>NC_136890.1:35222171-35254671 GCF_949152265.1 Phoxinus phoxinus | reverse complement strand
AAGTATTTTTTTTCATCATACGTATTTTTCTGTTTGTGAGTTGTGTGTGTACGTCACCAAATCTACCTTTATATTGCCTTAATCACTGTCTTGTTGGCTAAAACATGGCACCATTTTGAAACATGTCAGCAACTCCTAGCAACTGTTAGCTAGGTTTAAAATATTTTTTACACAGCGGGGTTAGTTGTAGCACAGTGTTACAACTAAGCCGCCAAGTGTTCACGATATTGAAATAAAAACAGGGAGCCTTAATCTTTCAGGGTTTTTTTTTACAGAATGAGAAATCCAAAGCGGAAAACAGATAGAGGAGTGGTTAGGGACCTTCTGTGTATTGCTGCCAGGTGAATTTGAATCAAAGTCAAAGTATTTTTTCACTTTGTAGGCTATGGGATTTGTTTACTATATTGATCACTTGTTTATTTATTAAAAATATTGCCTTGTTTCATGTAATAAACACTTTAAAATGTGATTTTAAGCTTGTTTTTATTATTATTACTGTTACTATTAATAATAATAATAATTTTGCATGCAAAACTGTGCAGCCCTTTCCTATATCTCTATCCATGATATTGATCCATAATAGAAGGATGATTGGATGAGGGATGGATGTATGGATATCTATCTATACAGATGTACAAACAATATCAAACTATACAGATAAAATAGTACTGAATTATGTGTGTTACACACAAGTGTTACAACTAACCCCGCATATGGGGTAAGTTGTAACATTTGCACTTCTGTCACTTTCAGTGCAACTGTACGAAAATGGAAGGTCCTAGAAAAAAACTTTAAGTGTTCATTTGTATCAGAGATGTGTATGTTTCTTGTGTAAAAAAAAAGATTAATCTAACCTAATTATTTTTTAAATAATTGAGCCAAAACCAAAATGCGTTAGGTTGTGCCCCGCTCTCCCCTACCTCTTACCATTGATTGCTGAGTACTCTCCACTTGTGTTAATTATCTGAACGTGCTCCTCCAGAACCTTGTTAATAAAACATCATTAAGAGAGAGGTTACGAATGGTCCAGACCAACCTTACGAAAGTGTGACTTGCAGAAGATATACTTAGCGTACCAACGTGTCGGGAATCGTGCCATAACATTAAGAGAGAGGTTAAGAACTACTTAGCGATAAGAGCGTTTTGGGGAGTGTCAGATTTGAACTCTATCTTATTGAAACCCTTGGTCATAGGAAGTCCTCTAAATTATGCCATGTATGTTATCACTCCCGTGATCTAAGCAAAGTTGAAGGCACTCCAGCAGTGAGGTCAGTGTTGACCGCTGCTCCGGTCATCTTGTGGCTTTAGCTCTGTGGAGGGGGGAGGAGAGGAGGTAGTTAGGGTTTCGGATGAGGTCTTACAAGGTCGGTTGAAAAACTCCCAGACTTTGCAAAACCTTGGGGTTTAGGTAGATCATTTAGACTCTGAGAAACGTGATGAATTGGTCGCTCTTATCAGAAACTGTTTTGTTTTCTGACACTCCATCGCAAACCCACTTAATGGAGCATGACATAGACATCGGAGATGCGAAGACTATCAAACAGAGATGCGCTATATGTTGGACAATGGTATTGCTGAGCCATGTTGTTCAAATTGGGCTTCACCCTGTCTTCTGGTCAAAAAATCTGATTCTACTCTCAGACCCTGCACTGATTCAAGAAAATGTAATGTTACTAAAGCAGACCTTTACCCTCTTCCTAGGATGGAGGACTGTATTGATCAAGTTGGGTCAGCAAAGTATGTTAGCAAATTTGATATTTTAAAGGGATATTGGCAAGTACCTCTTACCAAAAAGAGCTTGTGAGATTGCTGCCTTTATAACTCCATCTGGTTTGCTCTCTCATACAGTAATCGGTGCTGGGGCTGTGCTTCTCCAGGAAAATGATGACAATGTTGAGTGTCCAGTCAGTGTCTTCACCTGGAAATGTCATTAGTATCAGCAAAACTATTCTGTAATTGAAAAGGAGGCTTTAGGTCTCATTTGGGCTCTACAGCCGTTCAAAGTCTTGGTTCCGGTTTGACCCCTTTAACCCTCTGGGGACCAAAAACGCGCCGGCGCGTTTTGGTCGTGTTTTTTTTAGCAATAAAATATTCTTTCATTTTCGTGTTATACATCAATCGATCCTGTTCAGTTTCTATTTTTTTTCTGTATACTCACAATAAAAATAAAGTGTTTTGCTTTTTGCCAAATAAAGAAAAAATTAACATGATGCGAGTTCTGCACTCTCTCTGTCAATGAACTCCAATTTGAAACGCGTTGGAAAATGATCTGTAACTCCGCGAAACTGCAGTCAAACAGGCAAACATACCCACGGGCATAAAGCTTGAGATCGCATCTTTCAAATGAAGTAATTTATATTAAAAACAAATATTCTCAGCGTCTGTAATCTGTATGAAAAGAGAGCGATTCCAGTCGAGCTCATTACTAGCTCATTGACTTTAATTCGTTCACGCCTACTGACGGAGCGCGCTATTCACAAGATAATGTGTTAAGCCATCTATGCAAAACAGGGAAACGCCCCCAAGCAAATGCTTTAAGTTTCATCATTCAGTCGCCTGCGCGTTGGGAAGATGGCACGACACAATAATATTCTTCAACCTTTTTAAAAGGAATGGAGCTTCATCACTACCTACGCCTGCAACTCGGAGTGCGCTTAGCAACACAGTCAGAAATCAGAAAGAGTAAGTACATTTACCCACTATTATTACAGATATTTTACAGATATTTTCAAAAATTCATATGGAAAACATGTCGATTTTACTGGTTATCTAAGGCCAAATTAGAACCTGGAATTAATTTTTTTCCCCGCAGTGCTGAATGAGAAGAGCCATTCATATTATTAATAAACTATTGTTTTCTAAGTCGGCTAAAAACATCTCCATCTCCGCTGTTAAGCAGATGCGCTTTTAGAGAGAAATGCACCTTTCATACGCATTACATAATCAGAATGTATTAGCTTTCGATTCGAATTTGTTCGTTTTAAAGTGGACATTTCAAGCTTTAGCTACATAGGCTATATTTAGTTTCAGTTCTCGCGCTCCAGTTCACGGAGATCATGAAAGCGCGCCTGATTGTTTTATTTTACAAAAGCACAACGCTTTCTTGTTATTGTGAGTTTACACAAATAAAAGTAGTTGCGAATAATGTATTATTATTTTCTGTATGACCAGACATGATAAGAGTATTTTAAGTTGTTTCACTGTTGATAGGAAAATGCAAGTGTTCTCGTCCGCGGCTCCGTGCCATGCAGTCTAACCCGTATTATGAATGACATTTGACGAATTGCTTTGTTCCTTTTTTGGATAAAAGCGTCTCTAAATATGTAGCCTAATAAATGTTATAATAATGATGATAATTGTTATTATTATTTGCGTACACGGATCCCAAACACACCGCGTCTTCTAAGTCAGGTGACTGTAAATGCGCAAAAACTTCCATTTGTTTTTGGTTTCCATTGCAGTTTTGCGAAATAATCTCTTTGTTTAGGCTTGCCTCATGATGGGCCATTGGGGGAGTGTCTGTCACACCCCGGGTCTGAATCTCATTAATATTGATGGGCCATTACCACACCCATGCGTAAACCTCGGTCTTACAAAAAAACGGTCTTACAAAGTTGAAATCAATGTATTGTTTTATGTGAACGATTAGGCAGGATGTTTTTACATCATTTTGAAGCCAGAACTCGAAGCGACAACATCCATTAGTCAAAAGTCTTCGGAACACATATTTAGTATTATTTTTTTCAATAACCACGCATAAACATTATTCTCTTAAAAATACAAACATGTACATACATGTTGCTCACATATTATGGTAGCCCCATTTGTGCTATATAGAGTGAATTTACACCTTTGCCATTAACATGTTTATAAATAACTGAAAAAAGCACAAATGTCAGGGCATTTCAAAACATCCCAAGGGCCCCAAAAACCATACATGCCAACCCTCCCGATTTTTCCGGGAGACTCACGAATTTCAAAGCCCCTCCCGAAAATCTCCCGGACCGACCTTTCTCCCGAATTTCTCCCGATTTCCACTTGAACAACAATATTGCTACACCATCCGTCACTGGGCGCCGTTTCAGACCGAACAATAATAAAGGTTACACACCTAGAAGTTAAGCGCGGCAATCAGAACGGAAAAAGAAGCAGTCTATGCGCTGTCAGAGCCGTCTATGGGTTTGCGAGCCTCCGCTGCGCGCGCCTCTGCTGACTGCGCGCGCGCCTCCCCACGAGGCATTTATACTTCGCGCTCGCCGGTGCCTACTATTCTTTGAAAAGACAGGGTGCGACTCGGTGTAATTGTCCTCTAAACCATCAGGAATCAGCGGTGAGAAGAAGTCAGGTACACTCGTGAATGTTTATTTTAGTACACTTTAGTAGGCTACACCAAAACCACACTACAAAAGAATCGTGCAAAGCAGTAAAACAGATTATTCCTTGTGACATAAAAAAAAAAAAAAAAATGGATATGAGAATGTAATCTACAACTAAATTAACGTTATTTTACATAATTTCTATGTTTTTATTTAGTTTTGTCAACCTTTTTATAAAACATGGCCATTTTTTTTATTTCAAGGGCTTATGTCTGCTATTGTAGGCTCATTTAGTTAATGTAAGCAACTAGCATTGCTTACACCCCCCCCCCCCCCCCCCCCCAACTAACATTGCTCAATTCCCCCAACCCTGCAACCATTCATCCTCCATATTAGACCGTAACGGTCACCAGCTGGAGTGCCCTTGAGAACCACCAGAGGGCACTCCACATCAGACTATTATCACTCCCTCACACACTACATTTGCCCGAATGATCATCACTGATCACTTTCACCTGTGTCTCATTATCTGGTTTAGCTCATCCCCATATACGCCTGGTTCACCCATTCACTCACTGAGCCCTATTTTAACGATCTGAAACGCAAGTGTCAAAGCGCAAGTAACTTTGTGGGCGGATCCCGGCGCTGTTGCTATTTTCCCGGCGGGATAAATGACTCTTGCGCCCGACGCAAATCTAAAATGTGTTGGTCTGAAGTACCGACGTTCTCGTCAGGGCCGTAAAACACAGAGAAGTGACATTGGGGATGATGGAGAAACACACACAAATTAGCTTCGGTTAAATGTTCGGTATTTGGGTAAATGTGTAGCCTAATCTAGATCTTTTTCACATCTTCACGGACACAACAATGATTTCCCTCGTGTGTTAATATTTTTCCTTGTAATAATGTATGATTTGCAAAAATGAAAACTGCTGCGTCTGTTTATAATTATTAGAGAATCAAAGTGGATGCGCATTAACACGCTACATTATGGCCAAGCACGCGCCCTTAAAATACCATATCACTAACGCGCAACACGCCACTGTCTTTAGACTGTTTTTTTCCTGGTCAATGGCGCGATTGCTTTCTAAAACTGGAAAATAGCACCATGGAAGTTTTGCGCCGGAACACACTCCTCTTTGCGCTGAACCGCCCCCGCGAGCGCAAGTTCATTCCCTAATTTACCCATAGACATGTATAAAGGCTAGATGGCTTACCGGCGCTGAGAGCCAATGGGACCCGACGATGTCACACGGCGGCCATCTTAGGACAGCACCACTCGTCCAGTTATAACATTAAAGTCTATTGTGCATGTAGTGCTGAAATAACTATATTTTGCTCAATTTTCAACCGATTTTCAAACGGCTTGGTGTGTCATAAACGTCAGGGATGCGGCTATTTAACTGCATAGTTTGTGAAAAATTTATTTAAAAATCGGCATCAGCACAAATCATAGCCACGTTATTAAGGTTTGTAATAAACCAAACCGTTTGTAAATCCGTCAAGAATTCAGCAAGTTACGAGCATTTGTCTCTCACCTTCCATCCACAGCAGCAGGGAGCAGCAGCGCAGTCTCCTGACCTAAGATGGCCGCCAAGTGACGACACAGCTGACTCAGCCTTGAGCCATCTAGCCTTTATACATGTCTATGAATTTACCGACGTGCGTCTGTGAAATAACGACTTAACATGTCGAAACAACAAGACAAGTTTTCTTGATTTTTTCCGTCACCATGCAGTTCGCCATTCATTTAATGGAAAGCACATTCACTGCTAGTTGTCTTGCTGTTCTTTTTAAATAAACGTAGAGCAAGTAGCTAATCAGGGCACACCCCTACTAACACTTTTGTGTTGCTTAAAAAAATGCTATATTGATATTTGTAATAATTTTTTTGAGTATAATTTACTTTTAACTGCCATAAACAACACGTCATCAAGGTTGATTATTTTCAGTTCATCTTTAAGCTGTTTGAGAACCTGAGCAAATAATGGGAGGTAAAGGTAGACCCCTGGGGCCGGTTGCAGAAACTGCTAAGGCTAGTCTTACAAGTTTTTGTCCTTTAAGAACATTCATATATGTTTCAAGTCAGTGACAGAAGAATGTAGATTGGTGTAATCTAAGACTGATTCCCCCTAACTAACTGCTAGCTGTTCGTACAAGTTCTTAAGACACAGTCTCCACATCATGGCCATGTTTCTGCCACTCGGCCCAGATCTGACTGGATGATTTCTGGAATCCCAAATGTTGAAATAAATTGAGTTAACGCTTTAACTACTGATGTTGAAGTTATGGTACGGATATCCGGATATCTGGTTGCGTGACACAGTTAGTAAGTAGCTATGACCTGACTTGGACCGTGGTAAAGGCAACACAATCGATAATAAGATGCTCAAAAGGTTGCCCTACGGCTGGTATTGGATACAAAGGTGCTGGCTTTACAACCGGATTTGGCTTGCTTGTGCGCTGACACGTATGACAAGTTTTAATAAACTGAGCTACACCCCGCTTTTGCTCAATCAATGATTCTCTAGAACTAGTCAACTGTTCTGTCTGGAGTTTAACTGGAAACTCAAGACTTTCTGGCTTACTCTCAACCTCCTTACGAGAGGCAGCGCGGGTAACAGCACAAACTGGAAATACCTTTGCAGGGGCACTGACGGTTGCTTCTTAAACAGGTTTATTTTGCCATCTGCCCACACCGTACTACCTGCCAAGTCATTCCCCAACATCATGTGGACTCAACTGGGGTCTAACCCCAACAGCTACATCACCCTCTACCAGACCACATTTGAGGGTAACTTCATGTAAAGGAGAAGAGAATGGAACTAAACCCGTGCCACGTACCATTACACAACTGCCCGTATCAGACTCCTTAGAGAACGGCAACACAGATTCCAGAGTAAAATAATATAAAGCTCCAGTGTCTCTTAAGATCTTAACGGGAACAATTTGGTTGCCATCTACCAGGGACACTACACCATCTGAACTAAAGGCTGAAAAATCACAGTGGGAAGACTGGGAACCAAACTCAACTAGTGGCTGGACAAGCTCCCCCTGGTGGTCAGAGGCTGGAACAGGAGCTGCCATCACAGCAGTTTAACTTGAGCGGACTTCTTCGATTTCAGAAGAGAACAATCTTTCTTCCAATGTCCTTACAGTAGCGACGGGTATTAGCATTAACTGGTGCTTTAGGTCCACCAGAACCTAACTTCTGCTGAGGCCTTTGAAAAGAAGGTGACCTACTATTCCTAGGAGTAAAGTTATTTTTATGTTGCATGTTTTGACTCAAAATGGCTTTCATGTGTTAACCTGTACTCATCTGCAAGGATGCGGCATCACTTGGAGACTTAACTTTACGTTCATTCATGTATGTGGCAACCTGGTCAGACACAGAATTTTTGAACGGTTCTAATACAATCAAGTTAGACAGACCCTCAAAAGTACTAACTTCAGAAGCGGTACACCAGCGATTAAATGCAGACGTCAAATCATGAACAAACTCAGAATAGGTTTGTGAATCTAACTTTTTCCTGTAACGAAAACGTTGACGATATGCACAAGCTCGAAGACCTTCAGAACTGCTGATTTAACTTTAGCATAGACTTTACTGTCAGCTACACTCTTCACCTGTAAGTACACATTGCAACAACAGTCATGTCCAAATCTGACCAAGCTCTAGCTTCCGCGATACGCTCAAATAAAGCAAATCTGACTCATCAAATTTAGGCAACAAATGAAGATTCTGTGAAACATCAAACTGTGGTTCTCCTTCTGTCTATTAGCATTCGCAAGCGCACTCTCTCTAACTGCATGTGCAACAGCTCCCCCTGCTGGTCTAACGTTCATGAAGCGCTAGACTGGACACCTGCGCCCTCACTACTAGCAGACTGACCCCAAAGAACCCCTACTTCCCTAAGACCCTGATGTAATCCAGCTTTAACAGTCTCTACGTCTTTATCAACAACCTCAATCTGATAATGTTCAGCAATTTCAACTGCTCCGTAGTACACAACTCCAAGGCTACCTCTGAAGGAGCTTGAGCAAAACTACTCAGAATGAAAAAATGTCCAAATGTCAGTTTTATATATTATATTTCTGTAAGAGAAGCTATTAGTTAGCGCACGTTAGTTCTCAGAGTAATGAGACGTTACGCTCTGTCAAAAAACGAGCGTTTAAGGACATAAAAGTGGATTCACACACACACACACACACACACACACACACACACACACACACACGCAGTCGGTCAGTCTTTACCTGTGTGTGTACTAGTTAGTTCCATTTTTATCTAGTCTTTCTTTGTGTTTATATAGTTTGCCATTAAAACAACCCCTGGCGTATAACGAGGCTGATCAATGTTCATCCGGAAGGTTTCCCACACACACACTCACTGTAAAAACTAAAGTGCCTCAAATGTCCTGTCGGATACTCAAGGAACTTCAAAATGTAGTTTACGTGCCTCAGCGCTCTTCATCCTATAGTGGGGTTACTGGGGGAGCTTTGGCAATCTGTGCGGTTCTGGCTGGAACTTCTGGGATCCGTTAAGCACTTTGTGTTCAGTTCAGAGCTTCTGGAGTCACCTTTTCATCACCATGAGACCTCGAAGTGCTGTGGGGAAATTAGAGGAACTCGAATGCTTTAAAAGAGATATTGTAAGATCCTTTAACATTTAAGTGGCTCCTGGAAGATCTCTTATGTTAAAGCCAGCATCTGGAGGAACCCAATGGTTCTGTGAGGCCAGAATAAGATTACTATTATCCTATTATTATTATGGGCTACTTAAGTTTGATTCAGTATACATACCCAGGTGAAAAATACATAGTATTAAATGTATTAAAAATGTACTTGAGTATGTTTTTAGTACAATACAAATATTTTTCACCTGGGTAGGCTTACATTTATCATTAGTTATTAAATTAGGGGCCGCTAAGACGACAGCGTTCTCTCTACACAGACTTTACACTGAACCTGTGAGAAACACTGATGGCGCTCACGTGCGCATCAAGAATTAACTCTATAGTTATGAGCGTTTGAATATATGTCGTTGTAATTCTCCACAAACCAAGCCTTAACAAACTACTTGTCCTGCCTATAAATTTGATACAGAATTTTATTTTATTTTATCACTACGGGGGAGATACGCGAATTCTCCACAGCGCTTTATCTGTCGAGTGGTAAAGGGATCCTCCATAGGGAGAGATTCTCTGAGAAAGTAGTTTTGTGCAAATAATGCACATAACAAGGTATATCCGTTTCCATTAAAAATATAAATCAATTAAAAATACTATTTGGTCAGTGGAAAAGATTGAGAAAAAAAACTTTCTCTGAAATGTATTTTGCACTATTTGATTTATTTATTCAAAAACAAGGCAAGGATTGTCACGGTAGTTTGAAGCAGGATCCACCTGCAGCATTCTTTTATTAAATAAACTCAAAACTACACAAATATAGACATCAGAAATCAGAAACAAGACTCAACAGAGTTGACCAGAACAAACAACGTTAAGAACGGACAAAGATTGAAACTAGACAGGGCGTAAATACAGAGGTAGACAAGCTAAACAAGATAACAAGAGGGCGTGGCTAACAGGAAACACTGGGGAGACTAATCAACATTAAACATAACGGGGAGCTGCTAAACATGGAACAAGACGGGAACACAGACTCATGACAAGGATAGGCTACTAAATAATTTGTATAAATGTAATGTTACGGCATATGCGTATTTCACTGTAGCGGAATACTCATACTCAGTTACTCATAATTTGTTACACCCCACTATAATCAGTGGGGTGTAACAAATTATGAGTAACTGAGTATGAGTATTCCGCTACAGTTACAATTTAAATAGTTGGTATTTAGAATACAGTTACATTGTTGAAATCAATGGATTACATGAGGATACTTCTCTGTTTCACAATCTCTAAATAACATTTATTCAATATCTAAAAATAAATTAAGGCACCTTATGATCCGTCACATGGAGTCGGAAGAGCAGCAGCGGCGGGAGATAGAGGTGGAGATAGAGGTGGAACAGAGCCAGGGCAAACATGCGTTTATATCTTGGAAATTTAAACCGCATTTCACACTAAAGAAAGAGTGAGAACGAAATATAACTGCAATGCAACCTCTGCTTACCAGCAACCAACTCTTTTCAGCGTCCAAAGACTCCACCTCCAACCTGAAGAAGCATCTTAAAGTAAGGATTTTTTTTCTTTAAATTAGCCAGTTTTAGTCGTCTGCTGTAGTTTTACTGGTCACCTTGCTATTGTATAGTTTTATCAGGTATCTACCAGGGCTGTAGTGATGTAGTACTCGAGACCGGTCTCGAGACCGATTTCTGCTTTCTCGGACTCGTCTCGGACTCGTTCCTTCAAAGACTCGGTCTTGACTCGGACTCGACCCTTCAAAGACTCGGTCTCGACTCGGACTCGACCCTTCAAAGACTCGGTCTCGACTCGGACTCGACTCTTCAAAGACTCGGTCTTGACTCGGTCTCGGACCACAGTGGGAGGAGAAGGACTCGTAATTTCAGATCGAGTCCTCAAGTTTTTTCCAACGCATTTTTTTATATTCATATAAAAAAACACAACAATAATAATAACACATAACAAAACACATAACAACAATAATAATAAAATCCAATGTTGACGGGCATTATTTGAAAATGACATCCCATGGTGCAATGCATACTGCCGTCAGAGTCTGCTGCCGCTCAGTGTCGTCTTCAGTTGCTGCCTGGTGTGAGCGGAGGCAAGATGAGCAATGTTTTATTTGCTCTGCATGTCCTAACTATGACTCGACCCTTCAAAGACTCGGTCTCGACTCGGACTCGACCCTTCAAAGACTCGGTCTTGACTCGGACTCGACCCTTCAAAGACTCGGTCTCGACTCGGACTCGACCCTTCAAAGACTCGGTCTCGACTCGGACTCGACCCTTCAAAGACTCGGTCTCGACTCGGACTCGACCCTTCAAAGACTCGGTCTTGACTCGGACTCGACCCTTCAAAGACTCGGTCTCGACTCGGACTCGACCCTTCAAAGACTCGGTCTCGACTTGGACTCGACCCTTCAAAGACTCGGTCTCGACTTGGACTCGACCCTTCAAAGACTCGGTCTTGACTCGGACTCGACCCTTCAAAGACTCGGTCTCGACTCGGACTCGACCCTTCAAAGACTCGGTCTTGACTCGGACTCGACCCTTCAAAGACTCGGTCTCGACTCGGACTCGACCCTTCAAAGACTCGGTCTCGACTCGGACTCGACCCTTCAAAGACTCGGTCTCGACTCGGACTCGACCCTTCAAAGACTCGGTCTCGACTCGGACTCGACCCTTCAAAGACTCGGTCTCGACTCGGACTCGACCCTTCAAAGACTCGGTCTCGACTCGGACTCGACCCTTCAAAGACTCGGTCTTGACTCGGACTCGACCCTTCAAAGACTCGGTCTCGACTCGGACTCGACCCTTCAAAGACTCGGTCTTGACTCGGACTCGACCCTTCAAAGACTCGGTCTTGACTCGGACTCGACCCTTCAAAGACTCGGTCTTGACTTGGACTCGACCCTTCAAAGACTCGGTCTTGACTTTTATCAGGTATCGACCCTTCAAAGACTCGGTCTTGACTCGGACTCGACCCTTCAAAGACTCTGTCTTGACTCGGACTCGACCCTTCAAAGACTCGGTCTTGACTCGGACTCGACCCTTCAAAGACTCGGTCTCGACTCGGACTCGACCCTTCAAAGACTCGGTCTTGACTCGGACTCGACCCTTCAAAGACTCGGTCTTGACTCGGACTCGACCCTTCAAAGACTCGGTCTTGACTCGGACTCGACCCTTCAAAGACTCGGTCTTGACTTGGACTCGACCCTTCAAAGACTCGGTCTTGACTTTTATCAGGTATCGACCCTTCAAAGACTCGGTCTTGACTCGGACTCGACCCTTCAAAGACTCGGTCTTGACTCGGACTCGACCCTTCAAAGACTCGGTCTCGACTCGGACTCGACCCTTCAAAGACTCGGTCTTGACTCGGACTCGACCCTTCAAAGACTCGGTCTTGACTCGGACTCGACCCTTCAAAGACTCTGTCTCGACTCGGACTCGACCCTTCAAAGACTCGGTCTTGACTCGGACTTGACCCTTCAAAGACTCGCTCTCGACTCGGACTCGACCCTTCAAAGACTCGGTCTTGACTCGGACTCGACCCTTCAAAGACTCGGTCTTGACTCGGACTCGACCCTTCAAAGACTCGGTCTTGACTTGGACTCGACCCTTCAAAGACTCGGTCTTGACTTTTATCAGGTATCGACCCTTCAAAGACTCGGTCTTGACTCGGACTCGACCCTTCAAAGACTCGGTCTCGACTCGGACTCGGCATAGGCGGTCTCGTCCCCATCACTACAGGGCTGTAACGATATGCAGTAACGCTATGATATGAAACCGAAATCACGACGACGCTCAGATCGACGAACTGCGTGTCCATTACAGATTTGCGCAAAACTTTTGCGATTTTTTTTCTAAATGTCGACAAATTTTTTTTCCGAAATGACGGTGTTTCCATTAACCGATGTTATGAGACTAAAACAATTTTTTTTACTACTAAATCATTTTTATAAATGTAATGTGACGGCATATCAGTATTTCATATTTTCCTAATGTCTTGTAGGCCTACCGTTAAACATGTTATCACGTGGATGAATAATCATATGCAAATGATTTGCAGATGAGGATATGCATAGTAAAACTGCGTTGTAAGGTTCTGCGCAGGTTCTGGCGTACGCACGGTTTTATAAGTCTGAATATTTTTTGGCGTGCACCATTTTTGGCTTTAGTGCTTTCCTCACTTCGTGCTGCACACACACGATAGAAGCGTCAGCATCATCAGAGCGGTGGTGTACGTCAGTTTAGGCCTCATGTGTGAAACTTGTGTTGTGGTTTTCTGCGGAGGTGGAGTAACTATTATGTGTCCCTTTGTTTTGAGATTTCTTATTGTTTTAATGTTGTTGTTTTAAATGGTTTGTCTTAACGTGTGTGTGTGTGTGTCCACCAGAGGGCAGCATCTGCTCAGTCTCCTCATGCGAGTGTGTGTGTGTGTGTGTGTCCACCAGAGGGCAGCATCTGCTCAGTCTCCTCATGCGAGTGTGTGTGTGTCTGTGTGTGTGTGTGTGTGTGTGTGTCCACCAGAGGGCAGCATCTGCTCAGTCTCCTCATGCGTGTGTGTGTGTGTGTCCACCAGAGGGCAGCATCTGCTCAGTCTCCTCATGCGTGTGTGTGTGTGTGTGTCCACCAGAGGGCAGCATCTGCTCAGTCTCCTCATGCGAGTGTGTGTGTGTGTCCACCAGAGGGCAGCATCTGCTCAGTCTCCTCATGCGTGTGTGTGTGTGTGTGTGAGTGCGTGTGTGTGTGTGTGTGTGTGTGTGTCCACCAGAGGGCAGCATCTGCTCAGTCTCCTCATGCGTGTGTGTGTGTGTGTGTGTGTGTGTTTGTGTGTGTGTGTGTGTGTGTCCACCAGAGGGCAGCATCTGCTCAGTCTCCTCATGCGAGTGTGTGTGTGTGTGTGTGTATGTGTGTGTGTGTGTGTGTGTGTGTGTGTATGTCCACCAGAGGGCAGCATCTGCTCAGTCTCCTCATGCATGTTTGTGTGTGTGTGTGTGTGTGTGTGTGTGTGTGTGTGTATGTCCACCAGAGGGCAGCATCTGCTCAGTCTCCTCATGCGAGTGTGTGTGTGTGTGTGTGTGTGTGTGTGTGTGTGTGTGTGTGTGTGTGTGTGTATGTCCACCAGAGGGCAGCATCTGCTCAGTCTCCTCATGCATGTTTGTGTGTGTGTGTGTGTGTGTGTGTGTGTGTGTGTGTGTGTGTGTGTGTGTGTGTATGTCCACCAGAGGGCAGCATCTGCTCAGTCTCCTCATGCGAGTGTGTGTGTGTGTGTGTGTGTGTGTGTGTGTGTGTGTGTGTGTGTGTGTGTGTGTCCACCAGAGGGCAGCATCTGCTCAGTCTCCTCATGATCTGATGATGTGGCGTTTGGAGCAGTCTCTGGCTGGTTGTTAGCATAAACCTGATAGCAAACAATCACAACTACACAATCTGAGTGCAGAAATCCTCTGTGTTCTCTGCAGACTGACAGTCCTGTTCTTCCTCAGTGTTTCTGTCTCGGTTTCCAGCACAACAATCTAAACATTCCTAAACCAAGATACATTTACTTAGATATTAAGTCTGAAAAGTGAATCAAAATAAAGTGAGTTTGTGTTTAATACAAGAACAAATATCTGACAGTGGAGATCTTTCCCTTTCAATGAACTGACTGGCAGATATTTGTTCTTGTTTTAGACGGGACAGTTCCCCCAAAAATGATAATTAGCCCATGATTTACTCGCCCTTCCTCAAGTCATCCTAGTGTATATGACATTCTTCTGTCAGACGAACACAATCAGAGTTATATTAATAAATGTCCTGACTCTTCCAAGCTTTATAATGGCAGTGAATGAGCGTTTCTGTTTTGAAGTCCATTAAAGTGCATCTATCCATCATAAAAGTGCATCTGTCCATCATAAAAATGCATCTATCCATCATAAAAGTGCATATATCCATCATAAAAATGCATCTATCCATCATAAAAGTGCATCTGTCCATCATAAAAGTGCATATGTCCATCATAAAAGTGCATCTATCCATCATAAAAGTGCATCTATCCATCATAAAAGTGCATCTGTCCATCATAAAAGTGCATCTGTCCATCATAAAAGTGCATCTATCCATCATAAAAGTGCATCTGTCCATCATAAAAGTGCATCTGTCCATCCATCATAAAAGTGCATCTATCCATCATAAAAGTGCATCTGTCCATCCATCATAAAAGTGCATCTGTCCATCCATCATAAAAGTGCATCTGTCCATCCATCATAAAAGTGCATCTGTCCATCATAAAAGTGCATCTGTCCATCCATCATAAAAGTGCATCTGTCCATCATAAAAGTGCGTCTATCCATCATAAAAGTGCATCTATCCATCATAAAAGTGCATCTGTCCATCATAAAAGTACATCTATCCATCATAAAAGTGCATCTGTCCATCATAAAAGTGCATCTATCCATCATAAAAGGGCATCTATCATCATAAAAGTGCATCTGTCCATCATAAAAGTGCATCTGTCCATCATAAAAGTGCATCTATCCATCATAAAAGTGCATCTATCATCATAAAAGTGCATCTGTCCATCATAAAAGTGCATCTGGTTGGCTACATCCCCCTGTAGCCCAAGACTGGTGTGCCAGTTCCAGGGTCCGGCTGGTCTAAACTATGCAGCCTAACATTGAGTTATAGAAGTCTATAATGTGTTATGTGAACACCAGTCCTCAGGTCTTTACACTGGCTCCCAGTTACATTTAGTATTATTACTGGTATATAAACCATAACCAGCTTCCAGAAGAGATCAGGTGCGCTCCTACAGGATCACATTCACATCCAGACTCAAACACACCTGTTTAGCTGTGCATTTACTACAGTCACGTGTGGTCTGGGTAGGCAAACTTATACTGTTTATTCTTGCCATGGACCAATTAAAATCGAGATATTACTGGACATTTGCGCAGCTACTGTCATTACACCACAGCTAGCCTACATGCCTAATCCCCGCCAAAGTCAAAGTCAAAATGACAGCAACGGTAAATAATACCACAGAGTTAAGACATTTTTCCAAGTTTGATTTTAATTAAAAACCTGAGTTAATAGCAAGAGGGAGGTCTACGCCAGCCTTAGATGGACTAGTATCTCTCGGGTCGGTCCTTTAGGGTGTCGTGGAGGGGTGAGGTGTCTAAGATCCAACATCTAGCTACTGGTGTGCCTCAGGGCTCAGTGCTGGGACCGCTTCTCTTCTCCATCTACATGACATCACTAGATCTGTGATTCTGAAACATGGCTTATCCTACCACTGCTACGCTGATGACACACAACTCTACCTCTCATTCCAGCCGGATGATCCGACGGTAGCCGCTCGCATCTCAGCCTGACAGACATCTCTGGCTGGATGAAGGACCACCACCTTCAACTAAACCTTGCGAAGACAGAGCTACTCGTAATCCCGGCTAACCCAGCACTTCATCACAACTTCACCATTCAGCTAGGCTCGTACACACACACACACACACACACACACACACACACACACACACACACACACACACACCAACTTACTGGTGGAGAGGAGACAGTCTGCGTTTACATGGCTCAATCCGAATGAAATCAATCCGATTAAAGAATCCGAACAAGGTGTTTACATGGACGACAAATAAAGTAATCGGGTTGATGTGCGCGTTTACATGTCACAAGCTTTACATCTGATTTGATCGTTTTAGACATGCGCAGTTACGCACAATCAGTGCACTAGACAGCCACCCTCTTACCACTGCTTTTTTTTTTTTTTTTTTTAATCAGATTTAACATTTACGAACTTCAGCTGCTAATTAGGAGACGACGAGCGCGTGATGTTCTGTGCCGTGCTGCTTGTATTTATCAAGCAATTAAAATGCCTTTGCCAGAGCCCAGAACAAGGCGTTTGTGGATGAAAGTCCGAAGCAAGGACTGGTGGGACAACGTTGTTCACGGACGCTTACCGCACGCCATCTTCCCTTCAAAAACAATAGTGCGTCATACGTCATTACGTCATTTCTACGTCATTGCATTCCTTTCAGATTTGGTTTTCAGTCCGATTAAGTGTTTACATGTTCTCTTGATCGGATTACAAAAGGAATAAACCACCCCTTTCAATCCGATCGAAATTTCAATCGGATCGAGCTCAATCGGATCAATTAAGGTGTTTACATGAAGATTTTTCAATCCGATTGAGCCTTCAATCCGATTATAAGAGTCCATGTAAACGCAGTGAGTGATGAAGCCAATCAGTGTATGGGGATAATTAGGAGGCAGATGGGCAAATGTGGCCAGGACACCGGGGTTACACACACACACACACACACACACACACACACACACACACACACACACACACACACACACACACACCGCTGTGATTCCTATGGGAAGGTATTACAGTTCTTCTTGATTGTCTAGTTTCTCGAATCGTTGAGCACATTTCTCCTGTTTTCACACACGTTCCAATTTTCTCAATGTTTTCTGCAAAACTCTACTCAAAAATGTCCTAATTTTGCACAGGAAAACACAAACACACAATATAATCACCTATAATCATTAATAAGTGTCACACTGTGAACTCCAATAACACACATTTATCACGAGTGTAAACACTAAGTTGCAAAACTGATGATGCTCCAATCAGAATCTCAGGATTTGCCCGAGGATGCTGAACTATATGTTTTTTCCTGTACTGTAAATGACAGTAAACTACTATATGCATACCTAGTTCATATTTAATTCTTTGGGTTTTAACCTTTACTTTTCCAGCGCTTTTCATCTACTGAAAGATCTCTTTAAAGAATGAATGAAAATAAACTTTTCTTAACGATTATGGTGAATAGTTTCATGAATCGTGTGTTAGTAGCAATCAAGTGTCACATGTCTGTCCTGTCTTGTGATGCACATGGGTGTTTTGTTATTTTGGGGCCATGTGCTCTTGTCATTGTCTGGTCCCTCCCCCTTGTTATCTGATTATTGGTTTAGTTGTCCCACCTGTCCTGCTCGTTACCCTCCTTGTTTGCCTCCCTATTTAGTCTTCCTGTGTTTGCTGTCCTGTGCTGGTTCGTTGTACATGTTACGTGTTTTCGTGTATACCCTCCCGTTTGTTTCCGTGCCTTGGAATTTATACCCTCTTGTCTGTCATCCAAATAAATTCACTCTGCGTTTGAATCTACGCCTCTCGTCTCCCTACCGTGACATCAAGAACCCTGTAATAATCTTCTACCTTTGATACAGTTTCTGTGATGTGAGTCCTGAGGAGAAAACACAGTCATAATGTTTTATGGGTGTTTTCTGAACTGCACAGATATGAGAGTGATGAAAACATTGGGTTATGAAACCCGACGGGCCCGGGCCGGGCGTATCCCAGAAGGCCCTGCTGTTTAACGCTGACGACGCGTGACTCAATGTTCCTGCTGTATTGATTTTGTTGGCACATTATTAATACGGCCGTCCAATGGGAGCGATTGACACGTTACGCAACTCAACATTGGCACGAGAGTGAAGAAAACGGTTGTCCAGCACACGAGCGAACAGAGGCACTCTGGGTCAGAAGCTTCCAGTCCACTCATTTCTACAGCGCTTCATATTCATACAGGATCCATGCAGAGCAGCTTCGTCATGATAAAGACAATCAATGATGCAAACTTCATCAAATATGAATGAATGAGGCATTTATATATGAGACAGAAGACGTCATAATCCAGCTCAAGTGTTGACCTCGTCAGTGTTGGTCTAAAAGACGTCTAATATCCGTCCAAACGCAGCCTGGCGTCTAGGATAAAGCCGGGAGAAGTTTGGGCCGTCAGTGGAAATGTAATCGACATCTAACCCAGAGCCCAAGAGTAGACTGGTCAATTAGACAACAAAGAAATGGAATGAGTGAAGAAATGAAACCAGACACCTTGCCATCACCAGTTGACTGCTTACATGATGGAATATATCAAACATCTCGCCAGTTACTCGGGCAAAAACGACATGTAACCAAACTCAAGGATATTTTAGCTAAAAGTGTGTTACTCACAGCCTGGATATGAAGTGTTGTTATCACTGGATATGAAGTGTTGTTATTACTGGATATGAAGTGTAGTTATTACTGGATATGAAGTGTTGTTATTACTGGATATGAAGTGTTGTTATTACTGGATATTAAGTGTTGTTATTTCTGGATATTACGTGTAGTTTAAACCCCTCAACAGGAAGTGATGTTGTGAATAATATTAATGGAATCTGCCCTTGCTTTTCATTGAATGATAATTTTCCTTTTAAAAGTTCATTCCTGCATATGATCCAGTGTAAGAGCTTCTGCAGTGTCGATAAACCCAGACAGCAAAAACATGTTCTAAAAATCATGTGCTATTTAAGTTACGTTAATATTCTCTGAATGTTAAAAAATATTATGTTTTTTCTAACGTTAAGGGAACATTCCATTGCATAATTGTTCAAACATCATGGGAACATTACTTTTGAACAAACTGAAGACAAACGTCCAGCTAATGTTTCAGAAACTCCCCATGAACGATATATTAATCATGTTTTTGTGCTAACGTTTAGAGAACATTAGATAACGTTGACAGAACATGTTACTGGAAGAATGTTTGTTCATAACTTTGAGAACATGGACAGAACGTTCCCAGTTCTCCGAGACGAGCTTCGACACGAGCAGCTTTACGTCAGACATCAATAACCAGAGATACGAGAACTCCAGAGACAAGAAACACATGTGGCTAAATGTTTTTTTATTTACTTGTTGAGACAAAAAAGTCATTTCAAGATAAGATTCAGGTCCATTTTAAATAAAAGCTCTAGTTTACAAATGCAGAGACTATAGACATCAATTACTGACAGCAAGATTCATAAAAATAAACTCTTCCATGCAAACGTTCATCTGGAAAGCGAATATAAAAGCATGTGGAGATTGCAGGCCCGTGATTATCTACACACACACACACACACACCGATCGAGGGAGAGCAAGTGCTGCGTTTCAGAGCGTTTCAGGACAGCGCTTTCAGAGGGACAAAGGGAAAGACAAATAGTTTCTTCTCATAAATTACAGACTTCCAGCAAACAGCTCCCGTCCCGCACCGGCACAAAGAGCGATTACACAGGTCACAGACACACAGGAATGCTGGGAGAATGGCTTCTCCTCCAACAAAGAGCGGATTGACGCGCGGCTCATTCAGCAGCGCTAGCAAGCGTTAAACTAGGCCACGATTAAGCAACTTCCATCCCCACCGAGACCCTTCCCACTGTCCTTTGCCAATCTTTAAAAGTGTTGGATCAAGTTTTAAACATCATTTATGTGGAAATTTGGCCATGAGTTCCATCGTCGTTCTCGCCGCCTCAGTTGTTTTCCTGTGAAATGGTCGTTTCCTGTAAAAGAACGACATAAAAGCGGTCAAACAAAAGCACAAGCTTCTAATGACCAGAGAAAGACTTAGAAATTAAAAGCAAGTGAATGACGAGCTCATTGGCGCTTCGCTATCTTATCTTATCGAAGCACAGCGCTGATGTTGAAACTATTTTGTCCAGACAGCGATTTGGTCAAAGTAAAGTTATGCAAGCTGTGAATGCAGATAAGTTTGGATGAAGTGGAGCACATGTGGAAGACATTATCCTGCGGGAACAGACGTTACGTCACGGCTTCACACACGGCGACTGAAGCCACACACCATCACTCCTAACACACGGATAACAGCTTATCTTCTGATAAATACATATTAACTTTCCAGCCTGAGGGTTCCAGTTCATTCAGATTCTCCTGATTGATCTTATCGGATCGTTAGAAGCTCGTTTCTTAAAAGGTCATGAAAGCCCAAAACACTTTTCTTGAGATGTGAACAGATATGTAAGGCTGCACATCACTGGAAACACTGAAAGCACTCATACATTTGACCAATACATGGAAATTGGAAATTTTATGAGCAATTTCGTTCTTCCAGGTTGAAAAGCACCGTCAGGGATCCGAGGTCAACAGCGCTCGCAACGCGGATCCTATCGTTCATATACAGCGCATTAATATTCATGTGTCTGTATAATGAGTGTGTTGTAGGTCTGTGTGTTATTGGTTGTTGTGTGAAACGAGGACTCTGGCACACTCACATACGGTGTCCTCTCCCCGTATCGGCTCCAGAAGGTCATCCTGACGTCGTTGCGGTGTCCGGTGCGCTGGTCGAAGGTCTGGCAGGCCTGGAACGGGGGACTATAGAGGTGAAGACTGACCGCGCTCTCCGTGTGACTGACGTTCTCCACGCGGTGAAGCCCGATGGAGTCTGGAACAGGGAAGAGTTTCAGGTCATGCAGCTCAACATTCAAATTGTCTGATCTGTTGCAAAAAAGCATTGTTGATGAATATAATCTATTAATAAGAAATAAACACTTTTGGTCAGGGATAAGATCAGTGGTTTATTCTAGTTTATGATGTTTCTGGTTTCCTTTGCAACAAATGATGTGCTTTGTTAAATACTGTTAAAGAACACAAACTCATAAAAACAAGAGTCAAACTGCGCAACTAAAGGGCACATTGATCACCATAGTAGTGACCACATATTTTCAATAAAACATCAATATCTAAACCTCTGTTAACACTCAAAAAGAACCTCAGGCAGGAATAAAGTCAAACTGGTTATTAATCAGTGAAGCTGGTGATGCTGTTTGTGGAGTTGTTTAATTCTCTGCGGAGATCTTAAGAGATTTAATGTCTACTTTTATCTTCAGTTGATTTCATCTAAGGCTGTGGCTGAAGTCAGCTGTAGTTCTGTCATGTCTAGTTTCATGTCTCAGTCAAGCCTGAGTCTCTTCAAGTCATGCCTGCCAAGCCTGAGTCTCTTCAAGTCATGCCTGCCTAGCCTGAGTCTCTTCAAGTCATGCCTGCCTAGCCTGAGTCTCTTCAAGTCATGCCTGCCTAGCCTGAGTCTCTTCAAGTCATGCATGCCAAGCCTGAGTATTTTCAAGTCATGCATGCCAAGCCTTGGTCTCTTCACGTCATGCCTGCCTAGCCTGAGTTTCTTCAAGTCATGCCTGCCTAGCCTGAGTCTCTTCAAGTCATGCATGCCAAGCCTTGGTCTCTTCACGTCATGCCTGCCAAGCCTGAGTCTCTTCAAGTCATGCATGCCAAGCCTGAGTCTCTTCAAGTCATGCATGCCAAGCCTGAGTATTTTCAAGTCATGCATGCCAAGCCTGAGTATTTTCAAGTCATGCATGCCAAGCCTTGGTCTCTTCACGTCATGCCTGCCTAGCCTGAGTTTCTTCAAGTCATGCCTGCCTAGCCTGAGTCTCTTCAAGTCATGCATGCCAAGCCTTGGTCTCTTCACGTCATGCCTGCCAAGCCTGAGTCTCTTCAAGTCATGCATGCCAAGCCTGAGTCTCTTCTAGTCATGCCTGCCTAGCCTGAGTCTCTTCAAGTCATGCCTGCTTAGCCTGAGTCTCTTCAAGTCATGCATGCCAAGCCTGAGTCTCTTCAAGTCATGCATGCCAAGCCTTGGTCTCTTCACGTCATGCCTGCCAAGCCTGAGTCTCTTCAAGTCATGCATGCCAAGCCTGAGTCTCTTCAAGTCATGCATGCCAAGCCTTGGTCTCTTCACGTCATGCCTGCCTAGCCTGAGTCTCTTCAAGTCATGCATGCCAAGCCTGAGTCTCTTCAAGTCATGCCTGCTTAGCCTGAGTCTCTTCAAGTCATGCATGCCAAGCCTGAGTCTCTTCAAGTCATGCCTGCCAAGCCTGAGTCTCTTCAAGTCATGCCTGCTTAGCCTGAGTCTCTTCAAGTCATGCCTGCCAAGCCTGAGTCTCTTCAAGTCATGCCTGCCAAGCCTGAGTCTCTTCAAGTCATGCCTGCTTAGCCTGAGTCTCTTCAAGTCATGCCTGCCAAGCCTGAGTCTCTTCAAGTCATGCCTGCTTAGCCTGAGTCTCTTCAAGTCATGCCTGCCAAGCCTGAGTCTCTTCAAGTCATGCCTGCTTAGCCTGAGTCTCTTCAAGTCATGCATGCCAAGCCTGAGTCTCTTCAAGTCATGCCTGCCAAGCCTGAGTCTCTTCAAGTCATGCCTGCCAAGCCAGTGACGGACAAGATGGCCGCCGCACCTGTGTCTACTGAAGGGGTGGATTCTGGAATCAATATATATCTAATGAGTGATAATAATCAAGGTATTTATCAATATTTTCTCTTCTAAATACCACATGAGTTGAATGACTTCTCTAGGCTTTTGAGATTTTACTTTGTTATAGAAGTTACCAGTGTGGTATTCTCTAATGGCTGTATTAAATATCTGAGAGGTGACTGAAGGATCTAGCCCATGTCAGGAATGAAGTAACAGTGCTTGCTTATTTAGCCCGGCTTCCAGAAATTAAATATGGACACGGATTGTTTGAGAAAGGGACATGTGTTAAAACATATAAGGGTCATTGAAACTAATAGTTTAAGGGACCATTTCTCCGTTAAAGTCTTACTTTCCAGTTAGATTAAAAGTGTCCTCTTCTTGAGAGAAAGAACGTATTATCTTGATGTTTTGAGAAGACTCTCCTGTTTATAGTTAGAGCCTGACCAAATCCAGCCTTGAAGAAGCTGTGTGTCGGTGTGTGTGTGTTAAACAAGATTGACTAAGTTGTTGTTCTGGACAGGCTGGCGCCCAACATCCCAAATCTGCGACCTGGAAGGTCACGACGTGCCTAACTTCAGGGTCCGAGTGTCAGCTGCATAATCGATGGAGATATGTCTCAGTCTACCTGTATATGTGTGGAAAATTACTGTTTATCTACTTATTAGCCAAATGAGAATTTCATCTTAAATTGACTGCACTTTTGAATCCAGGTCTTAATTGATCATATCTGGTCCTTGGGTCTTTAACTCTAAATCCCCTAACAGTCCGGACAAGATGGCCGCCACACCGGAGTCAGCTCCCGACGATGCGGCGCTGATCATCATGGCCACGCCTATTTTGTGTGTATGGGCAGTACACCGACTCCAACCCGTGAGCCGGCCGAGCCAGAGGCCCCTGGCTAAGATGGCGCCGTTCCAGAACCCTTTCCCAAGATGGCGTCGTTTCAGAGTCTCGTCCCAAGATGGCCGCCGTTCCAGAGACTAGTCCTAAGATGGCCGCCGTTCCAGAGTCTCGTCCTAAGATGGCCGCAAGACTGGCTGCTCACTAAAGCTCAGCAGGGCTGAGGCTGGTCAGTACCTGGATGGGAGACTCCTGGGAAAACCAGGTTGCTGCTGGTAGAGGTGTTAGTGAGGCCAGCAGGGGGCGCTCACCTTGTGGTCTGTGTGGGTCCTAACGCCCCAGTGTAGTGACGGGGACACTATACTGTCAAAGAGCGCCGTCCTTCGGATGAGACGTTAAACTGAGGTCCTGACTCTCTGTGGTCACAACAAATCCCAGGATCTCATTGGGAAAAGAGTAGGGGTGTAACCTTGGTGTCCTGTCAACATCTGCCTCCTAATCATCCCCATACACACTGACTGGCTTCATCACTGTCTCCTCTCCACCAGTAAGCTGGTGTGTGTTGGGCGTTCTGGCGCAATATGGCTGCCGTCACATCATCAGGTGGGGCTGCTGTGGTGGTTGGGGAGATCCCCCCCTTCTATGTAAGGCGCTTTGAGTGCAGAGAAAAGCACTATGTAAATGTAATGAATTATTATTATTATTTTTATTATTATTATGAGCTCACTCCAGGCCACGACTCTATAGCTCCACCCAAGAAAGTTTTTGGGGACTGCAGTGGGTCCTTTGTTAGGGCCACTGAGGCCGCTCCTGCGGCTGGCCCTCCATTCCTTCTGAACTTTTGTTGTCTTGTGTTGTTGTGTTGTCTGGGCGTCTGGTGCCTTTCCTTCAGTATATTGTTGACAGCAGGTGTTCATCATTTATGCTCAACTCTGCTTTAACACTCTTTAGAGTGGGACCATTATGTAGTCAGAGCAGAGTTAATTTAACTCTGGGATTTTGTTGTACACAGATCCTTTATGTTGAAGAGTGTAATGTGATGTGATCTTCTCACCGTTGATGTAAGCGCACTGGTTCTCCAGCAGGACCCGCTGGGACTTCTGCACCATCCCGGCCGGAAGCCTGCGATCGGGCCACTCGAACAGCGTCTCCTTCAGCTGACCCTGCAGGAGCTTCATGAAGCAGTGCGCGTCTGTGTGATCATGGATACTGCTGTGGGGGAGCAAACACAGCAAACTCAGTGTGTGTGTGTGAGTCACAACTATCTCTGCGCTTCTTCAGCAGGCCAAGATGAACCCGAAATCAGGCGTTCTGTTTGTTATGGTGTTATGCTTTTATGATGACTTTATCTCAGATTCAATCATCTCCATTTTGCATTTATTAAGGGCTTTCAATATATAATCTCTCTTTATGACTGAACTAATCACAAGACATTGGACTCTTCCATTATCAGCCGGTTAATATCTCTAATTCATTGACGCATGTGTTCTGCTTGTTTAATTATTGATTGATAAATGACTCTAGACTTTCAGGTTCTGAACAGTAAATACAGACGGAAGCATCAGTGTGTTTGTCTGTGTGTGAATGACTGACTGACTGTGTGTGTGTGTGTGTGTGTGTTTACCTTCCGTGTCCTTCACCCCAGCACAGGATCATCAGGTTGAACTTTCCGTTTCCCTCATCCACCAGATTCCTGGTGTACCTGCACAGACACGCTCTCGTCACTCAGGACTCACAAACGGAATTATGACATACTAAGTCATATAATAAGGAGATTAAAAAGTAAAAAGTATTAAATAAAAAGTTGAAATTAAATTCCTCACGTGGCGGTCAAAAATGACCAGATTTTTGTTATAGACATTTAAGTTTATTGTTATGAAAAATGCACAAAAATACTATTTTCAATTTTAATATGATATATATATATATCCCAAAACACGTTTTGCTCTAAAACCGTGAGAAAACCAAAGCCATATATCTAAACGAGTTGTCTGTTATATCTAATGCTTCCACTAGAGGACTTCCGTTACCGAACGCTTCCACTAGAGGACTTCCGTTACCGAACGCTTCCACTAGAGGACTTCCGTTACCGAACGCTTCCACTAGAGGACTTCCGTTACCGAACGCTTCCACTAGAGGACTTCCGTTACCGAACGCTTCCACTAGAGGACTTCCGTTACCGAACGCTTCCACTAGAGGACTGCCGTTACCGAACGCTTCCACTAGAGGACTTCCGTCACCGAACGCTTCCACTAGAGGACTTCCGTTACCGAACGCTTCCACTAGAGGACTTCCGTTACCGAACGCTTCCACTAGAGGACTTCTGTTACCGAACGCTTCCACTAGAGGACTTCCGTTACCGAGCGCTTCCACTAGAGGACTTCCGTTACCGAACGCTTCCACTAGAGGACTTCAGTTACCGAACGCTTCCACTAGAGGACTTCCGTTATTGAACGCTTCCACTAGAGGACTTCAGTTACCGAACGCTTCCACTAGAGGACTTCCGTTACCGAACGCTTCCACTAGAGGACTTCCGTTACCGAACGCTTCCACTAGAGGACTTCCGTTACCGAACGCTTCCACTAGAGGACTTCCGTCACCGAACGCTTCCACTAGAGGACTTCCGTTACCGAACGCTTCCCCTAGAGGACTTCCGTCACCGAACGCTTCCACTAGAGGACTTCCGTTACCGAACGCTTCCACTAGAGGACTTCAGTTACCGAACGCTTCCACTAGAGGACTTCCGTCACCGAACGCTTCCACTAGAGGACTTCCGTTACCGAACGCTTCCACTAGAGGACTTCCGTTACCGAACGCTTCCACTAGAGGACTTCCGTCACCGAACGCTTCCACTAGAGGACTTCCGTCACCGAACGCTTCCACTAGAGGACTTCCGTCACCGAACGCTTCCACTAGAGGACTTCCGTTACCGAACGCTTCCACTAGAGGACTTCCGTTACCGAACGCTTCCACTAGAGGACTTCCGTTACCGAACGCTTCCACTAGAGGACTTCCGTCACCGAACGCTTCCACTAGAGGACTTCTGTTACCGAACGCTTCCACTAGAGGACTTCCGTTACCGAACGCTTCCACTAGAGGACTTCCGTCACCGAACGCTTCCACTAGAGGACTTCCGTTACCGAACGCTTCCACTAGAGGACTTCCGTTACCGAACGCTTCCACTAGAGGACTTCCGTTACCGAACGCTTCCACTAGAGGACTTCCGTTACCGAACGCTTCCACTAGAGGACTTCCGTCACCGAACGCTTCCACTAGAGGACTTCCGTCACCGAACGCTTCCACTAGAGGACTTCCGTCACCGAACGCTTCCACTAGAGGACTTCCGTTACCGAACGCTTCCACTAGAGGACTTCCGTTACCGAACGCTTCCACTAGAGGACTTCCGTTACCGAACGCTTCCACTAGAGGACTTCCGTTACCGAACGCTTCCACTAGAGGACTTCCGTTACCGAACGCTTCCACTAGAGGACTTCCGTCACCGAACGCTTCCACTAGAGGACTTCTGTTACCGAACGCTTCCACTAGAGGACTTCCGTCACCGAACGCTTCCACTAGAGGACTTCCGTTACCGAACGCTTCCACTAGAGGACTTCCGTTACCGAACGCTTCCACTAGAGGACTTCCGTTACCGAACGCTTCCACTAGAGGACTTCCGTCACCGAACGCTTCCACTAGAGGACTTCCGTCACCGAACGCTTCCACTAGAGGACTTCCGTCACCGAACGCTTCCACTAGAGGACTTCCGTTACCGAACGCTTCCACTAGAGGACTTCCGTTACCGAACGCTTCCACTAGAGGACTTCCGTTACCGAACGCTTCCACTAGAGGACTTCCGTTACCGAACGCTTCCACTAGAGGACTTCCGTTACCGAACGCTTCCACTAGAGGACTTCCGTCACCGAACGCTTCCACTAGAGGACTTCTGTTACCGAACGCTTCCACTAGAGGACCTCCGTTACCGAGCGCTTCCACTAGAGGACTTCCGTTACCGAACGCTTCCACTAGAGGACCTCCGTTACCGAACGCTTCCACTAGAGGACTTCCGTCACCGAACGCTTCCACTAGAGGACTTCCGTTACCGAACGCTTCCACTAGAGGACTTCCGTTACCGAACGCTTCCACTAGAGGACTTCCGTCACCGAACGCTTCCACTAGAGGACTTCCGTTACCGAACGCTTCCACTAGAGGACTTCCGTTACCGAACGCTTCCACTAGAGGACTTCTGTTACCGAACGCTTCCACTAGAGGACTTCCGTCACCGAACGCTTCCACTAGAGGACTTCCGTTACCGAACGCTTCCACTAGAGGACTTCTGTTACCGAACGCTTCCACTAGAGGACTTCCGTTACCGAACGCTTCCACTAGAGGACTTCCGTTACCGAACGCTTCCACTAGAGGACTTCCGTCACCGAACGCTTCCACTAGAGGACTTCCGTTACCGAACGCTTCCACTAGAGGACTTCTGTTACCGAACGCTTCCACTAGAGGACTTCCGTTACCGAACGCTTCCACTAGAGGACTTCCGTCACCGAACGCTTCCACTAGAGGACTTCCGTTACCGAACGCTTCCACTAGAGGACTTCCGTTACCGAACGCTTCCACTAGAGGACTTCTGTTACCGAACGCTTCCACTAGAGGACTTCCGTCACCGAACGCTTCCACTAGAGGACTTCCGTTACCGAACGCTTCCACTAGAGGACTTCTGTTACCGAACGCTTCCACTAGAGGACTTCCGTTACCGAACGCTTCCACTAGAGGACTTCTGTTACCGAACGCTTCCACTAGAGGACTTCCGTCACCGAACGCTTCCACTAGAGGACTTCCGTTACCGAACGCTTCCACTAGAGGACTTCCGTCACCGAACGCTTCCACTAGAGGACTTACGCTCCGTTCGTGTCTTTTTCAGGATCGGTTCCACATTTTGAATCATGTCCATGATTATGCGTTCATAATCGAGTGTTAAAACCTTTACCAAGTTTCATACCATTCTTATTAATTAAAAAAAAAAAAAAGTATAAAATTGTTCTGTCAAAAATTACCATACAGCATCAGGGTTAAGTCATAATTTTGACTTTTATCTTTTTAATCTCTTATGACTTTTTGTATTATCATTTCGACTTTTGTCATAATTATTATGATTTACAAAAGCATGAATATTTCTTATGTGGGAGAAATGGGCTTCCATACACAGTTTTTTTATTTTATTTAGTTGATTTGGGGATTAATGATGATTTATTAATAAAATCACTGTTTGTTGTTGCTGCTGGTGAATGAATGAACCCTCACACACTGCAGGAATCCCTTTGCTACTCCTACGCATATTGATTTCAACAACTTGAGTGAATGAGATAAAGAGAACAGTTTGTGTTGAACAGTCTAGAGAGATTAGTTCCATGTGTCGGAAATGTGTGTTTTTCTGCTGGTACATTTGATGGAACGAGAGCAGCGGGTGTGCGCCTGGAGCGGCGCTCTGATTGGCCAGCGTCAACCCCGCCCCCTGAAGCGAAGCCACGCCCCTACAAACATCAACCGATGCTGAGCGCATCGCAAGCACTCAAAAACACCGGGACGAAACCGGACTGCGTTTGATTAAAATCGAGGCCTAAAATCATCATTCGAGACCCAATCATTCTCTAAACAAAAGAAGAACTTTATTTGTGGGATAATTGGATTAAAAGTCGACTAATTAAAGTCTAATTCTCTGTTTGTGTTTACATCTGATGCTTAGAGGCAGACTGAGAAGTTTACAACATAAAATTAACATTTTATCTTTATTTTAATTTCATTGCCACTTTTCAGTTGTGTTTAATATATATATATATATATATATATATATATATATATATATATATATAACCTGGTGATTATACACCTAAATGCATAATATTAGCAGAGCATAGCAAAATAACAGCCTAAACATTATTTAGTAATAAATTACAAGTAATATAGGTATTAATAATAATAATAATAATAATAATAATAATAATAATTACCTGTACTGGTCAAATTTGGCGAATTTCATCCACTCCTGCGGTTTACTTTCATACGCTTCCATGATGCTCTGCACTTCCTCCACATTAACAGAGTCACTTTCAAAGATCTCGTGCAGAGTTTTAATCAGATCGTCCAGAGTTTCTGGCTTGATTACTTCGGTCTGCTCCATCTTAGCGGATCTTCTGCGGTTCGAGTCTCGCGGAGGCAGTTTTTATATCGAGGATTGATGGACGAAACCACTGCGCGCGAGAGGGGGGTCCGCGGACCGAGCCCAGCTGCACTGCACTAGCCGTGTGTACACACACACTCGCGGACACCAGGGGGCAGTTAATACTCCAGCACTGCTGTAACACTCACACATATGACAGCAGATACAGATGTTCTTGTTTCTTTATCGATATTTACCAATTGCCAATTTACAGTGTGGATCGACACGCTTTTTTTATTCAGTAAATTGAACTTTCTACAAATCATGTTATTACAGTAACTTCATATTTACCGGTAGTTGTATCTCTAAATTGGTTCCTTCGCACATACAGTAAAAAGATAATAGCGTCGTCATGGCAGTGGATCATTTATTTGATGGGAAAGGGTAGATTTGTCCACGTGCCAATATTGTGCAGGAATAATAATGCAGATTCTTTAGAGATGTGCTAGAATCTTTAACAGAAAGGAAACCCAGCAGATGAACTGACGGAAAATAAGAAGGAGAGAATATTTAATTATTTGTTTGTTTTAAAACTACAGAATGCTATTCTGCTTTGTAAAGTTTTCGATCGTCATCGATTGTTTTGTGTGATCTTGCGCCACCGTGTGGCCGATCATGAGGAGTCCGCTTTATTTACAGTTCTTTCATTCGCTTCGGTCAGTTATCAGTAATCTAGAGCCAATATCACAACAGATCATCACTTTTTCAAACATTTGAGATAAAAATAAGCGTTTCGTCTGTATGTTTCTTCACAGCCGTGTTGTGTGCCAGGTCATTTGTGTTTGCCATTATTTTGTAATTTGTTAAAAGTTAATAATAAAAATGTTTATTCACAGTGAGTCAAGTCATCTTCATTTATATTGTGCTTTTAACAATATAGATTGCCTTTCATAATGCCATTACTGTCAACCTTTTCATTTGCATCTCTTTCGTTCGGTTGAATACATTATTTCCTAAACTCCAACTAAACTCTTCTGGGGACCAAATGTCCTGCTAGAGGAATATCTGCCCTTGTGCTCGTGCTTTACCCCAGTACTGTCTCTCGCCCGTATAAGGCCTCGCAGCTCTTCATCACAGACAGACACTAGCACACACTATGGGTTCACAGAAGTTAGTAATGCAAGTATATTTTCTAATGTGGCATCTGTAGCTTTTTACTGTAATTACCTCACCAGCATCAAACATGCATGTTGTGAAAATAGTGCCAAAGCGAATAAAAAAAACTGTAAAGGGTAATATTTGTTGACAGACAGACAGATATATATAGATATAGATATGTCCTTTATGTTTCTGAAGAGTCTGGAAGGCCCGTTTCCACCACGGTTCAGTGAAAAAATATGTTAAAAATATAATTCTGTAGTCATAATAACGAGAAACTTTATCATATATGACTCAGTCGGCTGTCTCATGATATTGAGAAACTTTCTGGTAATAAGGACTTTACATCTCATGATATTGAGAAACTTTCTGGTAATAAGGACTTTACATCTCATGATATTGAGAAACTTTCTGGTAATAAGGACTTTACATCTCATGATATTGAGAAACTTTCTGGTAATAATGACTACATCATGGCACTGGCGTCCGCCTCGGCTGGTACTGCAGGACTGAGCTCGCTGACTGCAGGAGATAGTCATGTGACGCCACAGAAGTGCAGATAAAGCAGCCGTCCACAGGAAGAAGAGGAGAAAGTCCCGCTGTTCCATCGCCGTGTTGACCCGCTGATGTAAATAATGCTCTTTGCTGAGACACATTATTATTATTATTATTATTATTATTTTGCACTATAGGGTGTCTGAAGGTCTTCTAAAAGTGTAGCCTAAAGCCAAAGACCAAAGTCTAGAGTTATTTCTTTATTATTATACTGTGAACATGAGTTTTGCTCAGGCCTATAATCATGGCCGGACGATCTTCGTTTCCGGTCGAACTGGTTTTTGAGGCTGGAATCACGAAACACGAAGATTAGCTAGAGCTAACTATAGAGCTATAGAGCTAACTATAGAGCTAACTATAGAGCTATAGAGCTAACTATAGAGCTATAGAGCTAACTATAGAGCTAACTATAGAGCTATAGAGCTAACTATAGAGCTATAGAGCTAACTATAGAGCTAACTATAGAGCTAACTATAGAGCTATAGAGCTAACTATAGAGCTATAGAGCTAACTATAGAGCTATAGAGCTAACTATAGAGCTAACTATAGAGCTAACTATAGATCTATAGAGCTAACTATAGAGCTAACTATAGAGCTAACTATAGATCTATAGAGCTAACTATAGAGCTAACTATAGAGCTAACTATAGAGCTAACTATAGAGCTATAGAGCTAACTACAGAGCTAACTATAGAGCTATAGAGCTAACTATAGAGCTATAGAGCTAACT
>NC_136890.1:35204671-35217171 GCF_949152265.1 Phoxinus phoxinus | reverse complement strand
CGTGTGCAACTTCCTGGAGGGCGGATTGTAAGTCTCACACACACACGCTTCTCCAGAGATGTGTTGTGTGTTACATGTGTGTGTGTGTTACATGTGTGTGTGTGTTACATGTGTGTGTGTGTGTGTGCAGGTTAATCGGCGGCTCAGAGAACAAGCTGATCTACCGACACTACGCCACCCTGTACTTCGTGTTCTGCGTGGACTCGTCGGAGAGCGAGCTGGGCATTCTGGACCTGATCCAGGTGTTGATGCGGCGCTGATGCTGATTGGTCAGTGTGATGATGATGATGATGGTGATGTGATCATGTGACTGGCGTCTGTGTCCGCAGGTGTTCGTGGAGACGCTGGACAAATGCTTCGAGAACGTGTGTGAGCTCGACCTGATCTTCCACATGGACAAGGTGACGAAACACCACCGAAGTCCCGATACACTCACGATCTGTTCCTCACTTCCTGTCCATATCCTGACTCCGCCCACACCCTGACTCTGCCCACACCCCAGACTCCGCCCACACCCCGACTCTGCCCACACCCCAGACTCCGCCCACACCCCCGACTCCACCCACACCCCCGACTCCGCCCACACCCCGACTCTGCCCACACCCCCGACTCCACCCACACCCCCGACTCCGCCCACACCCCGACTCTGCCCACATCCCCAACTCCACCCTCATCCCGGCTCTGCCCACATCCCGGCTCCGCCCACATACTGACTCCGTCCACATCCCCGACTCCACCCTCATCCCGGCTCTGCCCACATCCCGGCTCCGCCCACACCCCGACTCCGCCCACACCCCAACTCCGCCCACACCCCGACTCCGCCCACACCCGACTCCGCCCACACCCCGACTCCGCCCACACCCGACTCCGCCCACACCCCCGACTCTGCCCACACCCCGACTCTGCCCACACCCCGACTCTGCCCACACCCCGACTCTGCCCACATCTTGTCTCTGCTCACACCCCCGACTCCGCCCACACCCGACTCCGCCCACACCCGACTCCGCCCACACCCGACTCCGCCCACACCCCCGACTCCGCCCACACCCCGACTCTGCCCACACCCCAGACTCCGCCCACACCCCCGACTCCACCCACACCCCCGACTCCGCCCACACCCCGACTCTGCCCACATCCCCAACTCCACCCTCATCCCGGCTCTGCCCACATCCCGGCTCCGCCCACATACTGACTCCGCCCACATCCCCGACTCCACCCTCATCCCGGCTCTGCCCACACCCCCGACTCCGCTCACACTCCCGGCTCCGCCCACATCCCCGACTCCACCCTCATCCTGACTCCGCCCACATCCCCGACTCCACCCTCATCCCGGCTCTGCCCACACCCGACTCCGCCCACACCCGACTCCGCTCACACTCCCGACTCCGCCCACATCCTGACTCCGCCCACACCCCGACTCCGCCCACATCTTGTCTCTGCTCACACCCCCGACTCCGCTCACACCCCCGACTCCGCTCACACTCCCGACTCCGCCCACATCCTGACTCCGCCCACATCCCAGACTCCACCCTCATCCCGGCTCCGCCCACATCCTGGCTCTGCCCACACCCCGACTCCGCCCTAATCCCGACTCCGCCCACATCCCGGGTCCGCCCACATCCTGGCTCTGTCCATATCCCGACTCAGCCCACATCCCGACTCCGCCCTAATCCCGGCTCCGCCCACATCCCGGCTCCACCCACATCCTGGCTCTGTCCATATCCCGACTCAGCCCACATCCCCGACTCCACCCTCATCCCGGCTCCGCCCACATCCTGGCTCTGCCCACATCCCGACTCAGCCCACATCCCGACTACGCCCTAATCCCGGCACCGCCCACATCCAGGCTCCACCCACATCCTGGCTCTGTCCATATCTCGACTCAGCCCACATCTCGACTCTGCCTACATCCCGGCTCCGCCCACATCCCCGACTCCACCCTCATCCCGGCTCCGCCCACATCCTGGCTCTGCCCACATCACGGCTCTGCCCACATTCCGACTTCACCCACATCCCGGCTCTGCCCACATCTCATTTCAGCCCACATCACAGCACCGCCCACATCCCGGCTCCGCCCACATCCCCAACTCCGCCCACACCCCCAACTCCGCCCACATCCAGCTCCGCCCACATCCAGCTCCGCCCACATCCTGGCTCCGCCCACATCCCCAGCTCCGCCCACATCCCGGCTCCGCCCACATCCTGGCTCTGCCCACATCTCGACTCTGCCCACATCATGGCACCGCCCACATCCCGGCTCTGCCCACATCCCCAACTCCGCCCTCATCCTGGCTCCGCCCACATCCCCAACTCCGCCCACATCCCCAACTCCGCCCACATCCCCAACTCCGCCCACATCCCCAACTCTGCCCTCATCCCCAACTCCGCACTCATCCCGGCTCTGCCCACATCCCGGCTCTGCCCACATCCCGGCTCCCCCCACATCCTGGCTCTGCCCACATCCCGGCTCTGCCCACATCCCGGCTCCGCCCACATCCCGGCTCTGCCCACATCACGGCTCTGCCCACATCCCGACTCCGCCCACATCCCGGCTCTGCCCTCATCACGGCTCCGCCCACATCCTGGCTCTGCCCACATCACGGCACCGCCCACACCCCGACTCCACCCACATCCCGCCTCTGCCCACGCCCTGGCTCCGCCCACATCCCGACTTCACCCACATCCCGCCTCTGCCCACGCCCCGGATCCGCCCACATCCCGACTACGCCCACATCCCGCCTCTGCCCACATCCCAACGTCTGTGTAGTTGAGGCGCTGTAGAAGCTGACGTGAGTGTCCTGCAGGTGCACAACATCCTGGCGGAGATGGTGATGGGAGGGATGGTGCTGGAGACCAACATGAGTGAGATCATCACGCAGGCGGAAGCACAAACCAAGATGGAGAAGTCTGAGGTGAGGCGACACGTGTCAGTCCGTGCGCAGGCATGTGTGTGTGTGTGTGTGTGGAACGCATGTCCCAGAATGCCGTTCTGTGATGCCTTGGTTCTGAACGTCTGCTGCTGAAACTGAAGACTGTGGGATTTCTTGCTTTTCCCATCGAGAGGAAACAACAGAAGTGCGTTGCATCATCTCATCTTCATCTCTCACACACACACACACACACACACACACATCAGAAGCAGCGTGTGTTTGTGTGTCAGTGAAATCAGGATGTGTATTTGTGCTCGTTTATAACGCTGGGTTTATCCTGATGTTGTCCAGCTCTCGAATGTCACGGACAAACGCCATATTTCAGTTTATGGAATGATGGATGATTTATGGATGTTTTATGGATGATTTATGGATGAGGAGTGTTAGCGGCTGCAGCTGACGACACTCGAGTTCTTCAGTCCGTCTCTCCTCTCATGTCTCTATTAAAGGCAAAAATAAATCATAAACATTCATTTGTGACAATTAACCCTAAATTCTGTTGACTGGTAATGCAATATTGAAAATCATCTCGAAATTAAAATGCAGAACACGACGGACATCCTGCATACAGACCATTAGTTCACACGACAAACGGCCTTAATGAGGATCTATTGTGCTTTCCTCATGTTCATCAGAGTTAGTGTGTAGTCTACATCAGAGTCAGTGTGTAGTCCACGTCAGAGTCAGTGTGTAGTCTACATCAGAGTCAGTGTGTAGTCTACATCAGAGTCAGTGTGTAGTCTACATCAGAGTCAGTGTGTAGTCTACATCAGTGTTAGTGTGTAGTCTACATCAGAGTCGGTGTGTAGTCTACGTCAGAGTCAGTGTGTAGTCCACGTCAGAGTCAGTGTGTAGTCTACATCAGAGTCAGTGTGTAGTCTACATCAGAGTCAGTGTGTAGTCTACATCAGAGTCAGTGTGTAGTCCACGTCAGAGTCAGTGTGTAGTCCACATCAGAGTCAGTGTGTAGTCCACATCAGAGTCAGTGTGTAGTCCACATCAGAGTCAGTGTGTAGTCCACATCAGAGTCAGTGTGTAGTCCACATCAGAGTCAGTGTGTAGTCCACATCAGAGTCAGTGTGTAGTCCACATCAGAGTCAGTGTGTAGTCTACATCAGAGTCAGTGTGTAGTCCACATCAGAGTCAGTGTGTAGTCCACATCAGAGTCAGTGTGTAGTCCACATCAGAGTCAGTGTGTAGTCTACGTCAGAGTCAGTGTGTAGTCTACGTCAGAGTCAGTGTGTAGTCTACATCAGAGTCAGTGTGTAGTCTACGTCAGTGTCAGTGTGTAGTCCACATCAGAGTCAGTGTGTAGTCCACATCAGAGTCAGTGTGTAGTCTACGTCAGAGTCAGTGTGTAGTCTACATCAGAGTCAGTGTGTAGTCTACGTCAGAGTCAGTGTGTAGTCCACATCAGAGTCAGTGTGTAGTCCACATCAGAGTCAGTGTGTAGTCCACATCAGAGTCAGTGTGTAGTCCACATCAGAGTCAGTGTGTAGTCCACATCAGAGTCAGTGTGTAGTCTACATCAGAGTCAGTGTGTAGTCTACGTCAGAGTCAGTGTGTAGTCCACATCAGAGTCGGTGTGTAGTCCACGTCAGAGTCAGTGTGTAGTCTACATCAGTGTTAGTGTGTAGTCCACGTCAGAGTCAGTGTGTAGTCTACATCAGAGTCGGTGTGTAGTCTACATCAGAGTCAGTGTGTAGTCCACGTCAGAGTCAGTATGTAGTCCACATCAGAGTCAGTGTGTAGTCCACGTCAGAGTCAGTGTGTAGTCCACATCAGAGTCAGTGTGTAGTCCACATCAGAGTCAGTGTGTAGTCCACATCAGAGTCAGTGTGTAGTCCACATCAGAGTCAGTGTGTAGTCCACATCAGAGTCAGTGTGTAGTCTACATCAGAGTCAGTGTGTAGTCTACGTCAGAGTCAGTGTGTAGTCCACATCAGAGTCGGTGTGTAGTCCACGTCAGAGTCAGTGTGTAGTCTACATCAGTGTTAGTGTGTAGTCCACGTCAGAGTCAGTGTGTAGTCTACATCAGAGTCGGTGTGTAGTCTACATCAGAGTCAGTGTGTAGTCCACGTCAGAGTCAGTGTGTAGTCTACATCAGTGTTAGTGTGTAGTCCACGTCAGAGTCAGTGTGTAGTCCACGTCAGAGTCAGTGTGTAGTCTACATCAGTGTTAGTGTGTAGTCCACGTCAGAGTCAGTGTGTAGTCCACATCAGAGTCAGTGTGTAGTCCACATCAGAGTCAGTGTGTAGTCCACGTCAGAGTCAGTGTGTAATCTACATCAGTGTCAGTGTGTAGTCCACGTCAGAGTCAGTGTGTAGTCTACATCAGTGTTAGTGTGTAGTCCACATCAGAGTCAGTGTGTAGTCTACATCAGAGTCAGTGTGTAGTCTACATCAGTGTTAGTGTGTAGTCCACGTCAGAGTCAGTGTGTAGTCTACATCAGAGTCAGTGTGTAGTCTACATCAGAGTCAGTGTGTAGTCTACATCAGAGTCAGTGTGTAGTCTACATCAGAGTCAGTGTGTAGTCTACATCAGAGTCAGTGTGTAGTCTACATCAGAGTCAGTGTGTAGTCTACATCAGTGTTAGTGTGTAGTCTACATCAGTGTTAGTGTGTAGTCCACGTCAGAGTCAGTGTGTAGTCCACATCAGAGTCAGTGTGTAGTCTACATCAGAGTCAGTGTGTAGTCTACGTCAGAGTCAGTGTGTAGTCCACATCAGAGTCGGTGTGTAGTCCACGTCAGAGTCAGTGTGTAGTCTACATCAGTGTTAGTGTGTAGTCTACATCAGAGTCAGTATGTAGTCTACATCAGTGTTAGTGTGTAGTCCACGTCAGAGTCAGTGTGTAGTCCACATCAGAGTCGGTGTGTAGTCCACATCAGAGTCAGTGTGTAGTCCACATCAGAGTCAGTGTGTAGTCCACATCAGAGTCGGTGTGTGGTCTACGTCAGAGTCAGTGTGTAGTCTACATCAGTGTTAGTGTGTAGTCTACATCAGAGTCAGTGTGTAGTCTACATCAGTGTTAGTGTGTAGTCTACGTCAGAGTCAGTGTGTAGTCCACATCAGAGTCGGTGTGTAGTCTACATCAGAGTCAGTGTGTAGTCTACATCAGAGTCAGTGTGTAGTCTACATCAGAGTCAGTGTGTAGTCTACATCAGAGTCAGTGTGTAGTCTACATCAGAGTCAGTGTGTAGTCTACATCAGAGTTAGTGTGTAGTCTACATCAGAGTCGGTGTGTAGTCTACATCAGAGTCAGTGTGTAGTCTACATCAGTGTTAGTGTGTAGTCTACGTCAGAGTCAGTGTGTAGTCCACGTCAGAGTCGGTGTGTAGTCCACGTCAGAGTCAGTGTGTAGTCTACATCAGTGTCAGTGTGTAGTCCACGTCAGAGTCGGTGTGTAGTCCACATCAGAGTCGGTGTGTAGTCCACATCAGAGTCAGTGTGTAGTCTACATCAGAGTCAGTGTGTAGTCCACATCAGAGTCAGTGTGTAGTCCACATCAGAGTCGGTGTGTAGTCTACATCAGTGTTAGTGTGTAGTCTACATCAGAGTCAGTGTGTAGTCCACGTCAGTGTCAGTGTGTAGTCCACATCAGAGTCAGTGTGTAGTCCACGTCAGAGTCAGTGTGTAGTCCACATCAGAGTCAGTGTGTAGTCCACATCAGAGTCGGTGTGTAGTCCACGTCAGAGTCAGTGTTCCTGAACTCCTGAAGCGCCTCCACTGTAGTCTCGAGTTTCTCCCGGGAACGAACACGCCACAATATTCCTCATTATAATAATTAATGCGCAGAATAAAGGGGCGGGGCCTGGTTGAGTTAGTAGTGTGTTAAACTGGGGTTATGGGAAGGGGCGGAGCATTCCCAGTTGTTCTAGTAGAGTAGAAACACATCAAGCATGATGGGTCCTCTTTAATGCGCTGTGATGGAGAGTGTGTGTGTGTGTGTGTGTGTCTCAGATCGTGTGTGTGTGTATCTCAGATCGTGTGTGTGTGTGTGTGTGTGTGTGTGTGTGTCTCAGATCGTGTGTGTGTGTTGATCTGCTGTAACTGTGTCTCTTCACTCTTTCCTGACTGTCTCCAGCTCTTTGCGTTTCTCTCTTTCTGCAGACGTTTATCTTTCAGTGTCCCAGACAGGACAGGTAGACACAGGTAGGGCTGAACGCCACACTCCACGCCACTCACACGCCTGAGGACACACAACCCTGCGACACACAACACACACAACACAACCCTGCGACACACAACACACACAACACAACCCTGCGACACACAACACACACAACACAACCCTGCGACACACAACACAACCCTGCGACACACAACACAACCCTGCGACACACAACACACACAACACAACCCTGCGACACACAACACACACGCCTGAGGACACACAACCCTGCGACACACAACACACACAACACAACCCTGCGACACACAACACACAGCCCTGCGACACACAACACACACATCCCTGCGACACACAACACACACAGCCCTGCGACACACAACACACACATCCCTGCGACACACAACACACACATCCCTGCGACACACAACACACACATCCCTGCGACACACAACACACACATCCCTGCGACACACAACACACACATCCCTGCGACACACAACACACACATCCCTGCGACACACAACACACACATCCCTGCGACACACAACACACACATCCCTGCGACACACAACACACACAGCCCTGCGACACACAACACACACATCCCTGCGACACACAACACACACATCCCTGCGACACACAACACACACATCCCTGCGACACACAACACACACATCCCTGCGACACACAACACACACAGCCCTGCGACACACAACACACACAGCCCTGCGACACACAACACACACAGCCCTGCGACACACAACACACACATCCCTGCGACACACAACACACACACATCCCTGCGACACACAACACACACACAGCCCTGCGACACACAACACACACACAGCCCTGCGACACACAACACACACACAGCCCTGCGCCTGCGACACACAACACACACACAGCCCTGCGACACACAACACACACAACACAGCCCTGCGACACACAACACACACAACACAGCCCTGCGACACACAACACACACATCCCTGCGACACACAACACACACACACATCCCTGCGACACACAACACACACACACAGCCCTGCGACACACAACACATCCCTGCGACACACAACACATCCCTGCGACACACAACACACACACACAGCCCTGCGACACACAACACACACACACAGCCCTGCGACACACAACACATCCCTGCGACACACAACACACACAGAGCCCTGCGACACACAACACACACACAGCCCTGCGACACACAACACACACACATCCCTGCGACACACAACACACACACAACCCTGCGACACACAACACACACACATCCCTGCGACACACAACACACACACAACCCTGCGACACACAACACACACACAATCCTGCGACACACAACACACACACAACCCTGCGACACACAACACACACACAACCCTGCGACACACAACACACACACACACAGCCCTGCGACACACAACACACACACAGCCCTGCGACACACAACACACACACAACCCTGCGACACACAACACACACACAACCCTGCGACACACAACACACACACAGCCCTGCGACACACAACACACACACATCCCTGCGACACACACACATCCCTGCGACACACAACACACACACACATCCCTGCGACACACAACACACACACAACCCTGCGACACACAACACACACACAACCCTGCGACACACAACACACACACAACCCTGCGACACACAACACACACACATCCCTGCGACACACAACACACACACAACCCTGCGACACACAACACACACACATCCCTGCGACACACAACACACACACAACCCTGCGACACACAACACACACAACCCTGCGACACACAACACACACACAACCCTGCGACACACAACACACACAACCCTGCGACACACAACACACACAGCCCTGCGACACACAACACACACACAACCCTGCGACACACAACACACACACAACCCTGCGACACACAACACACACACGATCCTGCGACACACAACACACACACATCCCTGCGACACACAACACACACAACCCTGCGACACACACACATCCCTGCGACACACAACACACACACAACCCTGCGACACACAACACACACACATCCCTGCGACACACAACACACACACAACCCTGCGACACACAACACACACACACAACCCTGCGACACACAACACACACACACATCCCTGCGACACACAACACACACACATCCCTGCGACACACAACACACACACAACCCTGCGACACACAACACACACACACAGCCCTGCGACACACAACACGCACACAGCCCTGCGACACACAACACACACACAGCCCTGCGACACACAACACACACACATCCCTGCAACACTACAAGCACACACTACAAGCACACGCTACAAGAACTACAAGCACACGCTACAAGCACACGCTACAAGCACACACTACAAGAACTACAATTACACGCTACAAGCACACGCTACAAGCACACGCTACAAGCACACGCTACAAGCACACGCTACAAGCACACGCTACAAGCACACACTACAAGCACACGCTACACTACAAGCACACGCTACAAGCACACGCTACAATTACACGCTACAAGAACTACAATTACACGCTACAAGCACACACTACAAGCACGCTACAAGAACTACAAGCACACGCTACAAGCACACGCTACAAGCACATGCTACAAGCACACACTACAAGCACACAGTACAAGAACTACAATTACACGCTACAAGCACACAGTACAAGAACTACAATTACACGCTACAAGCACACGCTACAAGAACTACAATTACACGCTACAAGCACACGCTACAAGCACACGCTACAAGCACACGCTACAAGCACACGCTACAAGCACACGCTACAAGCACACGCTACAAGCACACGCTACAAGCACACGCTACAAGAACTACAAGCACACACTACAAGCACATGCTACAAGCACACACTACAAGCACATGCTACAAGCACACACTACAAGCACACACTACAAGCACACACTACAAGCACATGCTACAAGCACACGCTACAAGAACTACAAGCACACACTACAAGCACATGCTACAAGCACACACTACAAGCACATGCTACAAGCACACACTACAAGCACACACTACAAACACACTACAAGCACATGCTACAAGCACACACTACAAGCACATGCTACAAGCACACACTACAAGCACATGCTACAAGCACACGCTACAAGCACACGCTACAAGCACACGCTACAAGCACACACTACAAGCACACACTACAAGAACTACAATTACACGCTACAAGCACACACTACAAGCACGCTACAAGAACTACAAGCACACACTACAAGCACACGCTACAAGCACATGCTACAAGCACACACTACACACGCTACAAGCACACGCTACAAGCACACACTACAAGCACACGCTACAAGAACTACAAGCACACGCTACAAGCACACGCTACAAGCACACGCTACAAGCACACGCTACAAGCACACGCTACAAGCACACGCTACAAGCACACGCTACAAGCACACGCTACACTACAAGCACACGCTACACTACAAGCACACGCTACACTACAAGCACACGCTACAAGCACACGCTACAAGCACACGCTACAAGCACACGCTACAAGCACACACTACAAGCACACGCTACAAGCACACGCTACAAGCACACACTACAAGCACACGCTACAAGCACACGCTACAAGCACAGACTACAAGCACACGCTACAAGCACACACTACAAGCACACACTACAAGCACATGCTACAAGCACACACTACAAGCACACACTACAAGCACACGCTACAAGCACACACTACACACGCTACAAGCACACGCTACAAGCACACGCTACACACGCTACAAGCACACACTACAAGCACACGCTACAAGCACACGCTACAAGCACACACTACACACGCTACAAGCACACGCTACAAGCACACGCTACAAGCACACGCTACAAGCACACGCTACAAGCACACGCTACAAGCACACGCTACAAGCACACGCTACAAGCACACGCTACAAGCACACGCTACAAGCACACGCTACAAGCACACGCTACAAGCACACGCTACAAGCACACGCTACAAGCACACGCTACAAGCACACGCTACAAGCACACACTACAAGCACACGCTACACACACTACAAGCACACGCTACACACACTACAAGCACACGCTACACACACTACAAGCACACGCTACACACACTACAAGCACACGCTACACACACTACAAGCACACGCTACACACACTACAAGCACACGCTACACACACTACAAGCACACGCTACACACACTACAAGCACACGCTACACACACTACAAGCACACACTACACACACTACAAGCACACGCTACAAGCACACGCTACAAGCACACGCTACAAGCACACGCTACAAGCACACGCTACAAGCACACGCTACAAGCACACGCTACAAGCACACGCTACAAGCACACGCTACAAGCACACGCTACAAGCACACGCTACAAGCACACGCTACAAGCACACGCTACAAGCACACGCTACAAGCACACGCTACAAGCACACGCTACAAGCACACGCTACAAGCACACGCTACAAGCACACGCTACAAGCACACGCTACAAGCACACGCTACAAGCACACGCTACAAGCACACGCTACAAGCACACGCTACAAGCACACGCTACAAGCACACGCTACAAGCACACACTACAAGCACACGCTACAAGCACACGCTACAAGCACACACTACAAGCACACGCTACACACACTACAAGCACACACTACAAGCACACGCTACACACACTACAAGCACACGCTACACACACTACAAGCACACACTACAAGCACACGCTACACACACTACAAGCACACGCTACACACACTACAAGCACACGCTACACACACTACAAGCACACGCTACACACACTACAAGCACACGCTAAACACACTACAAGCACACACTACACACACTACAAGCACACACTACACACACTACAAGCACACACTACAAGCACACGCTACAAGCACACGCTACAAGCACACGCTACACACGCTACAAGCACACGCTACACACACTACAAGCACACACTACACACACTACAAGCACACACTACACACACTACAAGCACACGCTACAAGCACACACTACAAGCACACGCTACAAGCACACACTACACACGCTACAAGCACACGCTACACACACTACAAGCACACGCTACACACACTACAAGCACACGCTACACACACTACAAGCACACACTACACACACTACAAGCACACACTACAAGCACACACTACAAGCACACGCTACACACACTACAAGCACACGCTACACACACTACAAGCACACACTACACACACAAGCACACACTACACACACTACAAGCACACACTACACACACTACAAGCACACACTACACACACTACAAGCACACGCTACACACACTACAAGCACACACTACACACACTAC
>NC_136890.1:35182171-35194671 GCF_949152265.1 Phoxinus phoxinus | reverse complement strand
TTCATATGGAACAATCATAATATTCTCTATAAAAAAAGTCCATATTTTTTCAAAACTGGCATGATAACAATATTGCATTAGTACGTGATCTTTTTAATGAAAATGGATGTCTATATACATATGGAGCATTTCTGGATAAATGTATTTTCCTGTCACGCCTAGAGAATTTGCTGTCGTGTTCGCTGCTATTCCCACCGGTGTTCCTGCACTGTTTAGAGGTTCTGATAGGACTTTGTTTGCCACTCTATTCTTGATCACACTCAAACAATGGTGGGCGAGATTTGTCTAGTTCCATATTCTAGTTATTCGGGCTCTCTTTCAGAAAGATATAGTAACCAAATCTTATGTAATTGTCTATTGGAGCAATTTTGTGAATATTGTGGATTGGAGAAAAGTTTGGTTATTGCCACATAAATATCTTATTGTAAATAAAATCAGAGAAGTCTCATTTAAATTAATTCATAGATTCTATCCAGTGAAAAGTTACCTAAAAAGGTTTAAACCTGACATTGACATACAATGTGAGTTCTGTAATGAACAATGAAACTACTGTACACTTGTTCTGGGACTGTAACTGTACAAAGAGCTTTTGCTGGTATGTTACTGATTTTGTGTACCCTCATTTTTCTTTATTTTGGAAATATGTTTTATTTGGTTTTATTAATACGGAGAAAACCTTGAGAAAGAATTTTACTTTATAAATCTATTACTTCTCCTAGCAAAATTTCATATTCATAAATGTAAATTTTCCAATCAAAAGCCTTTATTGAAAGTTTTTCTCATCGAGTTTCACGAGTACCTTCGAACGCTTTCTGTTTCAGAGAAGACCAAAGCAAGGAAAACAGTGTCTTGTGCTCTCTTCAAAATCCCCCTTTAAATTTTGTCGCGTTTTCTTGTCCTAACATGCTCTATTTGACTATATCTCCTTTTCTTATTTGATTTTATATATTATTTAGTATTATTTTTATTGCAGTTGTATGTATTTATATAGTTTGTTTTATTTTTTTTTTATTTTTTCCCTTCCTTTTCTCCTCTGGTATTTGTTCTGATTATTGTATCTCATGTTGATAATAATAATAATAAAAAAAAAAAATAAAAAAAAAAGTTGCTGACGCCGGTGGGCGTGTCCACGCGCTGACGTCACCGTCACGTGCCTGAGTGTCAGGAAGTGAGTGTTGTTTCTGGACGCGAAAAGAAAGTAAACGAACGGATTTACGATGAGTTCAATAATCCCAGAGACACAGAGGTAAAACTACACCGTTATTTTGTATTCATGCGAAAATTTTACATGAATCAATACGATACTAATCAACACTTTTCACGGAAGCGTAAACAGACGATTAACACTGATCAGCTGACAGCATCTATCCAACAATGCAGCTGTAAAACTCCTTCTCTTCTCCTCTCCTCTCCTCTTCTTCTCTTCTCCTCTTCTCTCCTCTCCTCTTCTTCTCTCCTCTTCTCCTCTCCTCTCCTCTTCTTCTCTTCTCCTCTTCTCTCCTCTTCTCTCCTCTTCTTCTCTTCTCCTCTCCTCTCCTCTTCTCTCCTCTTCTCTTCTCCTCTTCTCTCCTCTTCTCTTCTCCTCTTCTCTCCTCTTCTCTTCTTCTCTCCTCTTCTCCTCTTCTCCTCTTCTCCTCTTCTCTCCTCTTCTCTCTTCTCCTCTTCTCCTCTTCTTCTGATTTGCAGCATTAAAGCGGCGGTGATTCACATCAACTCCATCGACAGCAGCAAGTTTACTAGACTTCTGTCTCGGATTCTGCAGAAGCTCCACCTGAAGGTGTGTGTGTGTGTGTGTGTGTGTGTGTGTGTGTGTGTGTGTGTGTGTGTGTGTGCAGGAGCGCTCCTTCAGTGAGGAAGAGGAGGAGAAGCTGACGATCTGTGTGTGTGTGTGTGTGTGTGTGTGTGTGTGTGTGTGTGTGTGTGTGCAGGAGCGCTCCTTCAGTGAGGAAGAGGAGGAGAAGCTGATGATCTGTGTGTGTGTGTGTGTGCAGGAGCGCTCCTTCAGTGAAGAAGAGGAGGAGAAGCTGATGATCTGTGAGTGTGTGTGTGTGTGTGTGTGTGTGTGTGCAGGAGCGCTCCTTCAGTGAGGAAGAGGAGGAGAAGCTGACGATCTGTGTGTGTGTGTGTGTGTGTGTGTGTGTGTGTGTGTGTGTGTGTGTGTGTGCAGGAGCGCTCCTTCAGTGAGGAAGAGGAGGAGAAGCTGATGATCTGTGTGTGTGTGTGTGTGCAGGAGCGCTCCTTCAGTGAAGAAGAGGAGGAGAAGCTGATGATCTGTGAGTGTGTGTGTGTGTGTGTGTGTGTGTGTGCAGGAGCGCTCCTTCAGTGAGGAAGAGGAGGAGAAGCTGATGATCTGTGTGTGTGTGTGTGTGTGTGTGTGTGTGTGCAGGAGCGCTCCTTCAGTGAGGAAGAGGAGGAGAAGCTGATGATCTGTGTGTGTGTGTGTGTGTGCAGGAGCGCTCCTTCAGTGAGGAAGAGGAGGAGAAGCTGATGATCTGTGTGTGTGTGTGTGTGTGTGTGTGTGTGCAGGAGCGCTCCTTCAGTGAGGAAGAGGAGGAGAAGCTGATGATCTGTGTGTGTGTGTGTGTGTGTGTGTGTGTGTGTGTGTGTGTGTGTGTGCAGGAGCGCTCCTTCAGTGAGGAAGAGGAGGAGAAGCTGATGATCGCTCTCTCTCTGGAGAAACACACTCTTCAGCTGCTGCTGGAAGCCGTCTCCTTCATCCTCGAGCAGGTGCTGCACATTCTCACTCTTCATGCAATATTACAGTGATAAAATCAGCCCATTATTTATTCACCCTCAAGTCATCCTAGTGTGTATGACATTCTGTCAGACGAACACAATCAGAGTTATATTAATAAATGTCCTGACTCTTCCAAGCTTTATAATGGCAGTGAATGAGCGTTTCTGTTTTGAAGTCCATAAAGTGCATCTGTCCATCATAAAAGTGCATCTGTCCATCATAAAAGTGCATCTGTCCATCATAAAAGTGCATCTGTCCATCATAAAAGTGCGTCTATCCATCATAAAAGTGCATCTGTCCATCATAAAAGTGCATCTGTCCATCATAAAAGTGCATCTATCCATCATAAAAGTGTGTCTATCCATCATAAAAGTGCATCTATCCATCATAAAAGTGCATCTGTCCATCATAAAAGTGCGTCCATCCATCATAAAAGTGCATCTATCCATAATAAAAGTGCATCTGTCCATCATAAAAGTGCATCTGTCCATCATAAAAGTGCATCTGTCCATCATAAAAGTGCATCTATCCATCATAAAAGTGCATCTGTCCATCCATCATAAAAGTGCATCTGTCCATCCATCATAAAAGTGCATCTGTCCATCCATCATAAAAGTGCATCTGTCCATCATAAAAGTGCATCTGTCCATCATAAAAGTGCATCTGTCCATCATAAAAGTGCATCTGTCCATCATAAAAGTGCATCTATCCATCATAAAAGTGCATCTGTCCATCATAAAAGTGCATCTGTCCATCATAAAAGTGCATCTATCCATCATAAAAGTGCATCTGTCCATCATAAAAGTGCATCTGTCCATCATAAAAGTGCATCTATCCATCATAAAAATGCATCTATCCATCATAAAAGTGCATCTGTCCATCCATCATAAAAGTGCATCTATCCATCATAAAAGTGCATCTGTCCATCCATCATAAAAGTGCATCTATCCATCATAAAAGTGCATCTGTCCATCCATCATAAAAGTGCATCTGTCCATCATAAAAGTGCATCTGTCCATCCATCATAAAAGTGCATCTGTCCATCATAAAAGTGCATCTGTCCATCATAAAAGTGCATCTGTCCATCATAAAAGTGCATCTATCCATCATAAAAGTGCATCTGTCCATCATAAAAGTGCATCTGTCCATCCATCATAAAAGTGCATCTGTCCATCATAAAAGTGCATCTGTCCATCATAAAAGTGCATCTGTCCATCCATCATAAAAGTGCATCTGTCCATCCATCATAAAAGTGCATCTGTCCATCCATCATAAAAGTGCATCTGTCCATCATAAAAGTGCATCTGTCCATCATAAAAGTGCATCTGTCCATCATAAAAGTGCATCTGTCCATCATAAAAGTGCATCTGTCCATCATAAAAGTGCATCTGTCCATCATAAAAGTGCATCTGTCCATCATAAAAGTGCATCTATCCATCATAAAAGTGCATCTGTCCATCATAAAAGTGCATCTGTCCATCATAAAAGTGCATCTATCCATCATAAAAATGCATCTATCCATCATAAAAGTGCATCTGTCCATCCATCATAAAAGTGCATCTATCCATCATAAAAGTGCATCTATCCATCATAAAAGTGCATCTGTCCATCCATCATAAAAGTGCATCTGTCCATCCATCATAAAAGTGCATCTGTCCATCCATCATAAAAGTGCATCTGTCCATCATAAAAGTGCATCTGTCCATCATAAAAGTGCATCTATCCATCATAAAAGTGCATCTGTCCATCATAAAAGTGCATCTGTCCATCATAAAAGTGCATCTGTCCATCATAAAAGTGCATCTATCCATCATAAAAGTGCATCTGTCCATCATAAAAGTGCATCTGTCCATCATAAAAGTGCATCTGTCCATCATAAAAGTGCATTTATCCATGATAAAAGTGCATCTGTCCATCATAAAAGTGCATCTATCCATCATAAAAGTGCATCTGTCCATCATAAAAGTGCGTCTATCCATCATAAAAGTGCATCTATCCATCATAAAAGTGCATCTATCCATCATAAAAGTGCATCTGTCCATCATAAAAGTGCATCTGTCCATCATAAAAGTGCATCTATCCATCATAAAAGTGCATCTGTCCATCATAAAAGTGCATCTGTCCATCATAAAAGTGCATCTGTCCATCATAAAAGTGCATCTATCCATCATAAAAGTGCATCTATCCATCATAAAAGTGCATCTGTCCATCATAAAAGTGCATCTGTCCATCATAAAAGTGCATCTGTCCATCATAAAAGTGCATCTGTCCATCATAAAAGTGCATCTGTCCATCATAAAAGTGCATCTGTCCATCATAAAAGTGCATCTATCCATCTTAAAAGTGCATCTGTCCATCATAAAAGTGCATGGAGGATTTGTCCTCAGGTTAATAAGTTTTAACGCTCACACTGAAAAGGACGGCTTTAACCCTGTTACAGAGTGAAAGACACGCATCTCGAGTGTAGAACTGGTTTGTAACTGGTTTTGAACATGAGTTGTGTCTGTTGTCCAGGCCGTGTATCACAGTGTTAAACCCCCGGCGCTCAGACAGCATCTGGAGAACATCAGCCTGGCGCCGGAGAAAGCAGAAGTCTTCAGTCAGGTCTGGGCTTCAGCCGGGCCAGAAGTGCTGGAGAAGATCCGACACGGGATATTTGCCCCGGAGAAGGTCAGTTCTGCTCACTTCTGCTCACTTCTCCTGTCTGATGAATGAATCTGGCCTGAACCTGAAAACCAGAAGCTGAGAGGATTTAGTTTGAGAAGACGAGACCCTTCGTTCATGTTGGTTCTGATATAGCTCTTGAAAATTAAATGAAGTCAAGTCATATTTATTTTGGTAAAATACAGACGGTTTAAGAGCAGCTTGACTGTAATAAACAGTGTTAATGATGCCTGATAAGTTCAGTATGGCGTACCACAAGGCTCAGTACTAGGACCGCTGCTGTTCACTCTGTACATGCTATCATTAGGAAACATGGAATTAGCTTTCACTGTTATGCCGACGATACTCAGCTGTATATTTCTTCAAAACCTAACGAAACCTACCAATTCACAAAATTAACGGAATGCATAGCGGATATAAAAAATTGGATGACTAGTAATTTCCTACTACTAAATTCAGAAAAAAAATGAGATTCTAATTATTGGACAAAAAACTTCCACACGTAATAACCTAGAGTACTGTCTAACACTTGATGCTGCTCTGTTAAGTCTTCGTCGTCGGTTAGGAACCTGTGTGTGTGTGTGTGTGTGTGTGTGTGTGTGTGGGTGCTCTTTGATACCAATCTTTCATTTGAAAGTCATGTGTCTAGTATCTGTAAAACCGCTTTCTTCCATCTTAAAAATATATCTAAATTACGTCATATGCTCTCAATGAATAATGCGGAACAGTTAGTTGATGCGTTCATGAGCTCAAGGCTAGATTACTGTAATGCTCTACTGGGTGGCTGCCCTGCACGCTTAATAAACAAACTACAGCTAGTTCAAAACGCAGCCGCTCAGAGAGAAATTAAATGTAAACTGTAAACACAATCATTGTCCTCGTCTGATAGTGTCAGTGCAGTCAGATCAATAATATTACTCGAGTCGATATTAAGTCTTTATTTATTTTTTATTTACCTTTATTTTACCAGAACATAATCCCATTGAGCCTCAAAATCACCTTTTCAAGGGAGTCCTGGCCAAGACAGCAGAATAGTAGTTCCATATTAAAAAATACAAGTATAAAGTTTACAAGTTTTTTAAAGTATAAAATAGATTTGATTTCAGGAAGAGTTATTATGGACTTCATATTTACAGTCAAACCAGCATTATTCAGATCTTCAACATTTCTCACATTATGAGTTTATAATTCGCTATAGTTTATAAAAGGGTGATAAAATATGAGCAGAACTCAGTTGATATCTGACAGGTTTTGTCCATCCTTCTGTTAGACTGTCTCACTCACACACACACACACACACACACACACACACACACACACACACACACACAGGTTTTGTCCATCCTTCTGTTAGACTGTCTCACTCACACACACACACACACACACACACACACACACACACACAGGTTTTGTCCATCCTTCTGTTAGACTGTCTCACACACACACACACACACACACACACACACTTCTGTTAGACTGTCTCACTCACACACACACACACACTTCTGTTAGACTGTCACACACACACACACACACACACACACACACTTCTGTTAGATTGTCACACACACACACACACACACACACACACTTCTGTTAGATTGTCACACACACACACACACACACACACACACACTTCCGTTAGACTGTCACACACACACACACACACACACACACACACACACACACACACACACACACTTCTGTTAGACTGTGTCACACACACACACACACACACACACACACACACTTCTGTTAGACTGTCTCACTCACACACACACACACACTTCTGTTAGACTGTCACACACACACACACACACACACACACTTCTGTTAGATTGTCACACACACACACACACACACACTTCTGTTAGATTGTCACACACACACACACACACACACTTCTGTTAGATTGTCACACACACACACACACACACACTTCCGTTAGACTGTCTCACACACACACACACACACACACACACTTCTGTTAGACTGTGTTACACACACACACACACACACACACACACACACACACACACACACACACTTCTGTTAGACTGTCTCACACACACACACACACACACACACACACACACACACACACACACACACACACACACACACACACACACACACACACACTTCTGTTAGACTGTCTCACACACACACACACACACACACACACACACACACACACACACACACACACTTCTGTTAGACTGTCTCACACACACACACACACACACACACACACACACACACACACACACACACACTTCTGTTAGACTGTCTCTCTCACACACACACACACACTTCTGTTAGACTGTCACACACACACACACACACACACACACACACACACACACACACACACACACACACACACTTCTGTTAGACTGTCTCACACACACACACACACACACACACACACACACACACACACCACACACACACACACTTCTGTTAGACTGTCTCACACACACACACACACACACACACACACACTTCTGTTAGACTGTCTCTCTCACACACACACACACACACACTTCTGTTAGACTGTCACACACACACACACACACACACACTTCTGTTAGATTGTCACACACACACACACACACACACTTCCGTTAGACTGTCTCACACACACACACACACACACACACACACACACACACACACACTTCTGTTAGACTGTGTCACACACACACACACACACTTCTGTTAGACTCTCACACACACACACACACACACACACACACACACACACACACACAAGTACACTTCTGTTAGACTGTCTCACACACACACACACACACACACACACTTCTGTTAGACTGTCTCACACACACACACACACACACACACACACACACACTTCTGTTAGACTGTCTCACACACACACACACACACACACACACACACACACACACACACACACACTTCTGTTAGACTGTCTCACACACACACACACACACACACACACACACACACACACACACACACACACACACACACACACACACACACTTCTGTTAGACTGTCTCACACACACACACACACACACACACACACACACACACACACACACACACACACACACTTCTGTTAGACTGTCTCACACATGAATTATGTTGAATATCTGTCACCTGTTAAATTTAACTACACGGTGTGTGTTCCCGGTGTGTGTTCCCCGTGTGTGTTCCCGGTGTGTGTTCCCCGTGTGTGTTCCCGGTGTGTGTTCCCGGTGTGTGTTCCCGGTGTGTGTTCCCGGTGTGTGTTCCCTGTGTGTGTTCAGCTGGATCAGGTGTCGTGGCAGCTCAGTCTTCTCATGGCCCGGTCGGATCAGAGCCGGCTGAAGGAACCGCACGCCGTGATCAATCTGGGGCTCCGGTCGGAAGACGAGGTAAAAACTCGCCGGAACCGAGTGTGTGTGTGTGTGTGTGTGTGTGTGTCCGTCTGTCTGGTGATCTCAGTGTGTGTCTCTCTCTGAGCTGCAGTTTGTGTGTGTGTGTGTCTGTCTGGTGATCTCAGTGTGTGTCTCTCTCTGAGCTGCAGTTCGTGTGTGTGTCAGATGGTGGCGCTGTGGCTGCGCGTGTGTTTCTCAGAGTCTAAAACTGAGAAGCAAACGTTTCAGAAGTGTTTTCCTCTCGTGAGGAAGTGACCTCATTAAGCATCTGGTGCGACTGCTGACATCATTTCCTGTCAGTAAGATCATTAGACTAGTGTGTGTCTGTGCTGGTCGTGACCTCTGACCCCTGAAACCCTTCAGTTCAGCACTGACAGAAATTAACTGGTGACATTTGATAATTAAATAGATGTTCGGGGGTGTTTTATCTAAATGAGGCCAATTAATTATATTCTTATTAGATGTGTGCATCATCTATCATGTCAAATTCATACATTTAATCAGTAAATTCAATTAGAACGCTATAGGTTGTTAACAATCAGATGAAAACATTAATGTTTTTAAAATGAAATACTTTAAATATGAAACTAAAGCGCCAGCAGGGGGCAGCAAGTCGAAGTGGTAATGAGTGAATCGCAGAGTTCGAACAGCTGATCGAGTGAATCATTGATTCATTCGCACACTGAGTCAGTGAGTCACTCAGAGAATCAGTGGTTCTGTTGCAGGTTTGATTTAAACTACTTTTGTTGGCAAAAACAGACAATTTTGTGTCTAAAAACTCACATTAACTTGTTTATTGAACTGTTGTATAAAATAATATCACATTTGCAGTCATGCTGGTATTCTGTAAAACATCATGCTTGCTCGTGTGATATTTCTAATTTAAATCATATAGAAATATAAGATTTTTCCCCATATATTTAGTTCAGGGTCGTTGTAACTCCTGCAGTTTCAGGACGTGTTGCTGCACAGACTCTGTAAGGTCCACCGGTTCTGATATCAGGGTTTGGGTTTCGGCTCGGCTCCCGGTTCTGATATCAGGGTTTGGGTTTCGGCTCGGCTCTCGGTTCTGATATCAGGGTTTGGGTTTCGGCTCGGCTCCCGGTTCTGATATCAGGGTTTGGGTTTCGGCTCGGCTCTCGGTTCTGATATCAGGGTTTGGGTTTCGGCTCGGCTCCCGGTTCTGATATCAGGGTTTGGGTTTCGGCTCGGCTCCCGGTCCTGATATCAGGGTTTGGGTTTCGGCTCGGCTCCCGGTTCTGATATCAGGGTTTGGGTTTCGGCTCGGCTCCCGGTTCTGATATCAGGGTTTGGGTTTCGGCTCGGCTCTCGGTTCTGATATCAGGGTTTGGGTTTCGGCTCGGCTCCCGGTTCTGATATCAGGGTTTGGGTTTCGGCTCGGCTCCCGGTTCTGATATCAGGGTTTGGGTTTCGGCTCGGCTCCTGGTTCTGATATCAGGGTTTGGGTTTCGGCTCGGCTCCTGGTCCTGATATCAGGGTTTGGGTTTCGGCTCGGCTCCCGGTCCTGATATCAGGGTTTGGGTTTCGGCTCGGCTCCCGGTTCTGATATCAGGGTTTGGGTTCCCGGTTCTGATAACAGGGTTTGGGTTTCGGTTCCCGGTCCTGATATCAGGGTTTGGGTTTCGGCCCGGTTCCCGGTTCTGATATCAGGGTTTGGGTTTCGGCTCCCGGTTCTGATATCAGGGTTTGGGTTTGGGTTCCCGGTTCCCTGTCCTGATATCAGTGTTTGGGTTTCGGCTCTGCTCTCGGTTCTGATATCAGGGTTTGGGTTTCGGCCCGGTTCCCTGTTCTGATATCAGGGTTTGGGTTTCGGTTCCCGGTTCCCGGTTCTGATATCAGGGTTTGGGTTTCGGCTCGGCTCTCGGTCCTGATATCAGGGTTTGGGTTTCGGCTCCCGGTTCTGATATCAGGGTTTGGGTTTCGGTTCCCGGTTCCCGGTTCTGATATCAGGGTTTGGGTTTCGGCCCGGTTCCCGGTTCTGATATCAGGGTTTGGGTTTCGGCCCGGCTCCCGGTTCTGATATCAGGGTTTGGGTTTCGGTTCCCGGTTCCCGGTTCTGATATCAGGGTTTGGGTTTCGGCCCGGTTCCCGGTTCTGATATCAGGGTTTGGGTTTCGGCCCGGTTCCCGGTCCTGATATCAGGGTTTGGGTTTCGGCCCGGTTCCCGGTTCTGATATCAGGGTTTGGGTTCCCGGTTCTGATATCAGGGTTTGGGTTTCGGCCCGGTTCCCGGTCCTGATATCAGGGTTTGGGTTTCGGCCCGGTTCCCGGTTCTGATATCAGGGTTTCGGCTCCCGGTTCTGATATCAGGGTTTGGGTTTCGGCCCGGTTCCCGGTTCTGATATCAGGGTTTGGGTTCCCGGTTCTGATATCAGGGTTTGGGTTTCGGCCCGGTTCCCGGTTCTGATATCAGGGTTTGGGTTTCGGCCCGGTTCCCGGTCCTGATATCAGGGTTTGGGTTTGGGTTCCCGGTTCTGATATCAGGGTTTGGGTTTCGGCCCGGTTCCCGGTTCTGATATCAGGGTTTGGGTTTCGGCCCGGTTCCCGGTCCTGATATCAGGGTTTGGGTTTCGGCCCGGTTCCCGGTTCTGATATCAGGGTTTGGGTTTCGGTTCCCGGTTCTGATATCAGGGTTTGGGTTTCGGCCCGGTTCCCGGTCCTGATATCAGGGTTTGGGTTTCGGCCCGGTTCCCGGTTCTGATATCAGGGTTTGGGTTCCCGGTTCTGATATCAGGGTTTGGGTTTCGGCCCGGTTCCCGGTCCTGATATCAGGGTTTGGGTTTCGGCCCGGTTCCCGGTTCTGATATCAGGGTTTCGGCTCCCGGTTCTGATATCAGGGTTTGGGTTTCGGCCCGGTTCCCGGTTCTGATATCAGGGTTTGGGTTCCCGGTTCTGATATCAGGGTTTGGGTTTCGGCCCGGTTCCCGGTTCTGATATCAGGGTTTGGGTTTCGGCCCGGTTCCCGGTCCTGATATCAGGGTTTGGGTTTGGGTTCCCGGTTCTGATATCAGGGTTTGGGTTTCGGCCCGGTTCCCGGTTCTGATATCAGGGTTTGGGTTTCGGCCCGGTTCCCGGTCCTGATATCAGGGTTTGGGTTTCGGCCCGGTTCCCGGTTCTGATATCAGGGTTTGGGTTTCGGTTCCCGGTTCTGATATCAGGGTTTGGGTTTCGGTTCCCGGTTCCCGGTTCTGATATCAGGGTTTGGGTTTCGGCCCGGTTCCCGGTTCTGATATCAGGGTTTGGGTTTCGGTTCCCGGTTCCCGGTTCTGATATCAGGGTTTGGGTTTCGGCCCGGTTCCCGGTTCTGATATCAGGGTTTGGGTTTCGGCTCGGCTCCCGGTTCTGATATCAGGGTTTCGGCCCGGTTCCCGGTTCTGATATCAGGGTTTGGGTTTCGGTTCCCGGTTCCCGGTTCTGATATCAGGGTTTGGGTTTCGGCCCGGTTCCCGGTTCTGATATCAGGGTTTGGGTTTCGGCTCGGCTCCCGGTTCTGATATCAGGGTTTGGGTTTCGGTTCCCGGTTCTGATATCAGGGTTTGGGTTTCGGCTCGGCTCCCGGTTCTGATATCAGGGTTTGGGTTTCGGTTCCCGGTTCTGATATCAGGGTTATCTGTGTGTGATCAGCTGTGGCGGGTCCTGAAGGCCTCAGCGTCTCGTGACCCAGATGAAGGA
>NC_136890.1:35169671-35172171 GCF_949152265.1 Phoxinus phoxinus | reverse complement strand
AATATCAACGTTGCAAACCATCAAATATGAGACAAACTCAGATTCTGCTGTCCTATAAACACAAGTCATTACTCAGATCCGCTCAGTCCTCGTCTGATGGTGTCAGTGCCGTCGGATCAATAACACTGCTGGATATGAGGAGCTTTAAACGCCATCAGGACGCAGAACTGGAGAATAAGCAGATTTACTATATCATGAGTGCATTCTTCTGTTATTACTAGTAGTTTTTACAGAAGTTAAAGTAGGATGTCCCACACAGCAGCGGAGTGCTGCAGTAACGGTCCGGGTTAGGAGTATAGCGGGGCCGGGGGTCCGTGTGAAGACTCATTGTGTTCGCCTGAAGACGCTCCTCTCGTTCTCCAGCGTCTCGTCTTCTAGAACACTAACTCTTTCTCTCCGGCCCTCGTCTCGCTCTTCTCCACGTGTGTTCTGCTGTGGCCTCGAGACGAGAGCATCAACACACTCATTCACACGTTGCCCTGAGCGAGGCGCGTCTCAACCCGCTATTGTTTTAGCAAGTGTATGACCTCAAAGTGTGTCCAGACGAGCTCGATTCAGCGGACGAGACTTCCATAGCAGGACTTCTAGAGCGCTGGTCTGTCAATCATCTGCCCTGACATCATCATCAACATTAATATTAAACACAAAACGCTTCACACAAAATCCCATAAATGACTTATTGTGTCAATTGCAAGTATTCTCCCCATAAATGACTGTCATAACTTTGACTTTTCACTTCATATACGAGACTGTATTGTGACTTTAAGTCATAATTTAAAGTTTTCATTCCATAGTCATAATTTTAGCTTTTTATGCCAGGATGTAAAAAAGCATGTATATCTGTGCTGTGGTGTAACTGCCTCCACACTGCCGTCTGCCAGGAGTCTCGAGTGCGCTGCGTGTCTTTGTCTTTAAACCGCGTGTTTCGCGATGAGTTTTCCAGCAGAAGATCCGGCTTCATATTTCAACTCGGCCAAGAACTCTAAAATTAGGACAAAATTCATGAATTCTTTAAAGCTGAACTGTGTGTGTGTTTCTCTCTCTCTCTCACACACACACACACCCTTCAGTAATTACACACCCGCTAATCCTGTTTCCCAAATCCAGGTACCCGCAGAGAAATCCATGTGGAAAATCCCATGGCTGCACATTTCCTCCATCTGCCTCTCGGAGCCTCTCACATAAAGATCTGCGCTTGCCTTCAGCGTACACACACACACGCACACACACGCACGCACGCACACACACACACACACACACACTCTCACACACACACACACACACACACACACACACACACACACACACACACACACGCACACACACTCTCTCACACTCACACACACACATACACACACACTCTCTCACACACACTCTCACACACACACATACGCACACACACTCTCTCACACACACACACACACTCCGATGAAAACGTGTTGAATCCTGTCTCCATATACTCACATGGAAAAGCCTCTCCTTCCACACGCCGAATATCTCAGTGACCTCACACACACACACTCTCTGTCACACACTCACACTCACACACTCTCTGTCATACACTCACACTCACACACTCTCTGTCACACACTCACACACACACACTCACACTCTCTGTCACACACTCACACTCTGTCACACACTCACACACACACACTCACACTCACACACTCTCTGTCACACACTCACACACACTCACACTCACACACTCTGTCACACACACACACTCACACACTCTCTGTCACACTCACACACACACTCTCACACACATACACACATGCACACACTCTCTCTCTCACACACACACACACACACACACACACACAGCATATGGTTTGGAGCGTCATGAGGGTGAATAGAGAATGTCTGATCCTCATTTTAGTGACGGGTTATTCCTGTAGTGTGTGTCGCGCGGCTCCAGAGTCTGAGGCTCTCGGTTCGTTAAAACCCTTCATTAAGATTCATCAAACCCCGGTGTGTTCATTAGGAGTGAGACACTGACGCACGAGAGTCACGGCGTCTGGATCGGACAGAACGACCCAGATCCAGTTGTGTTCCAGTTAAACCAGATCAGCACATGGATCAGGATACCGGTGTTCACGCTTCTCGAGCTGCATTGAGGAGCTTTACACCGCAAGAGCGAAGAGTGAGATTTCTCCTTGCGATGTCATCATGATTATGGAAGTGGGCGGGGCAGTATGTAAATCGTGTCACAGCTGTAGGTCACCTGGGACGGGGGAGGGGCTCATTAATTATGCATGAAGCTGGTGCTCTGGTTTCAGTGGGATCCGGGGAAGCTTCTGTAACCTACATACATGATCCGTCATGGGAACACACACGCTGATGACATCACTTCCTCCCACTCACCCTCTCCGGCAGCACCCAGTGTCATGAGCGATCGCTTGACCTCTGACCTCTGTGTCAACGGGGTCAGACTGTCACTGGAGGCTGAGCTCTACGTGAAGCCATAAACATCTATATTCATGCATTTCAGTTGAAA
>NC_136890.1:35159671-35167171 GCF_949152265.1 Phoxinus phoxinus | reverse complement strand
AGAACAGTTTCATGCTTTGCTGGATCTTCTGCCGTCGCGTTAGAACTGGTCTCTGTCATTGTTTCATATATAGCACTATTCTGCAATCTGGAACATGCGTCTAAAATACGACTTGTATCGCAATAGAAATATAAACAGGGTTTGGACATGAAACATCTTGAGAGAGAGACATAGGTTATGAATATGATTTACTTTAAGGCCCTGACTCATGCAACAAGACTTTATCCACATTATAAACTCACATAATGTAGCGCTAGGGTTTAAAACTAGTCGAGTGTGTGTGTGTGTGTGTGTGTGTGTGTGTGTGTGTGTGTCCTCGAGCTGGTTTCTGCTCCTCTCTGGACGGAGTGTGAGCCGCAGAAACGCTCATGTTGACGGTCATTAGCAGATGTCGCCGGAGCGAGGGTCGGGATTACAGCTATAAGCCTGTTTCTTCATTACCGGCTGTGCATCCGTGGCGTTCACCGCAGATCTGCAGCCCGTCCAGCTTGTGGAGGTCAAAGCCACGGTCGAGCCAGTCTCTGTTTACAGAACACACCGCGTGTGAGGAGCCGAGTCACTGTAATACATATATCGCATGGACAAACAGTGAAGACGAGGGCATGTTGAGACAGAACAGGACACCCGAGACCTCTAAAGCCCCAGAAACATTTAATCCGTCATCGTCGACGTGTAGACGCCACAGCGTTTCTTATCTGCATGTTTATCTACGGTTGGAGATGTCGAACAATCGAGTCTTTGCCGAACCCTCGCGAGTCGCCGGCTGGAGCTCGTCGTAGCGTGAAGACTCGGCCTCGCGTTTCAGAGACTGTGCCGAGACCCGGCTCTCAGAGTTAGGAACACATGATATGCAGGAATGTTAATAAAACATTCGTTCAAAGCTAAATGTTCTCAAAACGTTAGAACAAAAACATTATTTATTCATTGTTCATAAAACATTTGTAAATGTTGCTACTTGTTTCAGAACTTCCAGAGAACATTCAAAGGTAACGTCCCCATAGTGTTCGAAGAATGTGTGATGGATTTTTTAATAAATAAAATAGTAAACTGTAACTAATCATAATTCTAACATCTAACCGTACTTCTCCTTTAGGCCTAACTTTCTAACACTTAAACCAAATGTACTCTGTGTCGAAGATTTCACAAATATAACAGTCTATAATGATATTGAGTAATCAAATGAACTATGACCTCTTCCATTTTTCAATGATTTGAGATCCACATTTGCTCCGCCAGTAACGTGTTGAAGTGTTTTTCACAGATTAAACCAATCATATTGAAGGAAGGTGACCATGAGTAATAAGTCACATTAATCTTACTGTTGTATATGTATATATATATGTATCTAAACCTGATGTGTTCTTCTTTCTGAGAGAGATTCTCTGAGTAATGCTCGAGAACTCTCCCGGCCATGATTAGAGAGACACTAAAGACACTATTCCCGAGCGATCGTGTCGAACGGTGGCGAGACGTTATTCGACTCAGTGTGAGACTCTAAGACTGCGGTCAGGTAACTATAGTTTTATTTTATGCGGAATAGCAGAATAGCTTCTCTTAGGCGTTTGAAGAATGTGTTGAGAATGTGAGTATAATATATTCAGGTGTCAGGGACGCTTGCTTCAACCCAAGTGAGGAGCGTAGGGAAATATCTACCGCAAATGATACGGTAGAATATCATCAACAACGGTTTTAAAACACTTAAAAAGTGACGTTTTGAATGATGTTCAGAGAACATTGATAAATAAGAACATAAGCAAAACATTATTTGTTAGCTGGGAAGACTCGGACAAACAACACAAGCTCTGTGACAAGAATCTGAAATGTTTTATTACTTTTTCCATTTATTAAAGAGAATTTCTTTACAACATACATTTAGCTGTGAATCAGATGTGGGAGAGGGCCGGTGACGAAACCATAGCAAACAAGAGTACAAACTCCACTTCCAGAGTCCAAAGGCACCAGCACGGGGATCTTCGTGACCTCCGTTCACCACGGCCGGAGCGGTTATATGTTCAGACGGCACGATCTAGAGTCGTCTCAGGCGGGCGGCGACGACAAGTGAGTTCAACATCTACAAAGCCCAAACTAGAGATTCCTGGACGCCAAGTTCAATAAAACGTGTGTCAAAATAGTTAAATAGCAATCCCTCATATTACATCACAACGATAGATCTAGAAAATTATATTAATCGGAATCTGTCACAAACATTGAAAACATTAATCTGTTTCCTAATATTATTGGAGTGCGTATCTACACAGGAGCCAGCCTGTATTCACTGCCTAAAAACTGTGTTTGATCATATACTTAGAAAGCTTGTGTGTGTTTGGGAGAAACATCATATCTGATTCGTTCATGTGTTTTTCTCTTATTGCCTTGGAGCAGCCAGATCCACAGATACACATCAATTCAACTACAAACAGTGTAAAAACATCATCTTGACTTTGTGAAAAGTAATTAAAAAAAAGGACGAACGAAACAAAATCAAAGCAAAAAACAACATTCCTCCAGCACAACGAGAGGGCCGACTCCAACGCTTCATTGGCACAATCAGAAATCAAGCACAGAGTCATTTGTGGTTAGCAACGGGACCAGAGTCGACAACGACAACACCTACATTCTTCAATTACGTTGTTTTTTTGTTTATTTTTTTAATCAAATGAGGGAAAAAATGTCATTATAAGAACTACGACAGTTAACAGCTAACACACGCTTCACTACTCAGGGGTGTAAGGCACAAATGTACAGGTGGAGGGAGAAAAACAGGCATGTTTGAAAATGAAATGCTTCAACAAAAGGCCTGTGTGTGTGTGTGTGTGTGTGTGTGTGTGTGGACAGGACGAGAAAACGATACGTTTGAAAGCATAAACAAAGCGTCTTAAGTACGGCTCATCCTTTACTTTCCTTCACGTCATGCAGACGCGAGTGAGAATGGCACTCGGTGATGGACCGGTGGCTGTCAGCAGGCGATGGACGAGATGAGGAGGTGATTCAGGAGTTCCTTCTGTGGGCTGTGAGCTTTACCCACAAGTCTCTCTGGCACGGCTCGAGGAATATTCCTTCCATACGGAGGCTTCCGTCGTCTCTGAGTTTGCTTAGCAACGTCCGAAGAGTTAGTGGACAGAAGTACTGGCTCCAGTTTAATGACTTTAAATAATTTCACACTTGATTAATTCAAATTAAAAAGATCATTTACATCTCGTTTGAGCCTAAAAGAGATGCTCTTTCTGCAAAAGCACTTTATTAAAAAATAAATACAACCAGCTGTTAGTATTAACAGTCACGTGTTATTTAGTCATCAGTTTCAGTAGACGTTTTGAACTCTTGCACGAAGGCAGAACTCGATTGCTTTGTCCAGTAACAGTAACACTGAGACAGGCGGCGGCGTTTCACAGTTTTCCCTTGTAAACTCCAGTCTGAACGTGTTCAAGTGCTTGATAACCGGGGCGTCTCGCAGCTTCACGACTGAACAATTCCGCCTGTCTCCGATGTGCTTTTGGCAGAAAACAAACATCAGCTGCAAAACAGCGCTGGCGAAACCTTTTAGAGTTCCTCTTTCCGGGAGCAGATGTTTGCCCTCTTGGAACGGGCACTATCAGCCTGAGCTCGACATTAAAAAATATACAAAAAACAAAAGAAAGGAAAAAGTGAGTTGCATTTCCTGTACATAGCTGTACAAAGCAGACACACTTTATTGTTCCCCGTCTTTAATCCCGCATTATGTGCAGGAGTCACCGGATTTGAATTTCGTGGAAAGGGACACCAGTGCCGGCTTGGGAGGGACGTCGGGCTTGAGCTGCCGGGATCCGCAGCGAGGCAGAGACCCGTACGAGCTCAGGCTGGGGTGACGGGTCAGGCTGAGGACCGGAGAGGTGACGTGCATGGAGTCCACTCGCTGCGGGGCGGGCGGAGGCGTCTCCACACGGAAGCTGTGGTTCCTGGACATGTGGGATGAGTTGGACGAGTTGGTGTTGTGCTGTTTCTTGAGGCCCGAGCTCATGGGGTAGCCTCGCCCGTACATGGACGAATGCACGTCGAGCCTCTTGCCCATCTGTGGGACGGCGGGCGGGAGCACCAGAGACGCCTCTCGCTGGGGGACACGAGGAGGAGCTCCTTCACCGTCCGTCAGACCGAGACCGTGGCACGGGCTCTTGAGGGACTTGTACTCGAGAGTGGCGCCCTGGTCGTCTGCGAAGTCTCCACGGTGGGGCTGCTCCACGTACTCGTGCTGGTAAGCTTGGGTCAAAGGCAGAACCACCACGCTTGAGATGTGCCCCGGAGACGCCCGAAGCGGCAGATCCGTCGGGATGACCGGAGTGACCATGGAAGTCAAGTCTTTGGTGCAGGCGTTGATCAGGTTCTGGTTGCGCTCCCACTCGCGGCTGCCCCGGCTGGGCTTGCGGCGTGGCTGCATGGGCGTGGACTCGGGCGTGGGCAGGGCGCTCAGATCTGGGTGCTGGTCAGCTTTAATCAGCATCTTGCCGTTGGTCAGACGGCCGTTGTGCATGAGCGGAGTCAGAATGGCTTCAGGCCGGCCATCCTTGGCTTGGGTCTCGAACAGCCCCGTCATCTTGGTGACGCTGTTCATGGAGCCTCGTCTGGACTGAACAGAGTCCTTGTCTTTGCGGCCGGGCAGCTCAAAGTCGCGCCGGCGGTGGTGGTCGCACACGCAGTAGACGACGATGCCAGAGAAGATGGCGCCCATGGCGAAGGCGAGGATGACGGCGATGGCCAGAAGCGTCACTGGAACCATCTGATCCCGGTCTCTGTGGTACGTCTCGCGGATCACCCCTGCGAAGAGAGATTCACAATGGTTTAATATGTTAGGGTATTAACATAATCTAATTTCCAAAGTTCACCTGTGTGTCTGGAACATTGATGGACAACAATACATTTCTATCCTAACATAAGGTGCGGTCACATTTACTCGTCGAAATTTAGTGGGCGAAATGCAGTTATTGAAATAGGAACATACAAGATCAGGAGTTTCACGTCAGGATGGAAAAGTTCCCCACACACATTTCGCTCATGTTTAAGTTGGTCACTGGAATTTGGTGCGCTGACCAATAGAAAGCTTGGTTTGAAAGTGACTTCTGTGTGAGCTGTGCTTCGTACATCTGTACACTATTGACAATGAATCCGGCTTTGCACACAAATGTTTTTTGGCGTTTTTGCCTTATAGCAATAGGATAGTGTAGAGTAGACAAAAAGTTTAAGATTAAGGGACTCAATCTCGGGAAAGGTCTGTGAGCCGGGACTCAATCTCGGGAAAGGTCTGTGAGCCGGGACTCAATCTCGGGGAAGGTCTGTGAGCCGGGACTCAATCTCGGGAAAGGTCTGTGAGCCGGGACTCAATCTCGGGAAAGGTCTGTGAGCCGGGACTCAATCTCGGGGAAGGTCTGTGAGCCGGGACTCAATCTCGGGAAAGGTCTGTGAGCCGGGACTCAATCTCGGGAAAGGTCTGTGAGCCGGGACTCAATCTCGGGAAAGGTCTGTGAGCCGGGACTCAATCTCGGGGAAGGTCTGTGAGCCGGGACTCAATCTCAGTCAGAGAGCTGCACATGAGGCTATTGACTATATAAAGATCTGAAGCCCATAAACTTTCCCCTCGAAGATATCAGGACAGAAGTGGACAAAATCATCTTTTAAAAGTGGACAAAAGAGACGGATTAAAACACCAGGTGTAAACGGGTATGTGTCTCCCTCGTCTACTTGTGATCCGACCGACCAAAACGCATCTTAATGTGCTTGAGAATGTGCATTTATTCGAACACAATATAACATATCACTGGCGTGCAGAGGCGTGAGAGAGCGCTGGAAAGCTGAATCTGGTTTCCACATCAGGGAGATGTCTTAATCTACTATTGCTGATGAATTAGCCTTCATTAAACACTCCACGCCACACAACTCTCAGCAGATCAACCATTTAAAATCCACACAGGAAGAAAAGTGCGGCTATGTTCCCGCAGAGGCATATAAACTCAATGTTGTACATTTGTTACAAACCCATAAACGTGTGATACAGCCATCCATCAGCGTTCAGCGCTCGAGACGTGTAATGGACTGAATATTGGTTTATAGCTCTGATGGCCTTGGCTACACACTCCTCTGATCTGGGCGCTCTGAAGGAGTCTCTAAGATGACAAGATGCCGTCACACATCTGCTTTTCTCTGCTAAAGGGAAGATCTAAGGGGCGCTTCGCTCTTTTTAACTTCACTCTCATTGTCGTTCTCAGGAGAGGCTCTTCCTCTCGGTCTGTTTGATGTTTTAAAGCGTCTCTTTCATGCGTCTACTGTACGATACCCCTGAGAAATGACACGGCTCGAACGGATCCATTTTCATGTTGGAAAAAGAGTCTTCCTTCATGAGAAGAACTGTGAGTAGAGTATATAGAGCAGTTAACATAACCGTTTCATACAGTTTATTTAGTAAAGCACATTTAAAGGCATGGAATATGATCAGCTGACCTCAACTAACACACTGCGATTTTATATTATTAAGGCGAGACACGGCAGGCAAAAACATTGTTTTTTTTTTTCACTGGTCAATTTTGAGATTTTGGGCTATTTGTCTTCAATAACATCTTCTTTCAGACGTGTGGTGAAAAAAAGTCCAAAATACACATTTAGGTCTTTATTTTACTAACTTTGTCTATTTGCGTCTGTAGATTTCTCAGAAATTCAACAAAAGTTGCCGTTATAAATCATCATGATCCGTGATCTCGGTCTTCTTCCTTTAATCACACACACCGCTGTGAAGCTCTCTCTCTCTGCTGTACAATGCTGTCGATCCAAATATGGTCATTTCCTTTTAATCAGCAACCAATCGTGAAAGTACAATGGGCATTTAACTCTAAATGCGAAATCTCATTGGCTGATGTAAATGTCTGACGCCGTGATTGGTTCAGAAGCATCACATGACGCGCTCTGACACTCAGATGTGTGTGTTTGACTGTTTTTCTGCTCAGTTAAAGGCCATAAATGCTGTGTTTATAAGTTTTGATGTGATTTAGGTGGTTTGTATTGTTGTTGCTAATGATTTGATGAGATATTGTGTCAGTAAATAGTTGTTTCCACTAAAAAAGTATGATTTTTTACATTACAAATCTTTAAATGCCTTTTTCTCAAAATGAGTTTTTTGTCATTCTCCAATAGAAACATCTCAGCCGATGTACACCAAACTCTCCAGTTACACACTTAGCAGTATTCTGAAGATATGTTCAGAGGGATTTGTTAATAAATCATTCCTGGCCTGATTTATGGGACATTTTAATAAAAAAAATATGGCAAAAATTGATTTAAGGCTATGGACAGTATATTAAGATTTCCGAGGTCATGAAAGCATATCTCCTGAAATCCCTCTGAACATCTTATTCATCTTGTGTGTAATTAAAAAAAGAATTGATCATATGTTCATATCTATCTACCGAAAAATATATGCAAAATTGTGCATATTTAATGAGATAATGCATCATTTGCATAATTAAACATACAAATTTCAAA
>NC_136890.1:35152171-35154671 GCF_949152265.1 Phoxinus phoxinus | reverse complement strand
TGTTCAGTCGCCGGACAGCGAGCGCCTCACAAGTGTTCAGTCGCCGGACAGCGAGCGCCTCAAGTGTTCAGTCGCCGGACAGCGAGCGCCTCAAGTGTTCAGTCGCCGGACAGCGAGCGCCTCACAAGTGTTCAGTCGCCGGACAGCGAGCGCCTCAAGTGTTCAGTCGCCGGACAGCGAGCGCCTCAAGTGTTCAGTCGCCGGACAGCGAGCGCCTCACAAGTGTTCAGTCGCCGGACAGCGAGCGCCTCACGAGTGTTCAGTCGCCGGACAGCGAGCGCCGCACAAGTGTTCAGTCGCCGGACAGCGAGCGCCGCACAAGTGTTCAGTCGCCGGACAGCGAGCGCCGCACAAGTGTTCAGTCGCCGGACAGCGAGCGCCTCACGAGTGTTCAGTCGCCGGACAGCGAGCGCCGCACAAGTGTTCAGTCGCCGGACAGCGAGCGCCTCACGAGCGCCTCACAAGTGTTCAGTCGCCGGACAGCGAGCGCCTCACGAGTGTTCAGTCGCCGGACAGCGAGCGCCTCACAAGTGTTCAGTCGCCGGACAGCGAGCGCCTCACGAGTGTTCAGTCGCCGGACAGCGAGCGCCGCACAAGTGTTCAGTCGCCGGACAGCGAGCGCCTCACGAGTGTTCAGTCGCCGGACAGCGAGCGCCGCACAAGTGTTCAGTCGCCGGACAGCGAGCGCCTCACGAGTGTTCAGTCGCCGGACAGCGAGCGCCTCACAAGTGTTCAGTCGCCGGACAGCGAGCGCCTCACGAGTGTTCAGTCGCCGGACAGCGAGCGCCTCACGAGTGTTCAGTCGCCGGACAGCGAGCGCCGCACGAGTGTTCAGTCGCCGGACAGCGAGCGCCGCACAAGTGTTCAGTCGCCGGACAGCGAGCGCCTCACGAGTGTTCAGTCGCCGGACAGCGAGCGCCGCACAAGTGTTCAGTCGCCGGACAGCGAGCGCCTCACAAGTGTTCAGTCGCCGGACAGCGAGCGCCGCACAAGTGTTCAGTCGCGAGTGGGTCTGTGTACAGGGAGATTACGACGCCGCAGATGTGCTGTTCCTGGCTGTGGACAAACAACATCTGTGAATACGCTGCGAAAGATCCAGTCGTCAGGAAAAATGGATGCACTTTATTTTTAGCGGACGTCTCAGTCACGGCAGTGTTAGTTTAAGCGTTTGTTCTGTACATTTGAAGGATGACTGTTTTGAGAACAAATCCCAAAATGATGCTGGCTTTGCCAGAAAACTGTTGCTCAAAGATAAGTCCGTGCCGACTATTCTGGGCTCAACAACGACGACGCAAACTTACTTTTTATCACTGGCTAATATAAACACATTTGTATAAGAGAATCTTAAAAGTGTCGCCTGTCTAGTGGGCCTAACGTTACATGTGATAGAACATTAGACATGTTGCCTCATCAACGCTGCATCTTCAGAGATGTCCTGTGTGCAGTTTTGTCCGTGGAACACCCGATCATTTCACTGGAATTAGTTAAATAATGTTAAACTGTTAGCAAATTAAACTGTAGGATAATTATGCAACAATAATCCGTTTTCAAGAGTCTCGGGTTACAATTTTTTTATTAATTCAAAATAGTTTCACGTTCCATGTGGACACGGGCGGATCCAGTCTTCGTTGTCGTGGTGATGGTTCATGTTCCTCTGATTCCGGCTCAAACATAATAAGGTTTTATCATTGCAAGAGCCATCGCTTCGCACGCATCACCCGCTATTAAACATGCGCCGAATCCGCACAGGTTCTGGCTGGGGGCGTTAATAATTGATGCATAGGCACTGACGTAAGCCAATCACAGCAGTGGGCGTTAACACTGAACTCTTAAAGGGGAAACACCCCCAGAACAGACTGTGTGAATCAGAGGATGAGGAACAGGGAAAAGGTCATAAATCACTACATTTTAAAAGTTTTTTGTAAAAACAACTATAGTAATACTATAATTGCACCTAAGGGAACATAATAATAAAATAAAAAAACCCATGTCATGACCCCTTTAAACACAAACTCACTTCATTTTAATATCTTAATATGTTAGTAATGTCTCTTGGTTTAGGAATGTTTAGTTCTGTGATCTGGAAAGGAGAGCAGGATCTGCAGTGGAGCGGCGCTGTGCACGCCATCTTCTCAAACGAGCATTACAACATCGGCGCTGAGATGAGAAGCTGTAATAACTGTAATTAAACGAGTGTGTGTGTACACCCCCAGCACACACACACATACACCCCCAGCACACACACACATACACCCCCAGCACACACACACGGCATGATCTCGTCAAACATCACACCGTTCAGTCTCACCTTTAACATCTAGAGTCAGTGTGACTGCACACGTGTGTGTACCGCCTCGAGATCTGCTGTGTACTGACTGAATAAAGCTGATCAAAATAACACTATACACACACACACACACTGCCGGTGTAAAGAGCATCGGTGCGAGCGTGAACGGTGTGTGTGCGGTGGTAAACAGCTGATCATGTGTGTGTGGATCAC
>NC_136890.1:35147171-35149671 GCF_949152265.1 Phoxinus phoxinus | reverse complement strand
GGCTACATTAGAGCTTCAGCCTTGGAACGATCCATGGAGAGAATGAAGGTCCTGTGGAATCACAATGGCAGCAGATGGTGGAGGGGGGGGGGGGGGGACTTACGCACACACACACACACACACACACACACGCGCACACACACACACTCAGATGCACTGTGAAGCCACCAGCTTAACCGTGAAAACACATTTCACCACAAAATCAAATAGAAATCGGTTTGAATAAAGAAAATTAAGTCTTTTCACAGCATTAATTACAGGCACTTTAACAAATACTACAGTGTATAAATAACCACTATATTTTCACATTAAAATGATTTATTTTCTTCTTTTGCATTATAGTCTTTAGAATGTGGGGTAAAATGGCATAAAAGGGCTTAATCTTCTCTGCATATTTGTGTTTGTGTGTGTTGAGTGTGCCGGTGGTCGTTCACAGTACATCTGACCCTCACACACAGCAGGGGGAGGAGCCTGCATGAATATTCATGAGGGCGTTAGCATGTTAGGCAGAAAAGAAAGCAGAGATCCGGCCGTGAGAGAAAGAGCGTTTGCCACAAAAAATCTGAAAAAAGCAAAAGCAGTGAATATCCAAAAGCCATGCGTCATAAAACAAACTCATATAATCACACAGCTCACGTTCATGAAGAAAACTGACACCGCAGAGCAACCCGTATTCAGATGAGCTGCACGTGTCATCAAAATAATAAAGCTGAAGTGAAGCATGAGCCTGGGTTCAGTACCGCGGTAAACGCAGTGATGGACACACACACACGCACGCACACACACACACACACACACACACTGCTTCCAGCGACCGTCACAAACACCTTCGCTTCAGTGAGACCGAGTCTGTCAGGAGATTACACTCTTCATTATTGATAATCAATGTCAATTAAACTCTGGCGTTTGCTAACGAGTCTAACGTGTGTAACTCTAGCGTGTGTAACTCTAGCGTGTGTAACTCTAGCGTGTGTAACTCTAGCGTGTGTAACTCTAGCGTCTGTAACTCTAGCGTGTGTAACTCTAGCGTGTGTAACTCTAGCGTGTGTAACTCTAGCGTCTGTAACTCTAGCGTGTGTAACTCTAGCGTCTGTGACTCTAGCGTCTGTAACTCTAGCGTGTGTAACTCTAGCGTGTGTAACTCTAGCGTCTGTAACTCTAGCGTCTGTAACTCTAGCGTCTGTAACTCTAGCGTCTGTAACTCTAGCGTGTGTAACTCTAGCGTCTGTAACTCTAGCGTGTGTAACTCTAGCGTCTGTAACTCTAGCGTCTGTAACTCTAGCGTCTGTAACTCTAGCGTGTGTAACTCTAGCGTGTGTAACTCTAGCGTGTGTAACTCTAGCGTCTGTAACTCTAGCGTCTGTAACTCTAGCGTCTGTAACTCTAGCGTCTGTAACTCTAGCGTCTGTAACTCTTGCGTCTGTAACTCTAGCGTCTGTAACTCTAGCGTCTGTAACTCTAGCGTCTGTAACTCTAGCGTCTGTAACTCTAGCGTCTGTAACTCTAGCGTGTGTAACTCTAGCGTGTGTAACTCTAGCGTGTGTAACTCTAGCGTCTGTAACTCTAGCGTCTGTAACTCTAGCGTGTGTAACTCTAGCGTGTGTAACTCTAGCGTGTGTAACTCTAGCGTGTGTAACTCTAGCGTCTGTAACTCTAGCGTGCGTAACTCTAGCGTGTGTAACTCTAGCGTCTGTAACTCTAGCGTCTGTAACTCTAGCGTGTGTAACTCTAGCGTGTGTAACTCTAGCGTGTGTAACTCTAGCGTGTGTAACTCTAGCGTGTGTAACTCTAGCGTCTGTAACTCTAGCGTGTGTAACTCTAGCGTGTGTAACTCTAGCGTCTGTAACTCTAGCGTCTGTAACTCTAGCGTCTGTGACTCTAGCGTCTGTGACTCTAGCGTCTGTGACTCTAGCGTCTGTGACTCTAGCGTCTGTAACTCTAGCGTCTGTGACTCTAGCGTCTGTGACTCTAGCGTCTGTAACTCTAGCGTCTGTGACTCTAGCGTCTGTGACTCTAGCGTCTGTGACTCTAACGTCTGTAACTCTAGCGTGTGTAACTCTAGCGTGTGTAACTCTAGCGTGTGTAACTCTAGCGTGTGTAACTCTAGCGTCTGTAACTCTAGCGTGTGTAACTCTAGCGTCTATAACTCTAGCGTCTGTAACTCTAGCGTCTGTAACTCTAGCGTGTGTAACTCTAGCGTCTGTAACTCTAGCGTGTGTAACTCTAGCGTGTGTAACTCTAGCGTGTGTAACTCTAGCGTGTGTAACTCTAGCGTCTGTAACTCTAGCGTCTGTAACTCTAGCGTCTGTAACTCTAGCGTGTGTAACTCTAGCGTCTGTAACTCTAGCGTCTGTAACTCTAGCGTCTGTAACTCTAGCGTCTGTAACTCTAGCGTCTGTAACTCTAGCGTGTGTAACTCTAGCGTGTGTAACTCTAGCGTCTGTAACTCTAGCATCTGTAACTCTAGCGTGTGTAACTCTAGCGTCTGTAACTCTAGCGT
>NC_136890.1:35107171-35134671 GCF_949152265.1 Phoxinus phoxinus | reverse complement strand
CGGCAAACACACACGTCACAAACACACGGCAAACACGCGTCACAAACACGCGTCACAAACACACGGCAAACACGCGTCACAAACACGCGTCACAAACACGCGTCACAAACACACGGCAAACACACGTCAAACACACACGTCACAAACACGCGTCACAAACACACGGCAAACACACGCGTCACAAACACACGGCAAACACACACGTCACAAACACACGGCAAACACACGTCAAACACACGCGTCACAAACACGCGTCACAAACACACGGCAAACACACACGTCACAAACACACGGCAAACACACACGTCACAAACACACGGCAAACACGCGTCACAAACACACGCGTCACAAACACACGGCAAACACACACGTCACAAACACACGGCAAACACACACGTCACAAACACACGGCAAACACGCGTCACAAACACACGCGTCACAAACACACGCGTCACAAACACACGCGTCACAAACACACGCGTCACAAACACACGGCAAACACGCGTCACAAACGTATGGCGCTCGCTTTGTGTCATTCCTTTCCTAACCAAGCTTAAAGACGTGTTAACGTGCGTGTGATATGCGTGTGGAGAACGTCTGCCCGTCTGCACGTCTGCCCGTCTGCACGTCTGAACGCAATACTTAACATGCCTTTGGTTAATATAAAAATAGCGCACGTATTTTTATGCAGCTACTTGTATGATGGACTTTTCTTATTTGAGACACTGTTCAAACAGTGTGGGCTAGTAGAATTTTCAACAGAGAAAATCACATTAATAGCTATTTAACATAGGCTAGGTCTTAGCCTATATCTTTATCCTCGAACAATATTAAGAAAATACTATTTAGGTTTGTATACATAAAAAAATCAACGAATGTCAACAGTAAAAAGATTTGAATGTATTTTACAATATAAATTATGCACGATCATGCATGGGAATAAGATAGGCTATAGGCTACAATAATAATAAAAAGCTCTATGAGTGGATGCATACGCTACTTAACTATTTCTATGTTATAAAAAAATCGCTCTATGAACTTCTAGCAAGCTCATTTATTTTAAACCGAGTTGTAAATGCCGAAATGAAAGGAGGCTAAATAAATATGAAACTACCAAATATAAATATAAAATCGCCAGTAGATGGCGCCAAGACCCTTCTCTATTGAGATGACTGGTTAATGTTCAACCTATTCATTTTAACATATATTCAAATAAAAAACAGTTATATTAATGTGTAATATTACTTCACAATATTACTGTTTCTTGTTTTAAAAAACGCAGGCTTGGACACAACTACTCCTTTTAGACAATGATTTCCTAATTATTATTTTTTTTAAGCTAAAAACTGCTCATTACACAGAAACATTCAAACAAATATTTACAAATTTGTGTTTTACTTGTAATTTTTCCTCAACTTTGTGTCTCAGTTGGCAATTAATTTTCATTACATTTAAATATATATATTTCTGTTCCCCAGAAGTGAAACATTATGTGAATTTAAAGTGGCTGCGTTATAAATAGATATACGGGTATGCATTTCACTAATGAAGGGGAATGTAACGCATTAAATCATCCAGGTTTCTGAAACCGCTCAGAGGAGCATCTCATGAAGCTTCATTGCAAGCATATATTGACCGAGCACAACTCAGTGTTACACATTTAGATAATGGAAGAACAACACGGAAACACACAGGGTCAACAGCCGGGAAGAAGAAGAAGAAGAAGAGGAAGAGGAGGAGTAAGAATGAGTGGAGGAAGGGTACGGAGGCAAAGTGGAAGAGGTCAAGATTGTGGACATGTTTATAATGAAATAAGGGCCACTATTGCAGACCATGTTCTCAATCATGACCGTACAATGACTGAGGAGGTCAACGGTGCAGCGGGATGTTGGGAGAACAGTGTCTTCAGTCATTCAAACATTTGTAGACAGAACTGGGGTGTAATCAGACACTATTTTCTGCTGTATACTTACTCTATTACAGTTCTCCACTTGCATTTTACATTATACAGTAAATATGCTTTATAGAGACAATGTAACACACACACATATACAGAGTGTGTGTGTACAGGGATGTAGTGGAGGCTAAACGCACGTAAACGCCGTTTGCGCACCTCCCAAAACTCGGAAATAGCGTTTATCCACCACTAAAGTGCGTTTATCCACCTCTAAAGTGCGTTTATCCACCTCTAAAGTGCGTTTATCCACCTCTAAAGTGCGTTTATCCACCTCTAAAGTGCGTTTATCCACCTCTAAAGTGCGTTTATCCACCTCTAAATTGCGTTTTTCAGCCAATTCGAAAAAGGAATATTTCGGTTTTTGCGCATTTACAGTCACCTGACTTGGAAGACGCGGTGTGTTTGGGGTCCGTGTACGCAAAAATAATTAAATAATTATCATCATTATTATAAAATTTATTAGGCTACATATTTAGAGACGCTTTTATCCAAAAAAGGAACAAAGCAATTCGTCAAATGTCATTCATAATATGGGTCAGACTATAATAATAAGATTATCACAAATAAACACAAGATTTTGACGCATATCCAAGGGTTTGTGGAGCGGAGTGTGAGCGCGCACTGCATGGCACGGAGCCGCGGACGCGAACACTTGCATTTTCCTATCAACAGTGGAAACAACTGAAAATAGCCTACTCTTATCATTTCTGGTCATACAGAAAATAATAATACATTATTCGTAACTACTTTTATTTGTGTAAACTCACAATAACAAGAAAGCGTTGTGCTTTTGTCAAATAATATAAAACAATCAGGCGCGCATGATCTTCGTGAACTGGAGCGCGAGAACTGACACTAAATACAGCCTATGCAGCTAAAGCTCGAAATGTCCACTTTAAAACGAACACATTCGATTCGAATCGAAAGCTAATACCTTCTGATTATGTAATGCGTATGAACGGAGCATTTCTCTCTAAAGGCGCATCCGCGTAACAGCGGAGATAGAGATTTTAGCCGACACTGATTTAGAAAACAATAGTTTATTAATAAACAATTAAAATGCCTCGTTATTTTTTCAGACACATTTATTATCATTAGCCTATCACCTTTCTGTAGGCTGTGGTTCAGAGACATAGGCCTGTATATGGCTCTTCTCATTCAGCACTGCGGGAAAAATAAAATTTCCAGGTTCTAATTTTGTCCTAGAAAAAAGTAAAAATCCATATTAATTTGTGAATATTTTAAATGTTTAATAAAGGGGCAATAAGTCATAAACAAAAATTCGTCTATATGTATTTTTTTGCGCAGCATTTGGTGTAGCCTATAGTTCAAATTAAGATTTTGTTGTTTAACTTTGCGCTTTAAAAATACAAGCGTTTTCGTTTTGCACAAGTGCATTGCATTGGAAGCCCTGGATATAAGCCTCCCTCTCTATCTCTCTTAAATATTTTTGTTCTCTCTGTTTTGCCATTTAATAAACTTTATACATTTTAATTGAATAGTGATTGTGTGACCTATGATGAGGGAACAACCAGTGATACCCTCCATAATGATAGCCTAGCGATGTCATCAGGATATATACTGTATATGAATGTATGTATTGTGATTTAAAGAATATAAATATAAATCGTAGCCATAGTTTAAATCTGAAAATACTGAACACTTTATTATTGACAACATGACGAAGCATTTTGACTATCTTGTTTGTGAACAATGACACAAGGACTATTCATTCTGATGGCACTAGTATGTTCATTCACATAAATACTGACTTTTGAGAGATGAACTAGGGATTTTGAGCAGGTTTTTGAACAGGTTTACTTCCATTGTGTGGAGCTGCTAGTATGAATTATTTTTTTAAATGCATTTACTGGTTTAAAAATCTTAAGGATGATTCAAAAATGTACCAAAGTGACTGAGAAAAACTGCAAAAGTACATTCAGGGGAATAAGTTCACAGTTAATATCAATTTCAGGCTAAAACCAATGCAGAGCCTAGCTCCAAGTCAATGAACATTTGTAAACTAATACATTATTAGATCGTATAGCAGACGGGCAGACGGGCAGACGTGCAGACGTGCAGACGGGCAGACGTGCAGACGTGCAGACGGGCAGACGTGCAGACGGGCAGACGTGCAGACGGGCAGACGTGCAGACGGGCAGACGTGCAGACGGGCAGACGTGGAGACGGGCAGACGTTCTCCACACGTTAACTTCTAACCTGACGCCGCCGTGACGTCTGTATAGATCAACAGGTACACGTTATTGACGTGTCTACGTGACGTGATTTTTCCGTGTACCTCTCCATATAAAACCAATGGAGACGTACACGCACGTATTCACGTGTGTTATCTGTCGTGCTTGTCAGTCTCGTCGGCGAATGACACATTTGGAGCGCCATACAAACACACGTCAAACACACGCAAGCACACGTCAAACACACACGTCACAAACACACGCGTCACAAACACACATCAAACACACGCAAGCACACGTCAAACACACACGTCACAAACACACGTCAAACACACGCGTCAAACACACGCGTCACAAACACACGCAAGCACACGTCAAACACACACGTCACAAACACACGTCACAAACACACGTCAAACACACGCGTCACAAACACACGTCAAACACACGCGTCACAAACACACGTCAAACACACGCGTCACAAACACACGTCAAACACACGCGTCACAAACACACGTCAAACACACGTCACAAACACACGTCAAACACACGCGTCACAAACACACGGCAAACACACACGTCACAAACACACGGCAAACACGCGTCACAAACACACGTCAAACACACGCGTCACAAACACACGTCAAACACACGTCACAAACACACGTCAAACACACGCGTCACAAACACACGGCAAACACACACGTCACAAACACACGGCAAACACGCGTCACAAACACACGGCAAACACACACGTCACAAACACACGTCAAACACACGCGTCACAAACACACGGCAAACACACACGTCACAAACACACGTCAAACACACGCGTCACAAACACACGGCAAACACACACGTCACAAACACACGGCAAACACGCGTCACAAACACACGGCAAACACACACGTCACAAACACACGGCAAACACACGTCAAATACACACGTCACAAACACACGGCAAACACACGTCAAATACACACGTCACAAACACACGGCAAACACACGTCAAATACACACGTCACAAACACACGGCAAACACACGTCAAATACACACGTCACAAACACACGGCAAACACACGCGTCACAAACACACGCAGTGGCGCAAAAAGTGGGTATGCGCTATATGCGGCGCATAGGGGCGCAGCACCAGCGGGGGCGCCAAAGCAATGGTAAAAAAAAAATATTTTTTAATTTTTTAAAAATTAGAATTTCTATTTGTGAGCTGCTGTTGTGCGTTTCTAAATAATTTCTGCATTTCCCCAATGTTATATAACCCTCTAGAGGACTAACTGGCTTAGAGTAGGCGCCCTCATAAGATTCCATCATAGATTTTTGACATAGAAGAGGGGGGATAATATGATATTATTATCGCGAGCGGGCGCGGGTGCTGTGAGCGCTGAGCGAGCAGGAACGAGTAGTGAGTTGTCGTCGATAAAGATGGATAAAGTAAAAAAGCTGTCGGGGCTAAAGATAGAAAAAGAAAGACTGAAAAGGGAGATGGCATGTCAATTGATGAGACAGCAGCTAAATAAGTGGATGGTGAAAAGCAACAGGATTTAAAGTGTGACGTCCACGCACAGCCTACTGGCCATCGGGACTACCGGGAGATTCCCGGTCTTTTTTGGGCCGATACATATAGGCCTACTTTTTTTTTTTTGTCTTAACAGCCCATAAAACTCGTAGCTGCTACATCGGAGGCCCGTTCGTTTTTTTTATTTATTTTTTTATTAATTGCCGATGCTGGGTTAGTGCCGGTGTAATCCATTGGTCAAAAAAAAAAAGTCAGTGTTAGGTTTTTTTTCTGACATTTTTCATGAAACACGTAGATCAGCGGCCCATTGGTTCTTTTCTTGATTGACACTGGGCTGACCCAATCACATCTTTATTGTGAAGTATAGAAATAAGTACAAAACTAATTATGAAAGTTTCCTTTATTTTTCAGTGCATTTGTTTTACAATATATGGCTATTACTATCATGGGATTAATATTATAACTATTATTATGTAGTGTAATGTAGACAGACACTGTAACTAAAAGAGGTTTGCATTTTTCTTTGTTTAATTTGCACACTGAATATGGGTTGGAGCTTTTAATTTTGAACCCTGAAAGTGCACCAGATTGATGAATTTAACATTTAAAAGCACAAAATTTTCTTACGGGGGGGCATGCCCCCGAACCCCCCTAGAGGGACATAGTTCAATTTTATTAATAAATAGCAATTTTCTACTTATTTTATATGTTAACTCTCACTCGTTCCTCACTCATTACATTGGACACTTTTTTTCTTTTTTGTTGTTGTTTGTTTGTTTGTTTGTTTGGGGAGTGGGGGGCGCCTAATTTGTTGCTGGATACCCCTCTGACACTGGGTAGTTGCGCCCCTGAACACACGGCAAACACGCGTCACAAACACACGGCAAACACACACGTCAAATACACACATCACAAACACACGGCAAACACACGTCAAACACACGCGTCACAAACACATGGCAAACACACGTCACACACGGCAAACACACACGTCAAATACACACATCACAAACACACGGCAAACACACGTCAAACACACGCGTCACAAACACATGGCAAACACACGTCACACACGTCAAACACACACGTCAAAAACACACGTCAAACACACGCAAGCACACGTCAAACACACGCGTCACAAGCACACGTCAAACACACGCAAGCACACGTCAAACACACGCAAGCACACGTCAAACACACGCAAGCACACGTCAAATACACGCAAGCACACGTCAAACACACGCAAGCACACGTCAAACACACGTCAAACACACGCGTCACAAGCACACGTCAAACACACGCAAGCACACGTCAAACACACGCAAGCACACGTCAAACACACGCAAGCACACGTCAAACACACGCAAGCACACGTCAAACACACGCGTCACAAGCACACGTCAAACACACGCAAGCACACGTCAAATACACGCAAGCACACATCAAACACACGCAAGCACACGTCAAACACACGCAAGCACACGTCAAACACACGCAAGCACACGTCAAACACACGCGTCACAAGCACACGTCAAACACACGCAAGCACACGTCAAATACACGCAAGCACACGTCAAATACACGCAAGCACACGTCAAACACACGCAAGCACACGTCAAACACACACGTCAAACACACGCGTCACAAGCACACGTCAAACACACGCAAGCACACGTCAAATACACGCAAGCACACGTCAAACACACGCAAGCACACGTCAAACACACACAAGCACACGTCAAACACACGCAAGCACACGTCAAACACACGCAAGCACACATCAAACACACACAAGCACACGTCAAACACACGCAAGCACACGTCAAACACACGCAAGCACACGTCAAACACACACAAGCACACGTCAAACACACGCAAGCACACTTCAAACACACACAAGCACACGTCAAACACACACAAGCACACGTCAAACACACGCAAGCACACGTCAAATACACGCAAGCACACATCAAACACACACAAGCACACGTCAAACACACGCAAGCACACGTCAAATACACGCAAGCACACATCAAACACACACAAGCACACGTCAAACACACACAAGCACACGTCAAACACACACAAGCACACGTCAAACACACACAAGCACACGTCAAACACACACAAGCACACGTCAAACACACACAAGCACACTTCAAACACACGCAAGCACACGTCAAACACACACAAGCACACGTCAAACACACACAAGCACACGTCAAACACACACAAGCACACGTCAAACACACACAAGCACACGTCAAACACACACAAGCACACGTCAAACATGCAAACACACGTCAAACACACACAAGCACACGTCAAACATGCAAACACACGTCAAACATGCAAGCACACATCAAACACACACAAGCACACGTCAAACACACACAAGCACACGTCAAACACACACAAGCACACTTCAAACACACGCAAGCACACGCAAGCACACGTCAAACACACACAAGCACACATCAAACACACACAAGCACACGTCAAACATGCAAGCACACATCAAACACACACAAGCACACGTCAAACATGCAAACACACGTCAAACATGCAAACACACGTCAAACACACACAAGCACACGTCAAACACACACAAGCACACGTCAAACATGCAAGCACACGTCAAACACACACAAGCACACGTCAAACATGCAAACACACGTCAAACATGCAAACACACGTCAAACACACACAAGCACACGTCAAACACACACAAGCACACGTCAAACATGCAAGCACACGTCAAACACACACAAGCACACGTCAAACACACATCAAGCATATTGGTAATACATTTGACAAGAAAATACTTTTTCAGTCTTTCTACCTCAAAATATCATGTTTCATTCAATGTGTAAGAATTTTCACTCAGAAGTTGCGAGTGAATTCCACGAATATTCACCAAGCGAATCCTACAGCAAAGTATTTACAGAGCGACTCACATTCAGTTCATCTGGAAATGTTCTGTTTCTTGGCAATCGTAAACAGCTTCACACACACTAGTTAATATCCAGTAATATTATTGATCTGACTGCACTGATGGAGGTCACGCATGCCGTCAGCTTCCCGCAGGAACACGGAGTGGCAGAAGAGCCGATGAGGGACAAACAATTATCAGTTTAAACTAAAGCTTGGACTCGATATAGTGTTCCTTACAACTTACCCAAGACCCAGTGATCATGGATATTGACATGCCGGCAGTAATCGTGCGTTTTAGATGTGTTTTGTGTGTTTCTCGCGGGACTCACGTGTTCCCCTACACACACACACACACACACATTTGTTAAGCGACCTTGGGTACCATGAAAGGCGCTATATAAGTCTAAGTTATTATTATTATAATTATATTATTATTTCACGCGCATAACCTCTATACTATCAGACGAGAACAAAACTTGAGGTGAATCTGAATATTGTCTGCTGTTCTTAATAATAAATGCATATTAATGCGCTTCATTGATTTAAAACCGCAGTAACGTGGCGTCTGAAGTCTCACTGCTTTAATAAACGACTCTTCTGATGTAAACGCAGCACGACTGAAAACGCCTCATCGTTCTCCTGTTTGTTCCAGTGTGCCGTCAGCACATACGAGACTCTTTAATCATTCAGAGCGCGCTCCTCTCGGCCAAACCAGCAGCGCTCTTTAATTTACTGACCGCTGTAACCTGATCAGTGTGTGCAGATGACAGAGCTCTTCCTAATGGAATACACACTTCTCTGGGTTGTAGACGCTCAGCTCCTCCAGAAACAAGCTGTCGTTCAGGAAGCCGCTCCGCATCTTAGCCAGAAACTTCAGAACGATCCCTCGCTCGGATCCCAGGAAAACCACGGTGTGGTTACGATGAGGGCCGGCGGCGTTATCCACGGCTATACGCGTGAGGCGGTACCTGACACACACACACACACACACACACACACACACACACACACACACACACACACACACACACACACACACACAGACACACAGACAGACACACACACACACACACACAGAAGGAATAAGGGTTACAATGACATTTCCATCTGATTTCCGTCTAAAAGAAATTAAACCGTTATCTGCCTTTCCAATTAGCGAGCTCATCTCAGTGTTAATCAAATGTATGTATAATTTCTAAATCAGTATGCAAATACATTTTCAGGCTAATTAAAACTGGCAAGATGGAAATAAGAAGACAAATTATACATGTTTTTTCATCTTTCCCAGTCTCTGGAGTCTGTGAAGCGGCGTAATAAAGCGATCCCGACGCTTCTTCAGCAAATGTGTTTTCAATAATTCAGTTTTTCTGGGGCAACTTTACACAAACCCAAATGAACAGAAACTTATCAGGATGTAACCAGACGTCGTTTCACAGAAAACACACACATATTCCTCACATAATCCACTCCATTATAAGAAAACAGACACCAGTGTTTGCTTTCATACGCGTGAAACCTCCTCTTTTCTTCAGGCTGGAGCTGATGTGAGGATTATGAAGAACTGAACACATGAATGTGAGAGAATCGCTCAGGCTTCAGGAAGACGCATCTTCTTTTTCGGCAACACTTGATGCATTAATAATAACACTTTCTCTTCTATTCTATATCTATTTCTAAAAAAACTAGAAATAATAATTCATGTACTGCGTTAGACTAAACTGGGCAGGGTCACAGCACTTGTATAGCGTTGTCCTGTTGTTAGTTTCACGGCTTCTGTTGTTCTCATTTGTGAGTTGCTTTGGATAAAAGCGTCTGCTAAATGAATAGATGTAAATGTAATGTCTGACTCAGATGCAAATGACTCGATTCATCCGTGAAAACCAGCAGGTCCCTCTCACTGCATCCAGATTTGCATGCGTAATCCATCTGAAGATGTTTGATAATGAGACTCACCGAACCATCGTCTTGAGGAACCAGGGCCGGTTGGCGATCGACGGCACGGCCTCGTCCATCAGCGGGTGGACCTTGATGAAGTTCAGCGTTTCATCCGGAAACTCATTGGACACTTTGAATTTCTCACCAGAAGAAGTTCCTGCGCAGACGCCCGGCCTGAAGACGACAGCAGTGAACATCAGTCTACATCATCACACATCTGCATCATCACACATCTGCATCTGCATCATCACACATCTGCATCTGCATCATCACACATCTGCATCATCACACATCTGCATCATCACACATCTGCATCATCACACATCACCACACATCTGCATCATCACACATCATCACACATCTGCATCATCACACATCTGCATCATCACACATCATCACACATCTGCATCTACATCACCACACATCTGCATCTGCATCATCACACATCTGCATCATCACACATCTGCATCTACATCACACATTTGCATCATCACACATCTGCATCTACATCACACATCTGCATCTACATCACACATCTGCATCTGCATCATCACACATCTGCATCTACATCACACATCTGCATCACACATCTGCATCATCACACATCTGCATCATCACACATCCCCACATATCTGCATCATCACACATCCCCACATATCTGCATCATCACACATCTGCATCTACATCACACATCTGCATCATCACACATCTGCATCATCACACATCCCCACATATCTGCATCATCACAAATCCCCACATATCTGCATCATCACACATCTGCATCTACATCACACATTTGCATCATCACACATCTGCATCTACATCACACATCTGCATCTACATCACACATTTGCATCATCACACATCTGCATCATCACACATCATCACACATCATCACACATCTGCATCTACATCATCACACATCTGCATCTACATCACACATTTGCATCATCACACATCTGCATCTACATCACACATCTGCATCTACATCACACATTTGCATCATCACACATCATCACACATCTGCATCTACATCATCACACATCTGCATCTACATCACACATTTGCATCATCACACATCTGCATCTACATCACACATCTGCATCTACATCACACATTTGCATCATCACACATCTGCATCTACATCACACATCTGGATCATCACACATCTGCATCTACATCACCACACATCTGCATCTACATCACACATCTGCATCATCACACATCTGCATTATCACACATCTGCATCTACATCACACATCTGGATCATCACACATCTGCATCTACATCACCACACATCTGCATCTACATCACACATCTGCATCATCACACATCTGCATCATCACACATCTGCATCTACATCACACATCTGCATCTACATCACACATCTGCATCTACATCACACATTTGCATCATCACACATCTGCATCTACATCATCACACATCTGCATCTACATCACACATCTGCATCTACATCACACATTTGCATCATCACACATCTGCATCTACATCACACATCTGCATCTACATCACACATTTGCATCATCACACATCTGCATCTACATCACACATCTGGATCATCACACATCTGCATCTACATCACCACACATCTGCATCTACATCACACATCTGCATCATCACACATCCCCACATATCTGCATCATCACACATCTGCATCTACATCACACATTTGCATCATCACACATCTGCATCTACATCACACATCTGCATCTACATCACACATTTGCATCATCACACATCTGCATCTACATCACACATCTGCATCTACATCACACATCTGCATCATTACACATCTGCCTCATTACACATCTGCATCACACATCTGTATCATCACACATCTGCATCTACATCATCACACATCTGCATCATCACACATCTGCATTATCACACATCTGCATCATCACACATCTGCATCTACATCACACATCTGCATCATCACACATCTGCATCTACATCATACATCTGCATCATCACACATCTGCATCTACATCACACATCTGCATCTACATCACACATCATCACACATCTGCATCTACATCATACATCTGCATCATCACACATCTGCATCTACATCATACATCTGCATCTACATCACACATCTGCATCTACATCACACATCTGCATCATCACACATCTGCATCTACATCATACATCTGCATCATCACACATCTGCATCATCACACATCTGCATCTACATCACACATCTGCATCTACATCACACATCATCACACATCTGCATCTACATCATACATCTGCATCATCACACATCTGCATCATCACACATCTGCATCTACATCATACATCTGCATCATCACACATCTGCATCATCACACATCTGCATCTACATCACACATCTGCATCTACATCACACATCTGCATCATCACACATCTGCATCTACATCATACATCTGCATCTACATCACACATCTGCATCTACATCACACATCTGCATCATCACACATCACACATCTGCATCTACATCACACATCTGCATCATCACACATCATCACACATCTGCATCTACATCATACATCTGCATCTACATCACACATCTGCATCTACATCACACATCTGCATCTACATCATACATCTGCATCTACATCACACATCTGCATCTACAGCGGATTGCTATTATAATGGCGGATTGCTATTATAACGGCGGATTGCTATTATAACGGCGGATCGCTATTATAACGGCGGATTGCTATTATAACGGCGGATTGCTATTATAACGGCGGATCGCTATTATAACGGCGGATCGCTATTATAACGGCGGATTGCTATTATAACGGCGGATCGCTATTATAACGGCGGATCGCTATTATAACGGCGGATTGCTATTATAACGGTGGATTGCTATTATAACGGTGGATTGCTATTATAACGGCGGATTGCTATTATAACGGTGGATTGCTATTATAACGGCGGATTGCTATTATAACGGTGGATTGCTATTATAACGGTGGATTGCTATTATAACGGTGGATTGCTATTATAACGGTGGATTGCTATTATAACGGTGGATTGCTATTATAACGGTGGATTGCTATTATAACGGCGGATCGCTATTATAACGGCGGATCGCTATTATAACGGCGGATTTCTATTATAACGGTGGATTGCTATTATAACGGTGGATTGCTATTATAACGGCGGATCGCTATTATAACGGCGGATCGCTATTATAACGGCGGATTGCTATTATAACGGCGGATCGCTATTATAACGGCGGATTGCTATTATAACGGCGGATTGCTATTATAACGGCGGATTGCTATTATAACGGCGGATTGCTATTATAACGGCGGATTGCTATTATAACGGCGGATCGCTATTATAACGGCGGATTGCTATTATAACGGCGGATTGCTATTATAACGGCGGATCGCTATTATAACGGCGGATCGCTATTATAACGGCGGATCGCTATTATAACGGCGGATCGCTATTATAACGGCGGATCGCTATTATAACGGCGGATCGCTATTATAACGGCGGATCGCTATTATAACGGCGGATCGCTATTATAACGGCGGATTGCTATTATAACGGCGGATCGCTATTATAACGGCGGATCGCTATTATAACGGCGGATCGCTATTATAACGGCGGATCGCTATTATAACGGCGGATCGCTATTATAACGGCGGATTGCTATTATAACGGCGGATCGCTATTATAACGGCGGATCGCTATTATAACGGCGGATCGCTATTATAACGGCGGATCGCTATTATAACGGCGGATCGCTATTATAACGGCGGATTGCTATTATAACGGCGGATTGCTATTATAACGGCGGATTGCTATTATAACGGCGGATTGCTATTATAACGGCGGATTGCTATTATAACGGCGGATTGCTATTATAACGGCGGATTGCTATTATAACGGCGGATCGCTATTATAACGGCGGATCGCTATTATAACGGCGGATCGCTATTATAACGGCGGATTGCTATTATAACGGCGGATTGCTATTATAACGGCGGATTGCTATTATAACGGCGGATTGCTATTATAACGGCGGATTGCTATTATAACGGCGGATTGCTATTATAACGGCGGATTGCTATTATAACGGCGGATTGCTATTATAACGGCGGATTGCTATTATAACGGCGGATCGCTATTATAACGGCGGATTGCTATTATAACGGCGGATTGCTATTATAACGGCGGATTGCTATTATAACGGCGGATTGCTATTATAACGGCGGATTGCTATTATAACGGCGGATTGCTATTATAACGGCGGATTGCTATTATAACGGCGGATTGTGTGAACGAGCTCTAGTGTGTAAGAACGAGTCTATGATTGAATCTGGAAATAAAGCAAAATAACTGGGAAATATTCCTCAGAATGACATGTGCATAATTATAGCAAAACATCTAGCATTAATTTGATCTCAAACAGATTCATTAAAAGTATTATTACTCCACCACCTGCATGACATCATTAACCAACGCGGTTGAACGACCAATTTGCGACAATACGGTTTCGGGAAACAGTCGTGACTAGATGATTTCTTCACCGATGCGTCGTACTATAGCAGTGAAGCGGCGAGTTACGGCGACACACAGCTCCTCCAGCACTCGTCCTCACGCGGAGGAAGCAGAATTACACTGAAGCACAGTTGGCACGGTCGCTCTCATTAACACTTGACCTCGCTTCACACAAACACATCATTTTATGTTATTCAGCGCAGGCGATACTCCTCGTTCATGACAGAGACGAGCCATATGGAGGATGAAGAGCGCGCAGAAAACACTCGATGTGATCAGCTCTACACACTCACAAACACAAGACAGGAACATTACACACTTACATACTAAGAAAAAATAAATACAATAATATATAAACGGCAATAAAAGAAACACTTCAATGTTTTGGACCTGAAAGAGTCGAGAGATATTTACACCCGTTGCCCCGAAACAAGGCATTAAAGTCCCCCTGTGGTGTAAATCCAGCTTTTACTGTAGTTTATGTGTGTATGTGGAGTTATTAATCTGCTTTAACACACACCATGTGTAAGTTCATAAGTCGACAGCATTGCTGAGTATTTTCTGCTTAAAGGGCACCTATTATGGAATTTTGAAATGTACCTTTCATGTAGTGTGTAACATAGATCTAAGTGAACAAAAACATCCTGCAAAGTTTGAAATATGAAAGTGCACCGTATATAAAGTTATTGTCTTTCAAAAGTAAGAGTCGACTCAGAGTCATTTTATGAATCGTTAGAAGACCGAAGCTTTTTCTCTGACTAGATGACGTCAACTTGTCGAGTTATTTGAATACGACACGCCCACTTATTGCGCTCCAAGGCCAGCAGGGAAACATCATGGCGACGAGACGCTGTGTTCTGAAGTGCGGCTCAAGTGAAGTCAGCATTTGAAGACTAAGTGGCAACAATTCATATTTACAACCATACCACAGAAGTATAGTCCGAGCCTTGTGCTTTGCTCGCGCCATTTTGAAGACGATTGCTTTACCAACTTAAATGCAATCAAACTTGGATTCGCGAGCCGCTGATATTGAAGGAAGGTTCAGTTCCAAGTGTATTGCATCAGCTTCCTCCTCCGTATCACAACCTGTAAGTGTTATTAATAACTGTTGCTTTTATGTTTTATGTAGCATGCTTAATAATTATTTTGTTTGTTGTGTAAGCACCGTTTAGCTTCTAGGTCTTCAATGGCAATTGTATTGAGATATGTGAAGTGTTTGTCGTTGTTTTTGGAGTTGTCTTAAAGAATAGAGTAATACCTCGTAGTAACGTAACTGCATTTTTTTTTTTTGTAAAAACGTTATTTTTATGTATCGGGCTAATGCAAACAAAGACTGATTGTGCTTTTACAATATGAACTCTGGGCTATGCTCTCTAACATAACATTAAATTCTTTATCTTATTTTTAGTTTTTTACTACAAACTAAAGCAGTGGACTATAATCATTATTATAACACGATTTAATTGATAAAAGCATCATTGTACTCCGTGGTAAACAATAAGTATTATCTCTGTAAACACTGCTGGGTCATCTGACCAATCAACGCAGATTAGCGTCGCGCAAAGGAGGGGTTTGAAAAACGAGTCGTTGAACGAATCATTTGGGAGTCGGTGAGCAAATCAGGTAAAAATAAATGCATATTATACGACAACAAAAGTGTTTTTTGACATTGCATGCACGACTCCCTAAACAACATTAGGAACATTTTAAATGTCATAATAGGTGCACTTTAAAACTGCAGTGAACCAAAGACAGTCTCAAAAACACGGTTTGAAATCGCTGGTGTTTCTGACGTCACACACTACCTTGACCAATCAGATCAACGTGTGATCGTCAACCAGTGGATCTCTGAGTGAGGGAGTGAGTGGAGGCGGGGCTCATTTGCATATTCATAGAACCGCGCATACTAAATGAGGCGAGGGTGTCGAGTTACATTCAAGATATTTTAAGGCATTAAGATTTTTTTTTCAAGGAAAAAACGCTTAAATGTGTAATTTTGGTGATGAAAGATGAGTTTTAAAGGATAAAATGATTGACTACAGGGAGACTTTCAGATTCCATTTAAACTCTGTGTACCTGGGTTTGGGCACCTTCTCCTCCGGCACGGGTGTCCAGGTGGAATCTGGTGATTTCTGCTCTTTGAAGCGTCCGGTGAAGGCCAGCGCGATCTCCGCCATGTCATACGCACAGACCGCCGAGCCCGGGATACTGAAACACACATCATCACAGAGACACGCCAAAGTAACACAACTGTGAATCACTCCAGTGCGTCTGAGAGCCGCACACGAGGGCCGAACTGTGAATCTCACAGCCGCGGGTCAGAAGAGTTCACACGCTTTCATTCACTGGAACTTTGCCCCAGTCGAAATTTCCATGTCGCCTCTTAAAGGTGCAGTGTGTACGTTTTAGCGGCATCTAGTGGTGAGGTTGTGAATTACACCCAACAGAAGTTACAGTGGCCAACAGGAAGTGAGAGTAGCCAGTTAAACAATGAGTTTATTTTTTACAAAGATAAATTAAGAAATTAGGTTTACTCAATTATTCAGTAAAACGATGTTATTGGGAATGTTATTGTCACTTGTTCATCATTGTGTCAGTGTTTTATTGGCTGACTTTAGCTCGCTTCTTATCATGAAGAACAACATAGTGAGGAAACGCGTTTGTCCGTTCAGGGCCACCGTACACACATGTGGATGTAAGCGGACCCGCCGTGTTTGTAGAGAGAAATGCCTCATTCTAAGATAATAACAACATAACGGTTCATTATGGAAGATCTTTATACACCACTGGAAACATAGTTATGTGTATGATATTGCATTTCTGTCAACAGATCCTCCTAAATATTACACACTGCACCTTTAATAATATTACACACTGCACCTTTAATAATATTACACACTGCACCTTTAATAATATTACAAACTGCACCTTTAATAATACTACACACTGCACCTTTAATAATACTACACACTGCACCTTTAATAATACTACACACTGCACCTTTAATAATACTACACACTGCACCTTTAATAATACTACACACTGCACCTTTAATAATACTACACACTGCACCTTTAATAATACTACACACTGCACCTTTAATAATACTACACACTGCACCTTTAATAATACTACACACTGCACCTTTAATAATACTACACACTGCCCCTTTAATAATACTACACACTGCACCTTTAATAATACTACACACTGCACCTTTAATAATACTACACACTGCACCTTTAATACTACTACACACTGCCCCTTTAATAATACTACACACTGCACCTTTAATAATACTACACACTGCACCTTTAATAATACTACACACTGCACCTTTAATAATACTACACACTGCACCTTTAATAATACTACACACTGCACCTTTAATAATATTACACACTGCCCCTTTAATAATACTACACACTGCACCTTTAATAATATTACACACTGCACCTTTAATGCTTATTTAACAAGCTCAACTGCTCCGACACAAACGATAATAGAGATTCTCGCGCGTCACCTGTTGTATGGCGTGGAGAAGGTTGCCATGACGACGTCGTGTCCGTTGATGTGGATGACGTCGGTGACGGCCTGTAGGATGTTGAAGTAGAAATGAGAGTCTCCCGGGATTGAGCAGTTGAGTCGCGTCTTTAGGAAGGACGTCCACTGTTTCTCCAGGACTCGCTGCGAGCCGCCGCGATCGTTCTTACACACGCGCGCCACACGCGGGAACACCACCTGACCAGAGAGAGAGACGCGAGTGTTAGAGCCGTTCACACCAGCGGACGATAACTATAACCATAACTAAACCTTTACTATATTAGCATCCACATATAACTATATATAATAACTATAACAACAACTATAACGACAACTATAACGATAACTATATTAGCATCCACACCAGTGAATGATAACTATAACTATAACGACAACTATAACGATAACTATATTAGCATCCACACCAGTGAATGATAACTATAACTATAACGACAACTATAACGATAACTATATTAGCATCCACACCAGTGAATGATAACTATAACTATAACGACAACTATAACGATAACTATATTAGCATCCACATCAGCAGACGATGACTATAACGATAAATATATTAGTGTCCACACCAGCGAACAATAACTATAAAGATAACAATAACTATAACGATAACTATAACTATAACCCTAGCTATAGGCAAGGCAAGGCAAGGCAAGGCAAGGCAAGTTTATTTATATAGCACATTTCATACACAGTGGTAATTCAAAGTGCTTTACATAGAAGAAATAAAAATAAAAATAATTACATAGATAATAAAGGAAATAAGAATAATTAAAACAGTTTAGAAAATAAAATACGGTGCAAACAGTCGGACGAACAGTGGCACAGTGCTCATTCAGTAAATGCAAGGCTAAGCAGTGGTAATTCAAAGTGCTTTACATAGAAGAAATTAAAATAATCAAAAGAAATAAGAATAATTAAAACCGTGTCTGAGATGGAAGTGATTGAGCAGGTTCGCGGTGCCACTGGACCTACAATCCAGGGACGTCCTCTGCTGGGGTGGTGTACCACACCAGTATTGCCCCACTGGGCCCCCACAGAGCACGTTTCACTTTTGCTGTTTTAAACTAACAGCGAACCTCTATACTCTCCGTAGTATAGATAATCTTCACTCGCCTCGTCGGAGTGAAGCTCTCCCGTTCCCCTTCAAAATCTCTTCCAATCAGACAGCCCTGATAATTAATAATCACCCCTATCTGAGATGGAAGTGATTGAGCAGGTTTGCGGTGCCACTGGACCTAATCCAGGGACGTCCTCTGCTGGGGTGGTGTACCACACCAGTATTGCCCCACTGGGCCCCCACAGAGCACGTTTCACTTTTGCTGTTTTAAACAAACAGCGAACCTCTATACTCTCCATAGTATAGCTAATCTTCACTCGCCTCGTCGGAGTGAAGCTCTCCCGTTCCCCTTCAAAATCTCTTCCAATCAGACAGCCCTAAAAATTAATAAAATCTTCCTGAATCACAGTTTGGAAAAAAAAAAAAAAAAAAAAAAAAAAAAAAAAAAAAAAAAAAAAAAAAAAAAAAAATACAGTGCAAACAGTCGGACGTATTTTATATCGACCGGTAGCTATTATAGATCTTTCTTTTAAAAGGATCTTCTTACTTACATGCATCAACTTTCTTTTCTCTTTCAATCTTCTTACCATCTATCAACTTTCTATTCTCTTTCAATCTTCTTACGACTTTCAATCTTCTTACCATCTATCAACTTTCTATTCTCTTTCAATCTTCTTACGACTTGCCATCTATCAACTTCCTTTTCTCTTTCAATCTTCTTACGACTTCCCTGTATCAACTTTCTATTCTCTTTCAATCTTCTTTCAATCTTCTTATGACCATTTATCAACTTCCTTTTCTCTTTCAATCTTCTTACTTACCATCTATCAACTTTCTATTCTCTTTCAATCTTCTTACGACTTCCCTGTATCAACTTTCTTTTCTCTTTCATTTACTTGCACATTCTTTTCACTTTCCTTAGCCCAGCATTCACATTCTTAGCTCTTTCTCAGACTAAAACTTTAATATCGAACAGTGGCACAATGCTCATTCAGTAAATGCAAAGCTAAAAAAATAAAATAAAATACAGTGCAAACAGTCGGACGAACAGCGGCACAGTGCTCATTCAGTAAATGCAATGTTAAACAGAAGTGTTTTGAGTCTGGATTTGAAAGTGGCTATTGTAGGAGCACACCTGATCTCTTCTGGAAGCTGGTTCCAGCTGCGGCTGGCATAATAGCTAAAAGCGGACTCTCCTTGCTTTGAGTGAACCCTTGGTATTTCTAGTTGATGTGATCCTAATGATCTCAGTGATCTGTTGGGTTTATATTCAGTGAGCATATCTGCAATGTATTGAGGTCCTAGGCCATTAAATGATTTATATACCAGTAATAATACTTTAAAATCAATCCTAAATGTGACTGGAAGCCAGTGTAAAGACCTGAGGACTGGTGTGATGTGTTCATGTTTTCTGGTTCTGCTCAGGATCCTGGCGGCAGCGTTCTGTACGAGCTGCAACTGTCTTATGGTCTTTTTGGGAAGGCCAGTGAGGAGTCCATTACAGTAATCCACCCTGCTGGTGATGAAAGCATGCACAATTTTCTCTAAGTCTTGACTGGAGACAAAGCATCTAATTCTTGCAATATTTTTTAGATGATAGTATGCTGATTTAGTTATTGCTTTGACATGACTACTGAAGCTAAGGTCTGACTCTAGAGACACACCAAGATTCCTGACTTGATTTTTAGTTGTTTGACCTCTAGAGTGGAGGTATGCATTCACCTTGAGAACTTCATCTTTGTTTCCAAACGCAATGACTTCAGTTTTGTCTTTGTTTAACTGAAGAAAGTTTTGGCACATCCAGCTGTTTACTTCATCAATGCATTGGAACAGGGAGTCAATGGGGCTGTAATCGTTAGGCGATAGGGCTAAGTAGATCTGTGTGTCGTCTGCATAGCTGTGGTAAGCAATTTGGTTCTTTCTCATTATTATAATTACTATATTAGCGTCCACACCAGCAGACGATAACTATAACGATAACAATAACGATAACAATAACAATAACGATAACTATATTAGCATCCACATCAGCAGACGATGACTATAACGATAAATATATTAGTGTCCACACCAGCGAACGATTACTATAAAGATAACAATAACGATAACTATAACTATAACGCTAGCTATATTAGCGTCCACACCAGCAGACGATAACTATAACGATAACTATAACGATAACTATAACAATAACGATAACAATAACGATAACTATAACGCCAGCTATATTAGCGTCCACACCAGCAGACGATAACTATAACGATAACTATAACAATAACGATAACAATAACGATAACTATATTAGCATCCACATCAGCGGACGATGACTATAACGATAAATATATTAGTGTCCACACCAGCGAACGATAACTATAAAGATAACAATAACGATAACTATAACTATAACGCTAGCTATATTAGCGTCCACACCAGCAGACGATAACTATAACGACAACTATAACGATAACTATAACAATAACATATCTCCGATACTACTCTCTATAAAAAATAAATAAAAAAATAAAAACAATCGGATTGCTTTGATATCGCTAGTTATATCCAACTTTCCGATCTTCCGTTACTATCTCTAACATTAAGTTAGCCCGCTAGCATTTGCACGCGTGGTCTCTCCTATCGACCGTCTTATTTACACTCGAATCACTGGAAGGATACGGGTTCTATCCATGATTTCAGTCCTAAATTAGTAGTGATATTGGTAGCATCACTGCTAATTTATTGTTCATCTGTCATAATGGCGAATACATCGTATGTGTGTCTACCTCTGAGTGCAGGTGAGGACACGTTTGAGCTGCATTCGGTGCGGTTGGAGCTGGAGTCCGTGGAGAAGCAGATCCGTGATCTGCTGGGGAGGCAGGCCGAGCTGCGAGACCGACGATCAGCGCTTGAAGCATCACGCGCCGATGCTCACAAGTCAGTGGTTAGTAACTTTTCGACTCCATCCTCCTCTACTCCGTGTATTTCTCTGCACAGGACCCGAGCACCCCTGGTTTCGTTTACCCCGACACCGACACAGCACCATGGACCCTGGATGATGCCACAGCGGAAGACACGAGCCAGGACCAGAGCAAGGACCTCTCCGCCCCTCCCGGTCTTCGAGATCTCCACCCGGAACCGCTTCTCCCCTCTTCGCGAGACGGAACGCGACGACGCTGTGATCATCGGCAGTTCCATGGTCCGGCATGTCCGCGCTACCTCAGGTAAAGGTATGGTGCGCACTCACTGCTTTCCTGGTGCTCGTGTTCTCGATGTCGCTGCGCAGGTCCCCGAGATCCTGAACGGTGACGAGCGCGTCGGAGCTGTCGTGCTGCACGCGGGGGTGAACGACATCAGGCTGCGGCAGACGGAGGTTCTGAAGAGGGACTACAGGAGCCTGATCGAGACGGTACGCAGAACATCGCCTGAAGCAAAGATCGTCGTGTCTGGACCGCTTCCCACGTACCGACAAGGACAAGAAAGGTTCAGTAGATTGTTTGCACTAAATGAATGGTTGATGTCATGGTGTAATGAACAGAGACTGCTCTTTGTAAATAATTGGAATCTGTTTTGGGAGCGACCTAGGCTCTACCGTGCTGATGGCCTGCACCCCAGCAGAATCGGAGCGGCTGTTCTGTCGGACAACATCTCCAAGACGTTACACACCATATGACTAGTAAGTCAAAGTCCAAATCACATTCTTTGCTGTCCCAAATTAATTGATATAAGTACCAGTGTAGAACACTATATAGAAACAGTGTCTATTCCTCGTTTAGTGAGGCCAAACAATAAATCTACTGTAGGATCTAAGAAAAATCTAATTGTGATTAAACCAGAAAATCTCAATATTAGTGAACAAAAACAATTTCTAAAGCTAGGTCTTCTAAACATTAGATCGCTTACACCTAAGGCGGTTATTGTAAATGAAATGGTCACTGATAATAGCTTCGATGTACTCTGCCTTACTGAAACCTGGCTTAAACCAAATGATTATTTCGGTCTTAATGAGTCCACTCCACCAGGATACGGTTATAAGCATGAGCCCCGTCTGATTGGTCGTGGCGGCGGTGTTGCAACAATCTATAGAGATATTCTTAATGTTACTCAGAAAACAGGTCACAGGTTTAATTCGTTTGAAGTACTTGTTCTAAATGTCACGCTCCTAGATGTAAGAAAGAAATCCCTATTATCTCTAGCCTTGGCTACCGTATATAGACCGCCAGGGCCTTACGCTGATTTCCTAAAAGAGTTTGCAGATTTTCTCTCAGATCTATTGGTCAATGTCGATAAGGCAATAATTGTTGGAGATTTCAACATACACGTTGATAACACAAATGATGCGTTAGGAGCTGCGTTTACAGATTTATTAAACTCCTTTGGGGTCAAGCAAAACGTTAGTGGTCCCACTCATCGTCTTAATCATACTCTAGATTTAATTATATCATATGGAACCGATCTAACCGATATAGATATTATACCGCAAAGTGATGATGTCACTGATCATTACATGGTAACTTGCATACTACGTACGGCTGAAATGTGTCATGTTGCGCCACGTTATCGACCAGGCAGAACAATCCTTCCAACCACTATAGATAGATTCTTGAATAGCTTACCTGATCTATCTCCGCTCCTCAGTGAACCCAAACAAACAGATGAGCTAGAGGAAATGACTAGCAGTATGAGCACCATTTTCTCTAGTACATTAGAAACTGTTGCACCAATTAGACTAAAAAAGGTTAGAGAGAAAACTAAAGCACCATGGTACAACAGTGCTACGCATGTTATCAAGAGAGAAACTCGTAACTTAGAGCGCAAATGGAAACAAACTAATTTAGAGGTCTTTAGAATCGCGTGGAAAGACAGTATGTCACGTTATAAAAAGGCTCTAAAAGCAGCCAGGGCTGAGCATCTCCGCAAACTAATAGAAAATAACCAAAACAATCCAAGGTTTTTATTTAACACTGTGGCTAGATTAACAAATAAACAGACATCACCTGAACAAAATATTCCGTTACATTTTAATAGTAATGATTTCATGAATTTCTTCACTGAGAAAATAGAAAGCATCAGAAACACAATTGTAAATGTACAATCTTTGACAGCGTCTTATGATTCAGCCTCAATTATCGCCCCTCAAGAACAACTACAGCGCTTTACAACTATAGGACAGGAAGAGCTAAATAAACTTATCACTGCATCTAAACCAACAACATGTTTATTAGATCCAATACCCACTAAACTACTGAAAGAAGTGTTACCTGTAGTGGAAGAGCCTCTTCTCAATATTATTAACTCGTCTTTATCTTTAGGACATGTTCCAAAAACATTCAAGCTAGCAGTTATAAAACCTCTTATTAAGAAACCACAATTAGATCCAAATAACCTAGCAAATTACAGACCCATTTCAAATCTTCCATTTATGTCTAAAATACTTGAAAAAGTTGTGTCCGCTCAATTGTGCTCTTTCTTGCAAGAAAACGATATCTATGAAAAGTTTCAGTCTGGATTCAGGCCACATCATAGCACAGAAACTGCGCTGGTTAAAATTACAAATGATTTACTTTTAGCTTCTGACCAAGGCTGTATCTCAATACTAGTTTTACTCGATCTTAGCGCTGCGTTTGACACTATAGATCATAAAATACTCTTAGATCGACTTCAAAATTACACTGGTGTTCAGGGACAGGCATTAAGCTGGTTTAGATCGTACCTATCAGACCGTTACCATTTTGTCCATTTAAATGGGGAAAAATCAAAGATAACGTCAGTAAATTATGGAGTGCCGCAAGGATCTGTATTAGGCCCCCTGCTATTCTCAATTTATATGCTGCCACTTGGTAATATTATAAGAAAACATGGAATAAGTTTCCACTGTTATGCTGATGACACTCAATTATATATTTCATCTAGACCAGATGATAACACTAAATTATCTAAAATGACAGAGTGTGTTAAAGATATAAAATATTGGATGACGTGTAATTTTCTTCTATTAAATTCAGATAAAACGGAGGTATTACTGATTGGTCCAAAAAACTGCCCACAAAACCTCTTACAATACAACCTTAATCTAGATGGACGTCCTGTTACTTTATCCGCTACAGTAAAAGACCTGGGTGTTATACTAGACCGCAACTTGTCTTTTGAAAATCATATTTCAAATGTCACAAGAACAGCCTTTTTCCACCTTAGAAACATTGCTAAGCTACGTAACATGCTATCAGTTTCTGATGCAGAAAAGTTAGTTCATGCATTCATGACCTCGAGACTAGATTACTGTAATGCTCTATTAGCTGGTTGTCCTGCATCCTCAATAAACAAGCTACAGTTAGTCCAAAATGCAGCCGCTAGAGTTCTTACTAGGTCAAGAAAATATGATCATATAACACCAATTTTATCATCTCTACACTGGTTACCTATTAAGTTCCGTATCAATTACAAAGTATTGTTACTGACCTATAAAGCCCTAAATGGTTTAGCTCCTGTGTATTTAAGAGATCTTCTATCGCCATATAATCCATCGCGCTCTTTAAGATCACTAAATTCGAGGCTTCTGGTCGTACCTAGGATATCTAAGTCCACTAAAGGAGGGAGGGCGTTTTCACATCTAGCTCCTAAACTCTGGAATAGCCTTCCTGATACTGTCCGAGGCTCAGACTCGCTCTACCAGTTTAAAACTAGATTAAAGACGCATCTCTTTAGCCAAGCATTCACATGATGCATCTCATACCTTTTATACTACAGTTAAATCAGATCAAATGCATTCATATTATGAACAGCAGCTACGCTAATTATTTCCCATCTGCCTTTTTTGTTGTTATCTCGGGACGCCTGTCCCGAGATAACTCAAATAGAGTTCGTCAGCTCCAGTTAGTATCCAGCCTCTCATGGAGACTTCAGATGCCCCAACGCCTGTGATGAGACGACTCGACGCCTGTGAAGAGACGACCCAACGCCGGCGATATGTTATGCCCTAAATTTCATGATTAACTAACTGTATTTTTGTATGTATATTTTTGAAATGCATTTTCTGTAAAGCTGCTTTGAAACAATGTGTATTGTGAAAAGCGCTATACAAATAAACTTGAATTGAATTGAATTGAATTGAATAACGATCACTATATTAGCATCCACACCAGCAGACGATAACTATAACGATAACTATAACGATAACTATAACGATAACTATAACGCTAGCTATATTAGTGTCCACACCAGAAGACGATAACTATAACAATAACAATAACGATAACAATAACGATAACTATAACGCTAGCTATATTAGCATCCACACCAGTGCACAATAGCATTCTGTTTCTCAATTGCACTGCAGTTTTATCGTCTGTCGCTTTGGATCTTGGATTCTGATTGGCTCTCAATGTGTTTATCGTTCATCAGCTGGGGAAAAAATTCTGAAAGTGATTCCAACGATATCGTTCTCTGTGTCGCTATCGTTATAGTTGTGGTGTGGACGTCACTATTCTATTAGAATTAGAACGATTATGCACACTTTGGGCCCTATTTTAACGATCTGAAACGCAAGTGTCAAAGCGCAAAGCGCAAGTTACTTTGTGGGCGGAACCCGGCGCTGTTGCTATTTTCCCGGCGGATAAATGACTCTTGCGCCCGACGCAAATCTAAAAGGGGTTGGTCTGAAGTCGCTTCATTATTCATAGGTGTGGTTTGGGCGTAACGTGAAATAAACCAATCAGAGCGTCCTTTCACATTCCCTTTAAGAGCAGACGCGCTTGTTCCACGGCGGATTGCTATTATAACGGTGGATCGCTATTATAACGG
>NC_136890.1:35094671-35102171 GCF_949152265.1 Phoxinus phoxinus | reverse complement strand
TAGCATGTACAGAGTGAACAGCAGCGGTCCTAGTACTGAGCCTTGTGGTACGCCATACTGAACTTGTGATTGATAAGACATCTCTTCATTTACTGCTACAAACTGATAACGGTCAGATAAGTGAACACACTCGGCTCACACTCGGGTCAAACTCGAGTCACAGCCATGGAGTAATTTTGTTGAGGTCAATTTGTAAAGTAAGACACACGCCTGCACACATATATATTCAAATGCACATATCTATAGACTAAACACGTAGTACACATGTCCACGCCGTCAGCGTTTCACAGATTCATGTTTTTAAGTTTACACAGAGATGATAACACTTTTTTTAAAAAATCAATGCTTGCACCAGATCCTGTTTCAGAGTGTATGTTCAGAGTGTGTGTTCAGAGTGTGTGTTCAGAGTGTGTGTTCTCGAGCTCCAGACACTGGTGTGTGTGAATGAACGGCCAGAACACAGTAAAGTGTGTGTTTTCTGTTAGAACGGTGTCGTGTTAGCGGCCGCTAAGTTAATCACTAATGATCTTAACAACGGAAGTGAATTAATCAAAACTAACTTTATCTGGACAATAACTTTATTCTAGATCTGCTGTAAAGCCTGAACACTGTTACTGTAATCTCCTGTGATCTCTGGAAAGCTGATGTATATATATATATAAACGGTCTATATTGTTAAAAACACTTTATAAATGAAGGAGACTTGACCCGAGTGTGACCCGAGCGTGAGCCGAGCGTGAGCCGAGCGTGAGCCGAGCGTGACCCGAGTGTGAGCCGAGCGTGAGCCGAGCGTGAGCCGAGTGTGACCCGAGCGTGACCCGAGTGTGACCCGAGTGTGACCCGAGCGTGACCCGAGCGTGAGCCGAGTGTGAGCCGAGTGTGAGCCGAGCGTGAGCCGAGCGTGAGCCGAGTGTGACCCGAGCGTGACCCGAGCGTGAGCCGAGTGTGACCCGAGCGTGACCCGAGCGTGAGCCGAGTGTGAGCCGAGTGTGAGCCGAGCGTGAGCCGAGCGTGAGCCGAGTGTGAGCCGAGTGTGAGCCGAGCGTGAGCCGAGCGTGAGCCGAGTGTGAGCCGAGCGTGAGCCGAGCGTGAGCCGAGCGTGAGCCGAGTGTGAGCCGAGTGTGAGCCGAGCGTGAGCCGAGTGTGACCCGAGCGTGAGCCGAGTGTGAGCCGAGTGTGAGCCGAGCGTGAGCCGAGCGTGAGCCGAGTGTGAGCTCTGGTGTTGATGATGAAGGTCTTACCAGCGAACAGGGCGACGTTGGCATGTTTGGCGTCGTACGGACATCGGGCCATTCCACTGATCTCATCGCCCAGAGCGTCCAGGCTGTCCATCTGCAGGAATGAAGGAAAAGGTCAGAGGTCAAAGGTCAGAGGTCACACAGCAGGAGTAACGACACCTGAACTACAGACGAGTCTGAGACTTTCACACGCACGGCTGGGTTATTTTTAAAAGCTCTTCCTCTCCCGGTTCAACAAAAGAACGAGGCCTGCCAAGACCAGCGCCAGATTCAGCAAAATATTCATACTGACTTTAAACACTATTTTTGTGAATACAACATTTCCTTAAGCAAGGCAACACGTTCAAATGAATGCTATTTCTATCGTCATCGGAGGCTCCCATTCTCCCGCACACAATCAACATTCCTCCAGAAATACACGCAAACACACACGGATCAGGATGTGCTTTATTCCCTGAGGGTGTGTGTGTGTGTGTGTGTGTGTGTGTGTGTGTGTCGTTCACCGAGGGTCACGGGACGCGTGCGTGTGTGTCGTTGTTCATTCGTTCACTGAGGGTCGCGGGACGTGTGTGTGTGTGTCGTCAGGCCTGCGGATCCGCCCGGTAACAGCTGATGTAACGGACACCGGCGCGGGATGAGCGCGGGCACAGATGGGCTCTCGGGAGGAGGCCGCGGATCCAAGCATCCGTTCAGGAGAACATTTGTCCGGCGATGATTAATGTGGGACGACTCTGGCCCTGAAACAGACGCTCCTCAGAGCCGGCGCACCGGGAGCTGGACACGAGCGAGACGAAGAGAAGCTCGAGGGCTTCCAGGGGCCGAGTGTGTGCGGGGGGAATCGGCTCCAGGGTCCTGCAGACTCACTCGCGTGTGCCAGAGTTACAGCGACTGCTGGATGATGATCACAGACACACCACACGCTTCTCTCTGACTAACCCTGCAGACGAGGAGATGATGTGATCACGGGGAAAACACTGCAAGAGCTCAAAACACGGAGACAGAATCCGCAGCTCGACGTGAACACGTTCATCAGGGAATATAGTCGATCCATGAGAGCCAATCATCCTGACAGCTCGAGACTTTCTAAACGTTACAAACTTTGAGTGTGGACTATGACTGTGCAAAAGTTAAAGTCCCCCTGTGGTGTAAATCCAGCGTTTAATGTAGTTTATGTGTGTATGTGGAGTTATTAATCTGCTTTAACACACACCATGTGTAAGTTCATAAGTGGACAGCATTGCTGAGTATTTTCTGCTTAAAACTGCAGTGAACCAAAGACAGTCTCAAAAACACCCGAGCCTCACCTTGTAGGTCCGACAGGACGGGTTGAAGGCGTTCGTCCCGCACACGAACAGAGAGTCGTCGCTCTGCTGCAGGAGAACCTTGATGAAATTGTGGCATTCGTCCTGAAACGAGAGGAGAAACACGTACAGTACATCAATCTGACATCATCATCTTCATCATCATCATCTTCATCATCATCATCTTCATCATCATCATCATCATCATCATCTTCATCATCAATGACTATATCTCACATCGCAAACAAACATATGTGACCCTGGACCACAAAACCAGTCACATGGGCACATTTTTTTTGATATTGAGAGTTATATATCATCTGAAGCTGAATAAATAATCTCTCCACTGATGTGTGGTGTGTTAGGATAGGACAATATTTGGTCGAGACACAACTATTGAAAATCTGGAATCTGAGGAGCAAAAAAATGTAAACATTGAGAAAATGTCCTTTAAAGTTGTGCATTTATGTTCACGATTGTGCTGCATTCACTCACAGAAATACATGTTTTATATATTTACGGCAGGACATTTACTAAATATCTTCATGGAACATGATCTTAATATCCTCATGATTTTTGGCATAAAAGAAAAATGAATAATTTTGACCCATGCGCTGTATAGTTGCTATTGCCACAGATATACCCGTGCGGCTCCAGACTGGGTTTGGGATCCAGGGTCACATGCGTTCTAAGAACCTTTTGCTGATGTTCCCATTTTTTAAGTTGCTGAAGTTCCCAAGTTATGAAAACGCTATTTCTGAATGTTGTCTGAAAAACGCCAGTTTAAAATGGTTTATAAACGTTTTTTTCTTGGTTATGCAAATGTTGATGAAACACTGTTTTCTCTGTTCTCTGCCGGCCCACACTGTGTTGCTGTCTGGGAAATAGTTTATAAGTGATATTCCGGTGTGGCTGTACCTTGTGTTTTCCCTTCATTCTGCAAGTGTCCACGTCGGCCTGTCTGGACTTCCACGTCAGCTTCTGTCGACAGGAGATCAATATCAGATCAATATCAGATCAATAGATGCGCTCACACATCTCACTAGATTACAGGGTCAAGGGTCAAACGAGGCAGTGTAACACACCAGCGCCTGATTAAACCCTCATCGACCCGCCGCACACACTCCTCGTCCCGCGTCTCTCGGGCACATGACCAGTGTTGTGTGGAACTCAGTACTAGTCACTTCAGTTATGTAATCAGATTACTTTTCAAAACACTCAAATTAACATAAAACAATCTAAGTTACTTTTTCACATTTATTGACTGACAGCTCTCCTGTCCCAATGTTAAGAGAAATAAAGTTAGTGGGTGTGTGTGTGTGTGTGTGTGTGTGTGTGTGTGTGTGTGTGTGTGTGTGTGTGTGTGTGTCTACTGTACTCTACTGTACTCTACCTCTACTGTACTCTACCTCTACTGTACTCTACTGTACTCTACCTCTACTGTACTCTACCTCTACTGTACTCTACTGTACTCTGCCTCTACTGTACACTACTGTACTCTACCTCTACTGTACTCTACTGTACTCTACATCTACTGTACACTACTGTACTCTGCCTCTACTGTACTCTACCTCTACTGTACTCTACTGTACTCTGCCTCTACTGTACACTACTGTACTCTACATCTACTGTACACTACTGTACTCTACCTCTACTGTACTCTACTGTACTCTGCCTCTACTGTACACTACTGTACTCTACCTCTACTGTACTCTACCTCTACTGTACTCTACTGTACTCTACCTCTACTGTACTCTACTGTACTCTACTGTACTCTACCTCTACTGTACTCTACTGTACTCTACTGTACTCTACCTCTACTGTACTCTACTGTACTCTACCTCTACTGTACTCTACCTCTACTGTACTCTACTGTACTCTACCTCTACTGTACTCTACTGTACTCTACCTCTACTGTACTCTACCTCTACTGTACTCTACTGTACTCTACTGTACTCTACCTCTACTGTACTCTACTGTACTCTACCTCTACTGTACTCTACTCTACTGTACTCTACCTCTACTGTACTCTACTCTACTGTACTCTACCTCTACTGTACTCTACTGTACTCTACCTCTACTGTACTCTACTGTACTCTACCTCTACTGTACTCTACTGTACTCTACCTCTACTGTACTCTACCTCTACTGTACTCTACTGTACTCTACCTCTACTGTACTCTACTGTACTCTACCTCTACTGTACTCTACTGTACTCTACCTCTACTGTACTCTACTGTACTCTACCTCTACTGTACACTACTGTACTCTACCTCTACTGTACTCTACTGTACTCTACCTCTACTGTACTCTACTGTACTCTACCTCTACTGTACTCTACTGTACTCTACCTCTACTGTACTCTACTGTACTCTACCTCTACTGTACTCTACCTCTACTGTACTCTACTGTACTCTACCTCTACTGTACTCTACTGTACTCTACCTCTACTGTACTCTACTGTACTCTACCTCTACTGTACTCTACTGTACTCTACCTCTACTGTACACTACTGTACTCTACCTCTACTGTACTCTACTGTACTCTACCTCTACTGTACTCTACTGTACTCTACCTCTACTGTACTCTACCTCTACTGTACTCTACTGTACTCTACCTCTACTGTACTCTACCTCTACTGTACTCTACTGTACTCTACCTCTACTGTACTCTACTGTACTCTACCTCTACTGTACTCTACTGTACTCTACCTCTACTGTACTCTACCTCTACTGTACTCTACTGTACTCTACCTCTACGGTACTCTACCTCTACTGTACTCTACCTCTACTGTACTCTACTGTACTCTACCTCTACTGTACTCTACTGTACAGGAGTAAATATGCATTAATTATACTTCTGGTGTGAAAGGGCCTTAACATTTGCCAAAAATATAACTTTCTTTGTTCTTTGTTATTAAAAAGCAAACAAGCAAGACCAGCCGAGGTGAGAAAAAGTAACGCAAAAGTAACGCAACGCATTTCTTTTTATATAAAGTAGCCAAGTAACGCAATTAGTCACTTTTTTGGGAGTAAGGCAATATTGTAATGCATTACTTTTAAAAGTAACTTCCCCAGCACATGACGCGCGCCGGCGGCTCCTGATTGGATAAAGCTCTTAGTGGCTCGTTTGCTGCCAGGTAATTAAGAGGAGCGCAGAACTCAATCCGGAGAAACTCGAGCAGGACTCACCTTGCTGAAGAAGATCTCCTCGGTGTTGGCCGTCTCGATGTCCACGGTGTAAATGTGATCTCTGTGAAGACACATCAACACCTCATTCATTTCAGCTGCAATATCACACTCGCCACAGCGCTTTCATGCAGACCTCGCATATCGTCACAATATCCAGAGCAATCGCCACAGTAATGCTCCTGCCAGAAGACTTTCTGTTCTTTAACTGATATACTTCATGCAAGACTCATTCTCCTCCCCCGCTGCAGTATAAAGACGGCTGTTATTGATTACAGTAACAGACTACAGTATTCTGATTGATTGAAGCAATTGGTATTTGACATAAAAGACAACACAGATAAGCAACACTTAATAAGGTATATAAATAAATAAAAATTGCCCTTAAAAAGTTTTTTTTAAAATAGTTCAGGAAATCAATTCCCGGGGCAAATATTGAGCATTTATTAACTGAATTTCCAAACCGTCCACACAAACATCCCTCACACTTAGAATATTTGTACAATTACAATTCAATTCTTGAGTTTGAATGGTGGAAACAAACAGGATACAGAATTGCAATTTGAACTTAAGACAGTAGAAGTAGTTATAAACTCTAAATTATGTCTTGACGAAGACAAAAGTGTGCGAAAGTTAAAGTCCCCCAGCAGGCAATATTCGTAATGTAATAATCAAAATTACATATTTAAATGTTTATCGTGTGAAAATAATTTCTTCATGTTTTAAAATAGCTTGAATGTAAGTTGACACTCTTGCTTCATTAGTATACGCAGATCTATGAATATGCTAATTAGTCTCCGCCTCCAGTCGCTACACAAGTGGAGATGTGGGTTAATTCCTCCAGAAACTGATTCAGAAGAAGAGGAAGAGTGCGTTTAATGTCTCGCTCTCTACAACATCGGACACATGACCGTAATTCATGCGATTACCCTTCGCTTGACTACGTTATCAATCAGCTAATGATGTGCTAATGCTACACAAACCCTGTTCCCGTTCGCATCTCAGAGTCAGCCTTCTAAACATCAGCATCCATACAAACTTTGAAAAGCATAGTTCCTCATAACATCGTAATATACATCATACACATGTTCCAGATTTCTCCTGTCTCTTCCTAAAGGAGAAGCCCCGCCCACACACTGACGGGATTGGTTACGTGTTTGCGACGGTAGGAAACATTTTATTAGACGTCTTAATTTATGGATGAGGCTGGAAGAACACTTCATTAGCTGATTATTCTCTCTCCGAATCGTAATTAAATAAATGCAACGCTCATATCTGTCAGACCCTCTCACACGTCCATGTTCAGAATCTGATCTTATGTTCAGACTTGAGTTGAATTCAGTGAGACTCCGCCGCCGCCGGCTTCCAGGAGCTCAATCTAATAGAGAAGCCATTTGTGAAATGAATGGAGTTGCGCGGGTCAGCAGAGCCGGCAGACGAGAGCAGCTCTCCGGCGGTGTGACCACGTGATGTGGAGGAACATCAGTTAATGAAGACCCGATCGCACACACTCCTCCTCAATTACACACAGCGATTGTGTTTCTGACGCCGGCTGATGAATTTTAATCACACAGGTACGGTGTCGCTCGCGCTCATTAGTGAAATTCCATTCTGGCGAGTAATTACTGAAGATGTGAGAAGTGCTGATGCCACAGCAGAGCCCGGCCGGCGCCGGCGCAGCGATCGCGCCCTGACCGCATGTGGACGCCGCTCAACAGAGAGAGATCTTTGAGCCAAATGCATTCTGAGTGCAATTTTCAAAGTCAAAAAATA
>NC_136890.1:35067171-35082171 GCF_949152265.1 Phoxinus phoxinus | reverse complement strand
ACCGCAGGCGACGTAAGGTCATCTCCACCGCGGGCGACGTGAGGTCATCTCCACCGCGGGCGACGTGAGGTCATCTCCACCGCGGGCGACGTGAGGTCATCTCCACCGTGGCTGACGTGAGGTCATCTCCACCGCGGCTGACGTGAGGTCATCTCCACCGCGGGCGACGTGAGGTCATCTCCACCGCGGGCGACGTGAGGTCATCTCCACCGCAGGCGACGTGAGGTCATCTCCACCGCGGGCGACGTGAGGTCATCTCCACCGCGGGCGACGTGAGGTCATCTCCACCGTGGCTGACGTGAGGTCATCTCCACCGCGGGCGACGTGAGGTCATCTCCACCGCGGCTGACGTGAGGTCGTCTCCACCGTGTCTGACGTGAGGTCGTCTCCACCGTGTCTGACGTGAGGTCATCTCCACCGCGGGCGACGTGAGGTCATCTCCACCGCGGGCGACGTGAGGTCATCTCCACCGCAGGCGACGTGAGGTCATCTCCACCGCGGGCGACGTGAGGTCATCTCCACCGCGGGCGACGTGAGGTCATCTCCACCGCGGGCGACGTGAGGTCATCTCCACCGCGGGCGACGTGAGGTCATCTCCACCGCGGGCGACGTGAGGTCATCTCCACTGCGGGCGACGTGAGGTCATCTCCACCGCGGGCGACGTGAGGTCATCTCCACCGCGGGCGACGTGAGGTCATCTCCACCGCGGGCGACGTGAGGTCATCTCCACCGCGGGTGACGTGAGGTCATCTCCACCGCGGCTGACGTGAGTGCGCCAGAGTTACGGAGCGCATCCGCTCCTTCCTGAGAGCCTGTAATTTAATTTTACACTTAGAATAATTGGTGCTAATTTGAGGCGCTCATGAGCAGAATATAGCAAGTGACGTATAGAGACGGAGAGACAGAACAACAACATTCAGGATAGAGGAACATGAGTGTACACACACTCATCATTCAGAGTGCTTTACAGAAGAATCAATAAACATAATAGAAGTGTAAAATGATTTCAGGATGACCCACTGCGAGGAGGAGCTCACGATGAGATCTCGTTATTCCTCTTCCACGACGAGAGGACACTGAGTTCAGATCGGCTTTCCAGTGCAAACTTCCATGATGAGGATTTAGATTATAGTAAATCTAACCTGATTAAAATTATACAAAATCGAGGAGCAAAACCGTATTACTGTAGAGCTGCAGAGATGACAAACCCAGAGTTTTGGTTTCTGACATAAAGTCTGTCGAACACAAGCTCAGGATATTGTCATGTTTTACTCTACGGCATTAAATACACCAGCGATTTAAAAAAAGCTTTTATATTGATTTTAAAATTCAAATCAAATTGTTGGACATTAAACAGATAAACTCATCTACTACTCACTATTAGTGTTACTATAGAGCCGGAATATTAGTGTTACTATAGAGCAGGAATATTAGTGTTACTATAGAGCAGGAATATTAGTGTTATTATAGAGCCGTAATATTAGTGTTACTATAGAGCAGAAATATTAGTGTTACTATAGAGCAGGAATATTAGTGTTACTATAGAGTGGGAATATCAGTGTTACTATAGAGCGGGAATATTAGTGTTACTATAGAGAGGAATATTAGTGTTATTATAGAGCCGTAATATTAGTGTTACTATAGAGCAGGAATATTAGTGTTACTATAGAGCAGGAATATTAGTGTTACTATAGAGCAGGAATATTAGTGTTACTATAGAGCAGGAATATTAGTGTTATTATAGAGCCGTAATATTAGTGTTACTATAGAGCAGGAATATTAGTGTTATAATAGAGCCGTAATATTAGTGTTACTATAGAGAGGAATATTAGTGTTATTATAGAGCCGTAATATTAGTGTTACTATAGAGAGGAATATTAGTGTTATTATAGAGCAGGAATATTAGTGTTATTATAGAGCAGGAATATTAGTGTTACTATAGAGCAGGAATATTAGTGTTATTATAGAGCAGGAATATTAGTGTTATTATAGAGCAGGAATATTAGTGTTACTATAGAGCAGGAATATTAGTGTTACTATAGAGCGGGAATATTAGTGTTACTATAGAGCAGGAATATTAGTGTTACTATAGAGCAGGAATATTAGTGTTACTATAGAGCAGGAATATTAGTGTTACTATAGAGCAGGAATATTAGTGTTATTATAGAGCCGTAATATTAGTGTTACTATAGAGCAGGAATATTAGTGTTATAATAGAGCCGTAATATTAGTGTTACTATAGAGAGGAATATTAGTGTTATTATAGAGCAGGAATATTAGTGTTATTATAGAGCAGGAATATTAGTGTTATTATAGAGCAGGAATATTAGTGTTACTATAGAGCGGGAATATTAGTGTTACTATAGAGCGGGAATATTAGTGTTACTATAGAGCAGGAATATTAGTGTTACTATAGAGCAGGAATATTAGTGTTACTATAGAGCAGGAATATTAGTGTTACTATAGAGCGGGAATATTAGTGTTACTATAGAGCAGGAATATTAGTGTTACTATAGAGCAGGAATATTAGTGTTACTATAGAGCAGGAATATTAGTGTTACTATAGAGCGGGAATATTAGTGTTACTATAGAGCAGGAATATTAGTGTTACTATAGAGCGGGAATATTAGTGTTACTATAGAGCAGGAATATTAGTGTTACTATAGAGCGGGAATATTAGTGTTACTATAGAGCGGGAATATTAGTGTTACTATAGAGCAGGAATATTAGTGTTATTATAGAGCGGGAATATTAGTGTTACTATAGAGCAGGAATATTAGTGTTACTATAGAGCAGGAATATTAGTGTTATTATAGAGCCGTAATATTAGTGTTACTATAGAGCAGAAATATTAGTGTTACTATAGAGCAGGAATATTAGTGTTACTATAGAGCAGGAATATCAGTGTTACTATAGAGCGGGAATATTAGTGTTACTATAGAGAGGAATATTAGTGTTATTATAGAGCCGTAATATTAGTGTTACTATAGAGCAGGAATATTAGTGTTACTATAGAGCAGGAATATTAGTGTTACTATAGAGCAGGAATATTAGTGTTACTATAGAGCAGGAATATTAGTGTTATTATAGAGCCGTAATATTAGTGTTACTATAGAGCAGGAATATTAGTGTTATAATAGAGTCGTAATATTAGTGTTACTATAGAGAGGAATATTAGTGTTATTATAGAGCCGTAATATTAGTGTTACTATAGAGAGGAATATTAGTGTTATTATAGAGCAGGAATATTAGTGTTATTATAGAGCAGGAATATTAGTGTTACTATAGAGCAGGAATATTAGTGTTATTATAGAGCAGGAATATTAGTGTTATTATAGAGCAGGAATATTAGTGTTACTATAGAGCAGGAATATTAGTGTTACTATAGAGCGGGAATATTAGTGTTACTATAGAGCAGGAATATTAGTGTTACTATAGAGCAGGAATATTAGTGTTACTATAGAGCAGGAATATTAGTGTTATACTATAGAGCAGGAATATTAGTGTTATTATAGAGCCGTAATATTAGTGTTACTATAGAGCAGGAATATTAGTGTTATAATAGAGCCGTAATATTAGTGTTACTATAGAGAGGAATATTAGTGTTATTATAGAGCAGGAATATTAGTGTTATTATAGAGCAGGAATATTAGTGTTATTATAGAGCAGGAATATTAGTGTTACTATAGAGCGGGAATATTAGTGTTACTATAGAGCGGGAATATTAGTGTTACTATAGAGCAGGAATATTAGTGTTACTATAGAGCAGGAATATTAGTGTTACTATAGAGAAGGAATATTAGTGTTACTATAGAGCGGGAATATTAGTGTTACTATAGAGCGGGAATATTAGTGTTACTATAGAGCAGGAATATTAGTGTTACTATAGAGCGGGAATATTAGTGTTACTATAGAGCAGGAATATTAGTGTTACTATAGAGCGGGAATATTAGTGTTACTATAGAGTGGGAATATTAGTGTTACTATAGAGCAGGAATATTAGTGTTATTATAGAGCGGGAATATTAGTGTTACTATAGAGCAGGAATATTAGTGTTACTATAGAGAGGAATATTAGTGTTATTATAGAGCAGGAATATTAGTGTTATTATAGAGCAGGAATATTAGTGTTACTATAGAGCGGGAATATTAGTGTTACTATAGAGCGGGAATATTAGTGTTACTATAGAGCGGGAATATTAGTGTTACTATAGAGCAGGAATATTAGTGTTACTATAGAGCAGGAATATTAGTGTTACTATAGAGCGGGAATATTAGTGTTACTATAGAGCGGGAATATTAGTGTTACTATAGAGCAGGAATATTAGTGTTACTATAGAGCAGGAATATTAGTGTTACTATAGAGCGGGAATATTAGTGTTACTATAGAGCAGGAATATTAGTGTTAGTATAGAGCGGGAATATTAGTGTTACTATAGAGCGGGAATATTAGTGTTACTATAGAGCAGGAATATTAGTGTTACTATAGAGCAGGAATATTAGTGTTACTATAGAGCGGGAATATTAGTGTTACTATAGAGCAGGAATATTAGTGTTACTATAGAGCGGGAATATTAGTGTTACTATAGAGCGGGAATATTAGTGTTACTATAGAGGAGGAATATTAGTGTTACTATAGAGCAGGAATATTAGTTTTACTATAGAGCAGGAATATTAGTGTTACTATAGAGCGGGAATATTAGTGTTACTATAGAGCGGGAATATTAGTGTTACTATAGAGCAGGAATATTAGTGTTACTATAGAGCAGGAATATTAGTGTTACTATAGAGCAGGAATATTAGTGTTACTATAGAGCAGGAATATTAGTGTTACTATAGAGCAGGAATATTAGTGTTACTATAGAGCAGGAATATTAGGCTGCTGTCACTTTAAGAGCCGCATGGATCTAACACACTGATACACATGAACACAGTCTCTCGCGCTTCAATGGTTTAAAGTCATAATGAAATGCTCACAAAGGAATCGATAAGAGGAATCGAAATGTTTATTTTAACACAAGTATCCGATTCCAGACCTCAAGTATTCGTTTCCAGAATTGGAATGGATTTTGGATTCGTAACCCTAGTCCTGAAGCTGTTTTTCTGGTGTGTGTGTGTTCTCCGTGAAGCTGTTCTTCAGGTGTGTGTGTGTCCTCAGTGAAGCTGTTCTTCAGGTGTGTGTGTGTTCTGGTGTGTGTGTGTTCTCCGTGAAGCTGTTCTTCAGGTGTGTGTGTGTTCTGGTGTGTGTGTGTTCTCCGTGAAGCTGTTCTTCTGGTGTGTGTGTGTCCTCAGTGAAGCTGTTCTTCAGGTGTGTGTGTGTTCTCCGTGAAGCTGTTCTTCAGGTGTGTGTGTGTTCTCCGTGAAGCTGTTCTTCAGGTGTGTGTGTGTTCTCGAGGTCCAGAGCTTCTGAGATGTTGATGTGCTGGAATGGCTTTAACAGGAGCAAACGCTCAGACACAAAGCGACTCAAAGCTGTCAGCAACATCTCAGCGCTGAACGCCCGCTGTGGGGATTATTCTCCTTTCCAGATAAAACCCTCCAATGCTGCAAAATAAACAGCAGCGCTAAAGCCGCTTACGCTCGCGACGCCAGAAACTGCATTCTCATATCGCAAAGCGGAAGTTTTGACTTTAAAAACAGCCCTTGAGGATTCCTGCCGGAGAAAATGAGCATCAGCTCACCGTGAAGAATCGTGTGTGTGTGTGTGTGTGTGTGTGTGTGTGTGTGTGAGAAGAGCAGAACAAAGAGCCGTTATCACATCAGCGGCAGGGGAACGTTCATTATAAACCTTCGACTGACGGGAATCCAGTGTCCTCTGAACACACACACACACACACACACACACACACACACACACACACACACACACACACACGCACGTCACACTGATACTGAGTGTTAAAGGCTCACTTCATTCTCTCCTCATTTACTCACTAATCGCTTTCACCGTTTATAATCGAGCTCGAACTCACACATCCAGGGAAAATGTTTTTAAATAAACACTGATGTGAAGAACAAACCAAAAGTCATTCAGACTCCAGATATCATTTTTATATTTTCCACTAGTGTGATCAGGACACTATAGTTGATCTCTGTAAGTGAGGAGAGCAGAATACAGTAAACTGGGACATATTATACCCAGATATTCTTCATACAGAGACTACCAGTAACACTGATCGGGACACTGTGAGCTGGTCATGTTCTGCTGAAGTGTGTGTGTGTAACTGCTAATGCTCTTTACACACACACTGAACACACACACACACACACACACTGAACACAATGAAGCATTGCTTGGTCACTGGTGGAGCTAAACTGGTATTATCTAATTGTGTAGTTCAATTTAAATCATAATTCATGTGTGAGACAGTCTAACAGTGTGTGTGTGTGTGTGTGTGTGTGTGTGTGAGACAGTCTAACAGAAGGATGGACAAAACCTGTGTGTGTGTGTGTGTGTGTGTGTGTGTGTGTGTGTGACAGTCTAACAGTGTGTGTGTGTGTGTGTGTGTGTGTGTGTGTGTGTGTGTGTGTGTGTGTGACAGTCTAACAGTGTGTGTGTGAGACAGTCTGACAGAAGGATGGACAAAACCTGTGTGTGTGTGTGTGTGTGTGTGTGTGTGTGTGTGTGTGTGTGTGTGTGTGTGTGTGTGTGTGTGTGTGTGTGTGTGTGAGACAGTCTAACAGAAGGATGGACAAAACCTGTGTGTGTGTGTGTGTGTGTGTGTGTGTGTGACAGTCTAACAGAAGGATGGACAAAACCTGTCAGATATCAACTGAGTTCTGCTCATATTTTATCACATTTTATAAACTATAGCGAATAAACTGATAATGTGAGGAATGTTGAAGGTTTTTTAGGTTTAACTGTAAATAAACCCAAGCTCATGTAAAACTCAACATCATGCAGTGTTTTCAGGAGTCAAGCGTGTGTTTAATCTCAGGAATAATGTGGTTTTCCCAGTGGAGCTCCAGCTATTAAACTCTGCACATGAGCGCGGACACAATCTGCCTCCCATTATCATCTCCTTCAGACGCTGTTGTCCACGTCGTTTATCACCGTTGAGCGAGCGCGTCTGTGTCTCAGCGCTGAGATAACCGCGGCTCTGACGCCACTCACGCAGACGGAACATCCATTCTGATAATCCCACAATCTGGACATAACTACATCGAAATCTTTCTTTTTTAAAGGTAAAAAAAATTACCTGAAATAAAATGAACATTAACTAAAGTTTTATATAAATAAAAATAAATAAATGTCTAATAAAAATGAAAAAACAACAAAATTACTAAAAATGGAAAAAAGAAAATGGAAAATACAAGAAAGTTGGCACACGAGCTCCTCATCAATACCGGAATATCTGAATAACGCTAGAATATCATCGTGTGCGCGTGGAAGCGTCTCCCAGTGTTTCCTGAGGAGTGAGATCGCTGAATAATGTACAGCGCCGTAATGGAATTGAGGAGCTGCTTATGTTCCAATATCCACTCAACTAATGAATCCGGCGCGGATCATCCGCTCTCGGGGAACGCCGGGATCCGTTATTTCCTTCAGGAACGATGAAAGACACGAGCATAAACACACACACACAACATGAGGCACAGCAGCTCCTGAATGTGGAGAGCACACACTGAATAACTGACGGCGGTATGGGTATGGGTATGGGTATGGGTATGGGTATGGTTATGGGTATGGGTATGGGTATGGTTATGGGTATGGTTATGGTTATGGGTATGGTTATGGGTATGGTTATGGTTATGGGTATGGTTATGGTTATGGGTAAGGGTATGGTTATGGGTATGGTTATGGGTATGGTTATGGGTATGGTTATGGTTATGGGTATGGTTATGGTTATGGGTATGGGTATGGTTATGGGTATGGTTATGGGTATGGTTATGGTTATGGGTATGGTTATGGGTATGGGTATGGGTATGGTTATGGGTATGGTTATGGGTATGGTTATGGGTATGGTTATGGGTATGGTTATGGTTATGGGTATGGGTATGGTTATGGGTATGGGTATGGGTATGGGTATGGTTATGGGTATGGGTATGGGTATGGGTATGGGTATGGTTATGGGTATGGTTATGGGTATGGGTATGGGTATGGTTATGGGTATGGTTATGGGTATGGTTATGGGTATGGTTATGGGTATGGTTATGGGTATGGTTATGGTTATGGGTATGGTTATGGTTATGGGTATGGGTATGGTTATGGGTATGGTTATGGTTATGGGTATGGTTATGGGTAAGGGTATGGTTATGGGTATGGTTATGGGTATGGTTATGGGTATGGGTATGGTTATGGGTATGGTTATGGTTATGGGTATGGGTATGGTTATGGGTATGGGTATGGGTATGGGTATGGGTATGGTTATGGGTATGGGTATGGTTATGGGTATGGTTATGGGTATGGGTATGGGTATGGTTATGGTTATGGGTATGGGTATGGGTATGGGTATGGTTATGGGTATGGTTATGGGTATGGTTATGGTTATGGGTATGGTTATGGGTATGGTTATGGGTATGGTTATGGGTATGGTTATGGGTATGGTTATGGGTATGGGTATGGGTATGGTTATGGGTATGGGTATGGGTATGGTTATGGGTATGGTTATGGTTATGGGTATGGTTATGGGTATGGGTATGGGTATGGTTATGGGTATGGTTATGGTTATGGGTATGGGTATGGGTATGGGTATGGGTATGGTTATGGTTATGGGTATGGTTATGGGTATGGTTATGGGTATGGTTATGGGTATGGTTATGGTTATGGGTATGGTTATGGTTATGGGTATGGGTATGGGTATGGGTATGGTTATGGTTATGGGTATGGTTATGGGTATGGTTATGGGTATGGGTATGGGTATGGGTATGGGTATGGGTATGGGTATGGTTATGGGTATGGGTATGGTTATGGGTATGGTTATGGTTATGGTTATGGGTATGGGTATGGTTATGGGTATGGGTATGGGTATGGTTATGGGTATGGGTATGGTTATGGGTATGGGTATGGTTATGGGTATGGTTATGGGTATGGTTATGGGTATGGTTATGGGTATGGGTATGGGTATGGTTATGGTTATGGGTATGGTTATGGGTATGGTTATGGGTATGGGTATGGGTATGGTTATGGGTATGAGTATGGTTATGGGTATGGTTATGGTTATGGGTATGGTTATGGGTATGGGTATGGGTATGGGTATGGTTATGGTTATGGGTATGGTTATGGGTATGGTTATGGGTATGGGTATGGGTATGGTTATGGTTATGGTTATGGGTATAGGTATGGGTATGGGTATGGTTATGGGTATGGGTATGGTTATGGGTATGGGTATGGGTATGGGTATGGGTATGGTTATGGGTAGATATATGAACACACGCTAGCATGTTAGCATGAGCACATCCGTGGTTACCCCCGTCGTTCCTGCTAACCTGCTAACACTGGAACACTTTACATGCACTATGTTTTGAAATGTTGGTTTGGAGTTTCTGAATGCCGGAGTCAAGGTGTGTGTTCGAAGTGTGTGTTCGAAGTGTGTGTTCGAAGTGTGTGTTCGAAGTGTGTGTTCGAAGTGTCTGTTCGAAGTTTGTGTTCGAAGTGTGTGTTCGAAGTGTGTGTTCGAAGTGTGTGTTCGAAGTGTCTGTTCGAAGTTTGTGTTCGAAGTTTGTGTTCGAAGTGTGTGTTTGAAGTGTCTGTTCGAAGTTTGTGTTCGAAGTGTGTGTTCGAAGTGTCTGTTCGAAGTTTGTGTTCGAAGTGTGTGTTCGAAGTGTCTGTTCGAAGTGTGTGTTCAGAATGATTTATTCCCTCCGCAAGCGTCTCACACGAGTGTGTTCCCGAACGCTGGAGAACACGACAGCGTTTACTGTGTTTCGTCTGTCGCTCGGAGACACACTCGATTATGATGGAGGGAAAAGAGCCAGAATGAAGAAACTCACAGTTTATTACTGATATTCTGCACCAAATTCTCTGGAAGTGACGATTTACTGTAAAAAATTATCGTGATTTTAACGGTAAAATGCTACGGTGAAAAACTTTTCCGTAGCCTACTATATACGGTGAATAACTGTGATAGATCTAACCGTACATTTTACAGTAAAATACTGTTAAATTTACAGATTTTTGACGTGAAAAAGAACAAGTCATTGTTTAATTTACAGCAAAAAAACGTAAATTGACATTTCCACATTCCCTGCACTTCACATTTGATGTTTCTTCAGTTATGTACATCATACATTTCATGTGCGTTACGATGATGGTGTGTGTGTGTGTGTGTGTGAGTGTGAGTGAGTGAGTGTGTGTGTGTGTGTGTGTGTGTGTGTGTGTGTGTGTGTGTGTGTGTGTGTGTGTGTAAGTGTGTGTGTGTGTGTGTGTGTGTATGTGTGTGAGTGTGAGTGTGTGTGTGAGTGTGTGTGTGTGTGTGTGTGTGTATGTGTGTGAGTGTGAGTGTGAGTGTGAGTGTGAGTGTGTGTGTGTGTGTGTGTGTGAGAGTCTAGTGTGTGTGTGTGTGTGTGTGTGTGTGTCTGTCTGTGTGTGTGTGTGTGTGTGTGTGTGTGTGTGTGCGAGTGTGTGTGTGTGTGTGTGTGTGTGTGTGAGTGTGTGTGTGTGTGTGCCGAGGTAAACCCCAGTGCTGCAGATTATAGTGTCTCTATCTGAGGGAACAGACGCCCCTCCAGCGCTGCTCCTTTATTTCCCTCAACGGGATTAAAGCCATGAATCCGTCAGCATTCCCATTAGCACTGCGACTCACAGGGAGTTTCTTCAGCTACACTCACATTACACTCTTCTGCAGTAGAGATGTTGTTCTCTACTCGACTAGAACAGGTTCTCCTGCTGGAATGTTGATTATTCTCCTCATATTCTCCAGTGTTGTGGCTCCTGTCTTCCCAGTCTGTCAGTAACGCTCTGTTTACTTCCTGTCTCTGTGAAGGCCTCCTGAAAAGCACACTGTGCTCTGATTGGTCGGCTGGAGCAGTGTGTTTTGATTGGTCGAGCGCTTCGAGTGTGTTTGGGAAATGCCCCGCCCCTTTCCATAAACGCCAGTTTAACACACTACTGACTAACTCAACCAGGCCCCGCCCCTTTATTCTGCGCATGAATTATTATAATGAGGAATATTGTGACGTGTTCCCGGGAGAAACTCGAGACTACAGTGGAGGCGCTTCAGGAGTTCAGGAACACTGACGCTGATATAGAGAAGAACTGGAGCTTCTCATGATCAACAGCAACACACACACTGAAGAGATGAACATGAGGAAAGCACAATAGATCCGCATTAAGAAGGCGTGACGTGAGTTTGCGAGCGCCTGCCAAACCGTAAGAGAACAGCAGCTGATTACGGCTCATTACACACTGAGAGTCGGGACGTTCACAGGTTCATCCTCACTGGAGAATGATCTAGAGTCGGTCATGTGATCTGGAGTCGGTCATGTGATCTGTGATCTAGAGTCGGTCATGTGATCTGGAGTCGGTCATGTGATCTGTGATTTAGAGTCGGTCATGTGATCTGGAGTCGGTCATGTGATTTAGAGTCGGTCATGTGATCTGTGATTTAGAGTCGGTCATGTGATCTGGAGGAGTCGGTCATGTGATCTGGAGTCAGTCATGTGATCTGGAGAAGTCGGTCATGTGATCTGGAGTCGGTCATGTGATCTGGAGGAGTCGGTCATGTGATCTGGAGTCAGTCATGTGATCTGGAGGAGTCGGTCATGTGATCTGGAGTCGGTCATGTGATCTGGAGTCGTCGGTCATGTGATCTGGAGGAGTCGGTCATGTGATCTGGAGTCGGTCATGTGATCTGGAGTCGGTCATGTGATCTGGAGTCGGTCATGTGATCTGGAGTCGGTCATGTGATCTGGAGGAGTCGGTCATCTGATCTGGAGTCGGTCATGTGATCTGGAGGAGTCGGTCATGTGATCTGGAGTCGGTCATGTGATCTGGAGTCGGTCATGTGATCTGGAGTGTGGGTCGGTACGGTTCGGGTACAGGTGCAGGTGCTGGTACGGGTTGGACTGTATGACCAGCAGATACTCTCACACACTCACTCTCTCTCACACACACACACACACACACACACACACACACACACACACACACACACACACACACACACACACACACACACTCTGTGACCCACATGACCAGCAGAACATCTTCAGTATGAGAGTAAATAATGTGGATGTGTTGACTGAACTTTCCCTCTGAACACATGAACTCAGTCTGAACACCTGATGGGCTCGAGGAGGAATAACGGCTCTTCACACTCGGATGAGCATGTGGGTCACAGAGTGTGTGTGTGTGTGTGTGTGTGTGTGTGTGTGTTGGGGCTCATCAGTAACGGGGACCCAGAGCTCTTTGTCTCCTTCTCACGTGATTCACACTGATGTCTTTGTCCAAAACACACTGAGAACCAGTTAAACCAGTCTAAACCAGGACCAGCAATTAGCAGAGCCGCATGGGGTCCCCGACACACTCCCAGCATGCACTGCGGCACACACACTCCCAGCATGCACTGCGGCACACACACTCCCAGCATGCACTGCGGCACACACACTCCCAGCATGCACTGCGGCACACACACTCCCAGCATGCACTGCGGCACACACACTCCCAGCATGCACTGCGGCACACACACTCCCAGCATGCACTGCGGCACACACACTCCCAGAATGCACTGCACCGACCAAATTACGTCAGTACTACCGAGTACCGCTTCACAGTCAACCATCGGTGCCGAGTGTCGTCCCTGAGAGCGCATCAGTAACACTGACACAACTGTATTACAGGAACACACTCTCTCGATGGTGTAACTTCAACACTAGAAGCTCAGTTGTGATTTCATATAAAAGATCAATTCAATTAATGTTTTATGCCTTCATTTGATTACTAGAGAATTCATAACACAACATGTCATAGAAAAGGATTTGTTATCAGTAAGACGGTCTTAACTACTGTACAGCGTAACGTCCACAACACTCCTACAGTTACTGAGCTAAACATGACTCCGGCTCTGGTCCGGGACCGGAGTGTGTGTGACCGGAGTGTGTGTGACCGGAGTGTGTGTGACCGGAGTGTGTGTGACCGGAGTGTGCGTGACCGGAGTGTGTGTGACCGGAGTGTGCGTGACCGGAGTGTGCGTGACCGGAGTGTGCGTGACCGGAGTGTGCGTGACCGGAGTGTGTGTGACCGGAGTGTGTGTGACCGGAGTGTGTGTGACCGGAGTGTGTGTGACCGGAGTGTGCGTGACCGGAGTGTGCGTGACCGGAGTGTGCGTGACCGGAGTGTGCGTGACCGGAGTGTGTGTGACCGGAGTGTGTGTGACCGGAGTGTGTGTGACCGGAGTGTGTGTGACCGGAGTGTGTGTGACCGGAGTGTGTGTGACCGGAGTGTGTGTGACCGGAGTGTGTGTGACCGGAGTGTGTGTGACCGGAGTGTGTGTGACCGGAGTGTGTGTGACCGGAGTGTGTGTGACCGGAGTGTGCGTGACCGGAGTGTGTGTGACCGGAGTGTGTGTGACCGGAGTGTGTGTGACGGCCGAGGCGTGCAGCAGAACACACACTCGTGATCATCGAGAGAACTCTGCTGTGTTCAGTTATGATACAGTTCTCCACATTAGAGTCGTTCTAGGACGAGGATATTGTTCAATATTCAGGCATAACTGATGAAAGGTTTCGATACACTGCACATGTGGACTACTGTATACATTACACTACATTACAGCTGTAAACCATTAATCACATCCAAAATAAAAGTGTGTGTTTACATAATATATGTGTGTGTATTGTGTATAATTATTTTGTATATATAAATACACACACATGCATGTATATATATTTGGTATATAACCAGACTATATAGCGAAGGAGAAAGCACACATCTCAGATCATATCACGTTTCTACAATAATCAATCATGTAAAATCTATAAATATGTCATGGCAATTAATTTGCAGTAAGAAAGATAAATCCACACTATCATTATTAATCCGGACGCCTATAACCGCTGAGGATATATCCATCATATATCAGTATTCATCATCATCTCCGACATCAGCTGAAGCTCATATTCATAATCCTGTGCTGATGACCTCCGTCCCCGTGACCTTTGACCTGCATAGTGTGTGTGAGAATGTGACGGTTGCTGTGGGAAACATGCAGCAATTCCCTCCATTAAACTGTGAGTTTGTGTAAGTGTGTGTGTGTGTGTGTGTATGTGTATGTGAGAGATGGGGTCAGGAGAACGAGTGTGTGAGTGTGTGAGAGAGTGAGTGTGTGAGAGAGCGAGTGTGTGTGTATGTGTGTGTTAGTGTGTGAGAGAGCGAGTGTGTGTGTATGTGTGTGTTAGTGTGTGAGAGAGCGAGTGTGTGTGAGAGCGAGTGTGTGAGAGAGCGAGTGTGTGTGTGTGTGTGTGTGTGTGTGTGTGTTAGTGTGTGAGAGAGCGAGTGTGTGTGTATGTGTGTGTTAGTGTGTGAGAGAGCGAGTGTGTGTGAGAGCGAGTGTGTGAGAGAGCGAGTGTGTGTGTGTGTGTGTGTGTGTGTGTGTGTGTGTGTGTGTGTGTGTGTGTGTGTGTGTGTGTGTGTGAGATGGGGTCAGGAGAACAAGTGTGTGAGTGTGTGAGAGAGTGAGTGTGTGAGAGAGCGAGTGTGTGTGTGTGTGTGTGTGTGTGTGTGTGTGTGTGTGTGTGTGTGTGTGTGTGTGTGTGTGTGTGTGTGTGTGTGTGTGTGTGTGAGTGAGTGTGTGAGAGAGCGAGTGTGTGTGTATGTGTGTGTTAGTGTGTGAGAGAGCGAGTGTGTGAGTGTGTGTGTGTGTGTGTGTGTGTGTGTGTGTGAGAGCGAGTGTGTTAGACCCAAACAAGAGGAAGCGTCTCATGCGACGGTTCTGAAGGTCTTGTTTTTGATTATCAGAGTCTGAAGACAAGAGACCAGACAGAGACTTCCTGTGGCCTCGGGGTCACATGTTTTGTCTAAACTTTCACACACACACACACACACACACACACACACACACAC
>NC_136890.1:35054671-35062171 GCF_949152265.1 Phoxinus phoxinus | reverse complement strand
ATAAAAATAAAACATTGCTTTGTTTTCACTGTATGAATTAAATATATCCTGATACTTATTAAAGCTAAAAAAATTTGTATTTTGTTCATGACCCCATTTATTGCAAGCTGTTGCGGTATGCATATTGCGATATATACATTTGCGATATTTCGATAAATTCGATATATTGCGCAGCCCTAGTGAGAGTGTTTACATGCTCTGTGACGGCAGGAAAAGCTTCATCACAAAGCCAACAAAACATACGCAAACAAATCACAGAGATTACACGAGTGAGACGCGGGCCGCTAATCCGAGATAAAGTCCTTCCAGACGAATATCTGCCGGAGAACATGGAGCGCTCGGATCAGACGCGAGCGGCGACAAGCTAACGCTTCACTGCACATGAGCTCAGCGGCGGACATTCCCAGAACTTCCTCCAGTACCTGATCAACACACGCTCAGTTATCATCTTTAATAATGTTCTCAAAACATCAGCACAAAAACATTATTTATATCATTCATGGAGCGTTTTTCTGAAGCGGTTTAGACCTTTTTTAAATGTAACTTGTTTCAGAACATTCAAAAGTAACGTTTGATAGAATGATAGAATGATAGAATGTAACGTTTGATAGAATGATAGAATGATAGAATGATAGAATGTAACGTTTGATAGAATGATAGAATGATAGAATGATAGAATGTAACGTTTGATAGAATGATAGAATGTAACGTTTGCAAACATTTGAAAACACAATGTTTAGAACATTCAGAAATAATGTTTCCTCAATGAGAAGATGTTTGTGTTGTCTGGGATCTACTGACGACGGGTGATGTGTTAATGTTCTTCTCGTCACGGATGATCTCGTGAACTTCAAACACTCGGTTCAGAAGCTCAGGTCAGAGACACACACTCCATCACGCCTGCATTCAGAGAGAGATTACAGCGTCTGTAAACAACCAGAGCATGTTCACACACACACACACACACACCGATACACTGATGACTCATAAACACACACACCGATACACTGATGACTCATAAACACACACACACCAATACACTGATGACTCATAAACACACACACACCAATACACTGATGACTCATAAACACACACACACCAATACACTGATGACTCATAAACACACACACACCAATACACTGATGACTCATAAACACACACACACCAATACACTGATGACTCATAAACACACACACACCGATACACTGATGACTCATAAACACACACACACCGATACACTGATGACTCATAAACACACACACACCGATACACTGATGACTCATAAACACACACACACCGATACACTGATGACTCATAAACTCACACACACCGATACACTGATGACTCATAAACACACACACACCGATACACTGATGACTCATAAACACACACACACCGATACACTGATGACTCATAAACACACACACACCGATACACTGATGACTCATAAACCCACACACACCGATACACTGATGACTCATAAACACACACACACACCGATACACTGATGACTCATAAACCCACACACACCGATACACTGATGACTCATAAACACACACACACACCGATACACTGATGACTCATAAACCCACACACACACCGATACACTGCATAAACCCACACACACCGATACACTGATGACTCATAAACTCACACACACCGATACACTGATGACTCATAAACTCACACACACCGATACACTGATGACTCATAAACTCACACACACCGATACACTGATGACTCATAAACTCACACACACCGATACACTGATGACTCATAAACTCACACACACCGATACACTGATGACTCATAAACACACACACACCGATACACTGATGACTCATAAACACACACACACACCGATACACTGATGACTCATAAACCCACACACACCGATACACTGATGACTCATAAACACACACACACCGATACACTGATGACTCATAAACCCACACACACCGATACACTGATGACTCATAAACACACACACACCGATACACTGATGACTCATAAACACACACACACCGATACACTGATGACTCATAAACACACACACACCGATACACTGATGACTCATAAACACACACACACCGATACACTGATGACTCATAAACACACACACACCGATACACTGATGACTCATAAACCCACACACACACCGATACACTGATGACTCATAAACACACACACACCGATACACTGATGACTCATAAACCCACACACACACCGATACACTGATGACTCATAAACACACACACACTGATACACTGATGACTCATAAACACACACACACCGATACACTGATGACTCATAAACACACACACACCGATACACTGATGACTCATAATCCCACACACACCGATACACTGACGACTCATAAACACACACACACACCGATACACTGATGACTCATAATCCCACACACACCGATACACTGACGACTCATAAACACACACACACACCGATACACTGATGACTCATAAACCCCCACACACACCGATACACTGATGACTCATAAACACACACACACCGATACACTGATGACTCATAAACTCACACACACCGATACACTGATGACTCATAAACACACACACACACCGATACACTGATGACTCTCACACACTCACACTCTCACACACTCACACTCTCACACACTTACGCTCTCACACACTTACACACTTACACACTCACACTCTCACACACTTACACTCTCACTCTCACACACTCACACTCTCACACACTCACACTCTCACACACTCACACTCTCACACACTCACACTCTCACACACTCACACTCTCACACACTCACACTCTCACACACTCACACTCTCACTCTCACACACTCACACTCTCACACACTCACACTCTCACACTCTCACACACTCACACTCTCACACACTTGCACTCTCACTCTCACACACTCACACTCTCACACACTCACACACTCACACACTTACACTCTCACTCTCACACACTCACACTCTCACACACTTACACTCACACTCTCACACACTCACACTCTCACACACTTACACTCACACTCTCACACACTCACACTCTCACACACACTCACTCTCACTCTCACACACTCACACTCTCACACACTCACACTCTCACACACTTACACTCTCACACACTTACACTCTCACACACTTACACTCTCACTCTCACACACTCACACACTCACACACTCACACTCTCACACACTCACACTCTCACACACTCACACTCTCACACACTCACACTCTCACACACTCACACTCTCACACACTCACACTCTCACACACTCACACTCTCACTCTCACACACTCACACTCTCACACACTCACACTCTCACACTCTCACACACTCACACTCTCACACACTTGCACTCTCACTCTCACACACTCACACTCTCACACACTCACACTCTCACACACTCACACACTTACACTCTCACTCTCACACACTCACACTCTCACACACTCACACTCTCACACACTCACACTCTCACACACTCACACTCTCACACACTCACACTCTCACACACTCACACTCTCACTCTCACACACTCACACTCTCACACACTCACACTCTCACACTCTCACACACTCACACTCTCACACACTTGCACTCTCACTCTCACACACTCACACTCTCACACACTCACACACTCACACACTCACACACTTACACTCTCACTCTCACACACTCACACTCTCACACACTTACACTCACACTCTCACACACTCACACTCTCACACACTTACACTCACACTCTCACACACTCACACTCTCACACACACTCACTCTCACTCTCACACACTCACACTCTCACACACTCACACTCTCACACACTCACACTCTCACACACTTACACTCTCACACACTCACACTCTCACACACTTACACTCACACTCTCACACACTCACACACTTACACTTTCACTCACACACTCACACACACTTACACTCTCACTCTCACTCACTCACACTCTCACACTCTCACACACTCACACTCTCACACACTAACACTCTCACACACTCTCACTCTCACACACTTACACTCTCACTCTCACTCTCACTCACTCACACTCTCACACACTTACACTCTCACTCTCACACACTCACACTCTCACACACACTCTCACTCTCACTCACTCACTCTCACTCTCACACACTTACACTCTCACTCTCACACACTCACACACTTACACTCTCACTCTCACTCACTCACACTCTCACACACACACACTCTCACTCTCACTCACTCACTCTCACTCTCACACACTTACACACTCTCACACACACACACTCTCACTCTCACTCACTCACTCTCACTCTCACTCACTCACTCACACTCTCACACACTTACACACTCTCACACACTCACACTCTCACACACACTCTCACTCTCACTCACTCTCACTCTCACACACTTACACTCTCACTCTCACACACTCACACACTTACACTCTCACTCTCACTCACTCACACTCTCACACACACACACTCTCACTCTCACTCACTCACTCTCACTCTCACACACTTACACACTCTCACACACACACACTCTCACTCTCACTCACTCACTCTCACTCTCACTCACTCACTCACACTCTCACACACTTACACACTCTCACACACTCACACTCTCACACACACTCTCACTCTCACTCACTCACTCTCACTCTCACACACTTACACTCTCACTCTCACACACTCACACACTTACACTCTCACTCTCACTCACTCACACTCTCACACACACACACTCTCACTCTCACTCACTCACTCTCACTCTCACACACTCACACACTTACACTCTCACTCTCACTCACTCACACTCTCACACACACACACTCTCACTCTCACTCACTCACTCTCACTCTCACACACTTACACTTACACTCTCACTCTCACACACTCACACACTTACACTCACACTCTCACACACTCACACTCTCACACACTCTCACTCTCACACACTCACACTCTCACACACTTACACTCTCACTCTCACTCTCACTCACTCACACTCTCACACACACACACTCTCATTCTCACTCCCTCTCACTCTCACACACTCACACTCACACTCTCACACTCTCACACACTCTCACTCTCACACACTCTCACTCACTCACACTCTCACAAACTCACACACTCACACACACGCTCTCACACACTCACTCACTCACTTTCACTCACACTCTCACACACTCACTCTCACACTCTCACACACCACACACACTCTCACACACCACACACACTCTCACACACTCTCACACACACTCACTCACACTCACTCACACACACCGATACACTGATGACTCATAAACCCACACACACACCGATACACTGATGACTCATAAACACACACACACCGATACACTGATGACTCATAAACACACACACACCGATACACTGACGACTCATAAACACACACACACCGATACACTGATGACTCATAAACACACACACACCGATACACTGATGACTCATAAACCCACACACACACCGATACACTGACGACTCATAAACTCACACACACCGATACACTGACGACTCATAAACCCACACACACACCGATACACTGATGACTCATAAACACACACACACCGATACACTGACGACTCATAAACTCACACACACCGATACACTGATGACTCATAAACACACACACACCGATACACTGATGACACATAAACACACACACACCGATACACTGATGACTCATAAACCCACACACACACCGATACACTGATGACTCATAAACTCACACACACCGATACACTGATGACTCATAAACTCACACACACCGATACACTGATGACTCATAAACACACACACACCGATACACTGATGAGACTCATAAACCAGAGCTTGTTCACACACACACACACACACCGATAACTCATAAACCAGAGCATGTTCACACACACACACACACACACCGATACACTGATAACTCATAAACCAGAGCATGTTCACACACACACACACACACACACACACCGATACACCGATAATTCATAAACCAGAGCATGTTCACACACACACACACACCGATACACTGATAACTCATAAACCAGAGTATGTTCACACACACAAACACACACACACACACACACCGATACACTGATAACTCATAAACCAGAGCATGTTCACACACACACACACACCGATAACTCATAAACCAGAGCATGTTCACACACACACACACACCGATACACTGATAACTCATAAACCAGAGTATGTTCACACACACACACACACACACACACACACACACACACACCGATACACTGATAACTCATAAACCAGAGCATGTTCACACACACACACACACCGATAACTCATAAACCTGAGCATGTTCACAGACACACACACACACACACACACCGATACACTGATAACTCATAAACCTGAGCATGTTCACACACACACCGATACACTGATAACTCATAAACCAGAGCTTGTTCACACACACACACACACACACACCGATACACTGATAACTCATAAACCAGAGCTTGTTCACACACACACACACACACACACCGATACACTGATAACTCATAAACCAGAGCTTGTTCACACACACACACACACACACACACACCGATACACTGATAACTCATAAACCTGAGCATGTTCACACACACACACACACCGATAACTCATAAACCAGAGCTTGTTCACACACACACACACACACCGATACACTGATAACTCATAAACCAGAGCTTGTTCACACACACACACACACACACCGATACACTGATAACTCATAAACCAGAGCTTGTTCACACACACACACACACACCGATACACTGATAACTCATAAACCAGAGCTTGTTCACACACACACACACACACACCGATACACTGATAACTCATAAACCAGAGCATGCTCACACACACACACACACACACACACCGATACACTGATAACTCATAAACCAGAGCATGTTCACACACACACACACACACACACACACCGATACACTGATAACTCATAAACCAGAGCTTGTTCACACACACACACACCGATACACTGATAACTCATAAACCAGAGCTTGTTCACACACACACACACACACACACACACCGATACACTGATAACTCATAAACCAGAGCTTGTTCACACACACACACACACACACACACCGATACACTGATAACTCATAAACCAGAGCATGCTCACACACACACACACACACACACCGATACACTGATAACTCATAAACCAGAGCTTGTTCACACACACACACACACACACCGATACACTGATAACTCATAAACCAGAGCATGCTCACACACACACACACACACACACACCGATACACTGATAACTCATAAACCAGAGCATGCTCACACACACACACACACACACACACACACACCGATACACTGATAACTCATAAACCAGAGCATGTTCACACACACACACACACACACACCGATACACTGATAACTCATAAACCAGAGTATGTTCACACACACACACACACACACA
>NC_136890.1:35044671-35049671 GCF_949152265.1 Phoxinus phoxinus | reverse complement strand
CTGTGACGAATCTCAAACACTGTTTTCGCCTTCAAGTGACAAGTTTCGCGCGCTCTCCCTTTTGTACTGAGACAAGTGGAGCAAAAGTGAGTTGTGCATCTGTAGAGGCAGTGGGCGGAGCCGACATTAATATTCATGAGTTTCCCGGGCATGCGCGTGTCAAACTGCTCATTTTAGTTCACGCTCCTCATTTCTCAGCAGGTTTAATGGATTATTTCAAAAAAGGCGCGACCGTAAACTACAATTGTCTATCGTTTCGTAAAGTTCATAAGGTTTTTATTAGTTTGCCCGTTTTGGGCTTTCGTCAATGACTGAAGATTGCATTCACTTCGTGTAGGCTATTATAAAGTACAGAAAACTTCAACTCGTTCATTTCGTTCTGCTTTTCCTTTGAACAATGCAATGCTTTAAAACTAACTTTAGTTATCAACTGTTGAATGTCACTGCAATCTTTTTTTTTTTTTTTTTTTTTTACAAACAAGATATACATTTACAAAAAAATATCACAAGGTTTAAAGTTCCACTTTTACCGTGAAACCAAAAATTCCAGAACTCCTTAGATAGGCTATAGAATGTTCCAAATACATGAGCCAATTACCATTTAATTGATCTATTACTTCTGTTACCTTACCTTATGAAGCATTAAAACTGTGTCATCTCTGGAAATTACTGAAATAACATCCACAACCATATCAGTGGTCTAATAAACATTTTGCTCCATATACTGATGTTTCTCATTGCCATATTTTTTCTTTGACCTTATGTTGCACTGTGTACCTGGATGAATATGATGATCATTGATACAAATGGGCAAGAATTCAATCAATTGATCACAAATGACAGCTAAGACATTTATAATCTTACAAAAAAAATATAATAATTAAATAAATGTTGTTCTTTTGAACTTGCTAGTCATAAACAGTCCTGAAAACAGATGCTGTAGTGATTTCCATGCACACCTTATTAAGCAGCACAACCATTTTCGTCTGATAATAATCAGAAATGTTTTTGAGCAGCAAATCAGTATTAGAATGATTTCTGAAGGATCAAGTGACACTGAAATCTGGTGTAATGAGCTCTGCCATCACAATATATATTTTTTAAACATTAAAATAGAAAACAGTTGATAAAATATTTCACAATATTTTCAGATAAATGTAGTCTTGGTACCCTACTAATACCAAACTTTTGAACAGTAGTGTAGGCTATTATTATATCAAAACCAGCACAAGCACACTTTGTAATCAAAATATATATAGCCTATATTTTGTAATGTAATTTGGCCAGTAGGCCATGTAGCCTATATTTGTAAATATATATATATTTTTGTGAACATCAAATTGGTTGCTTATTCTATTCCATAAAATAATGTTAAATATTTCTCTCATGTACTTATTAAAGCAACATATTCATGCTTGTGTGTGGTCTTAAATTATTTGGCTTATTTAAATAAACAAGAATTTAAGAACAATCACACATATATTTAATATGTTTCCCTCTTGTAATTTATATGTTAGTCCATAGATACATTTATGCAGGTTTATTTCATTTATTGCATTCAACAAATGATAACAATTAGTAAAAGACACAGTTTTAAAGCCTCGCAAGCTACAATTTATACAACGAGTTACGTGTTATGTATAAAGGCCTATACACGAAGTGAATGCCTGCAATCTTCAGTCATTGAGGAAAGCCCAAAACGGGCAAACTAATAAAAACCTTATGAACTTTACGAAACGATAGACAATTGTAGTTTACGGTCGCGCCTTTTTTGAAATAATCCATTAAACCTGCTGAGAAATGAGGAGCGTGAACTAAAATGAGCAGTTTGACACGCGCATGCCCGGGAAACTCATGAATATTAATGTCGGCTCCGCCCACTGCCTCTACAGATGCACAACTCACTTTTGCTCCACTTGTCTCAGTACAAAAGGGAGAGCGCGCGAAACTTGTCACTTGAAGGCGAAAACAGTGTTTGAGATTCGTCACAGCAGATTCAAGCAGTTGTAGTTATGTACTTGTGTTTGTGCTAGAAATATATCCAAGACATTTGTGAGAAAATATTCTACAAGTGTGCAACTCTCATTGGATGAATGCACACACTGATTTGCGGATGTGCAACATTTCTCCGTGACTTCACATTTGTTGATGCGGGTGTGTGAATGCGTTTTGCACCATATTCACTGCAGCAACTGTAGCAAAAATGTGAGCGTACAAATTTCTTAATTTGTGATTTGTAGAATGGGATTTGTGCACCTGCAATGAAGAATTTGAGAATGTGTATCTGTTGTGTTGTGTTTGTTGGAGAGAAAAAAAAGTCTACAAGTTTGCAACTCTTAAAACATTTATCTCTGTGACTACAAATTCACTGATACACATGTGTGGCTATTGTCTACAACTACAAGTTCCACTGTCACAGGCGTTCAGTTGATTTGCACCAAAAATACCTTCATACACACACACACACACAGTCTCATCATCGTTCTGTGGTTATATTCACAGTATTTACAGTGAGTGTTTCATCATCTCAGCTCAAACTCTTATTGATCTGCTTTCTGCACTTCTTACGAATCATGAAGCAACTGAGACTGAGACTGAGCAGTATTAACCTTGTGCAATAACTAATGTTAATATAAATGTATTAGTAACTGTATGAACTATAATAATGTTGTATAAGTGTTGCTCATCCTGAGTTCATGATAACTAATATCAAGTTAAACGGATATTTTAAAGCTTTTGATATTTCCTACATGAGCATCATCCATCAAACATGATTCAAAAGCTATAAATCGAAGGAACGGTTAAATAATAATCATGTAGAAAGACGTTTTGCATCTTCACACACACACACACACACACACACACACACACACACACACACGCAGTATAATCCCCGTAAATGTCCCAGTTCCCGTGATGTCGCCCGAGCTCATGCATTACACATGCGAGTGAATCATGGAGATCCACAGCGTTCCTGAGCCTGTGATTTACACTGCGCTCCTTTAACATAATTGAGTGCAATTCATCAATAATTCAGGCTGAGCGGATCCTCCTGGCCTTGACTGAGGGAGTAAACACACACACACACACACACACACACACTGGTGTGACCAACAGCCATCAGTCGCGCTCAATGCCGTTCTCGTCCTCGGCTTTGTGTTCCTCAGACTCTACTCATTACAGTCTCATCAGAACGCAGAGAATCCGGCGCTGGCGTCTCCTGTTTATCTTTCCATTCTCTCGTCAACACACCATGAACAGAACACACACACCATGAACAGAACACACACACCATGAACAGAACACACACACCATGAACAGAACACACACACCATGAACAGAACACACACACCATGAACAGAACACACACACCATGAACAGAACACACACACCGTTCAGCGTTTTCCTGATCGCCAAACAAAAAATGGGGGGTTGGAGTGAAATCTGGACAAACCCAGCCGTTGGGTTACATTATATTTGCCCCCCAGCGTGTGGGTTTGTCCAGATTTGCCCCGAGATTGTGTTAACAGCCCAGCATGTGTTCGAGAGCGTTCCACTGAACATCAACAGTTGAGCTTCAACAAGACGATCCAGGGCTCTCGTTTATTAAACTGTCCTCACTAAAAGTTACATACGCCAAACCATATTCAGACTTATAAAGAGTGTGTATGCGCAACATCCCCAGTCAGAGGAAGAGTGTGTTCACATGCGTCTCCTCCCCGGAATATCCATATACGAGCTTACAACGCCTCGTTTACTATATCCTCATCTGCATATCATTTGCATATGCATATTCATCCGTGTGATCGCATGTTTAACGGTACGAGACATTAGGAGAATATGAGATGCGGATGTGCGTCACTTTACAATGCTAAAGATCATTTATAGACGATCCTTGCCTTGTTTTAGAATAAATAAATCAAATATAAAATACATTTCAGAGAAAGTTTTTCTCAATATTTTCCACTGACCAAACAACATTTTTAATTGCTTTATGCCTATTTTTAATGGAAACAGTGCATTATTGATCAATATTTGCATGACAATATTTCCTCTGCTGTTATCATGAGCAAACATTAAAACACAGACACTACTAATATCTCTATTTATTAGAATATACTCAATTTAACTTCTTGGTAATTATTTCATGCAGTTTTTATTTTAAGTGTTTAACTCAATTAAATGAGAATGGCATTTTAGTCTAAATGTGTATCAGATGTAAAACATATTGTATATGTAATAATGAATCGCGTCTCATCAGAACGCAGTAAATCCGGCGCTGCCGTCTCCGGTGTTTATGTTCTCAGTTCTCCTCTTCAACACACACACACACACACACACACACACACACACTGTTCAACGCTTCGCTACTGAGGGTTTTCACTGAGAATGACCCAGCTCAAACTCAACAGATCTCCAGTGTGTAATAACGCTGAGATTGATCCGTGTGTTGATGTCCAGATAACGCTGAACACCGAGGCCACGTGACTGTGAAACGCTAGAGGAGTCTGGGCTCGCTGGGCTCGCTGGGAGCGCTGGCCGTCCGCCACAGCACAGGACAACAGCAGAACACACAGCAGACAATGAGATTAACCAACATTATCGTCTTCTGGGCCACCGAATCAAAGCGTTCACCGCGGAGGACGAGCCTGGACTAAACGCTCGCAAACCCGAGCTGTGCCGCTGTCTCCGCCGCAGAAGTCTGTCAGATCGCGGACAGACACACCCTTCTCGACCCCAGGGGTCAGGGGTCACGGACACACCCTGCACGACCCCAGGGGTCAGGGGCACACACGACCTCGGGGTCAGCACAATACCTGTTACACGCTTAAACACGAATTAAGGCTCTTTATTGGCCTTCCATGAGGACAACAACTTTAACATCAATGGCACCACTAAAGATTCTTCAGAATATTAAAATGTTCTTTGTACTCGGAATAAATGTTTATTTTAGGAACTGGGGATGCAGAACGCAGAAACAGAAACACTGTTGAGTTGAG
>NC_136890.1:35019671-35034671 GCF_949152265.1 Phoxinus phoxinus | reverse complement strand
TAGAATCTCTGTTTTTTCTGAATTTAGTAGTAGGAAATTACTAGTCATCCAATTTTTTATATCAGCTATGCATTCCGTTAATTTTGTGAATTGGTAGGTTTCGTTAGGTTTTGAAGAAATATACAGCTGAGTATCGTCGGCATAACAGTGAAAGCTAATTCCATGTTTCCTAATGATATCTCCTAATGGTAGCATATACAGAGTGAACAGCAGCGGTCCTAGTACTGAGCCTTGTGGTACGCCATACTGAACTTGTGATTGATAAGACATCTCTTCATTTACTGCTACAAACTGATAACGGTCAGATAAGTATGATTTAAACCATGCTAGTGCAATTCCACTTATGCCAACATAATGTTCGAGTCTATTTAAAAGGATGTTGTGGTCAATGGTGTCAAATGCAGCACTAAGATCCAGTAATACTAATAGAGAGATACAACCACGATCGGATGATAAGAGCAAATCATTTGTGACTCTAACGAGAGCTGTCTCGGTACTATGGTACGGTCTAAATCCGGACTGAAAATCCTCGCAGATATCATTTCTTTCAAGAAAAGAACACAGTTGTGAGGATACTGCTTTTTCTAATATCTTTGACAGAAATGGCAGATTAGAGATCGGCCTGTAATTGACTAGTTTTGTAGGATCAAGTTGCTGTTTTTTAACAAGCGGTTTAATCATAGCTAGCTTAAAGGTTTTTGGTACATATCCTAGAGACAAAGATGAATTAATGATATTAAGAAGAGGATCTATGACATCTGGAAGCATCTCTTTCAGCAGCTTAGTCGGTATAGGGTCTAACATGCACGTTGTCGATTTAGATGATTTGACGAGTTTGCAAAATTCTTCCTCTCCTATAGCAATGAATGAATCAAATTTTCCCTCAGGGAGACTACACTGCACTTCCTGATGCGATACTGTATTAGACGGTTGCATAGTTATAATTTTGTCCCTGATATTATCGATCTTATAAGTGAAGAAGTTCATAAAGTCATTACTGCTGTGTTGCTTGGAAACTTCTGGGCTTGAAGCTTTCTTTTTCGTTAGTTTAGCCACTGTTTCAAATAAATACCTAGGATTATGTTTATTTTCTTCTAATAGGGTTGAAAAATAAGCAGATCTAGCAGCTTTTAAGGCCTCTCTGTAAGCAATCGAGCTCTCCTTCCATGAAATCCGAAACACCTCTAGTTTTGTTTTCTTCCAGTTGCGCTCCATTTTTCTGGCTGCTCTCTTAAGGGCCTGAGTGTGCTCGTTGTGCCACGGTGTTGGACTATGTTCTTTAATCTTCTTTAAGCGCAGCGGAGCAACTGTGTCTAAAGTGCTGGAAAAGAGAGAGTTAAAAGTTTCTGTTGCAATATCAAGTTCTTCTAAGCTATCCGGGATGCTGAGATGATGAAACTGATTAGGAAGATTATTGATAAAGCAATCTTTAGTGGCAGAAGTGATCGGTCTAACATATTTATAACACGGAGTCGGCTTTGCAGCCTTGGCTAAATGTAATTTACACGAGACTAGATAGTGATCTGAGATGTCATCGCTCTGCTGCAGTATTTCAACGGCATCAACATCTATTCCATGTGATAGTATTAGATCTAGAGTATGATTACGACAATGAGTCGGTCCTGACACGTGTTGTCTAACTCCAATTGAGTTTATAATGTCTTTAAATGCCAATCCCAATGCATCTTTTTCATTATCTATGTGTATATTAAAGTCACCAACAATTAGTACTTTATCTGCAGTCAATACTAATTCTGATAGAAAGTCCGCAAATTCTTTGATAAAGTCTGTATGGTGCCCTGGTGGCCTGTATACAGTAGCCAGCAGAATTTTCAAACGTGATTTATCGGTTACACTATATATTTTTACATTAAGCACCAACACTTCAAAAGAATTATATTTACAACTAGATTTCTTAGTGGTTTTGAAAATATTACTATAAATTACAGCAACACCTCCTCCTTTGCGTTTCAGACGAGGTTCATGTTTATAACCGTAATCTTGTGGGGTTGACTCATTTAAAGCAATGTAATCGTTTGGTTTTAGCCAGGTTTCTGTTTAACACAGCACATCTAGGTTATAATCTGTAATCATATCATTAACTATTAGCGCTTTTGAAGTAAGAGATCGAATATTCAGCAACCCAAGCTTTATCATTTGCTCATTTGTATTATATCTGTTTTTTATTTGTTGAAGATCAATTAAATTTTAAACTTAGATGGGTTTGAACGTATTTTGGATTTCCAAGTTCGGGGAACAGACACAGTCTCTATATGATGATATCTAGGTAAAAGAGGCTCTATGTGATGGGATTTATCTGACCTTGGTGACGTGAGGCCGCTAGCAGACGGTCGGTTAAGCCAGTCTGTCTGCTTCCTGACCTGAGGCCCAGATTGTCATGTTTTATCTCTAAGACTATGAGCCAAATTACTAGAGAGAAGAGCAGCACCATCCCAGGAGGGATGAATACCATCTCTTTTCAACAGGTCAGGTTTGCCCCAAAAACTTTTCCAATTGTCTATGAATTCTATATTATTTCGTGGACACCACCCAGACAGCCAGCCATTGAGTGAACACAATCTACTAACTATCTCATCACTCCGGCGAACAGGAAGGGGGCCAGAGCAAATTACAGTGCTTGACATCGTACTTGCAAGTTCACACACCTCTTTAATATTAATTTTGGTGATCTCCGACTGGCGGAGTCGAACATCATTAGTGCCGAGTAGCATTAGCCAGCACTTTCAAATTTGCTTTGATGTCAGGCGCTCTGGCTCCCGGCAAACATGTGACTATGGTGGCTGGTGTCTCTATTTTCACGTTCCGTGTAATAGAATCGCCAATAACTAGGGCACAATCAGAATAAATCTCAGTGGGTGTTTCACTGAGCGGGGCAAATCGATTTGTTATCGGAACGGAAAAGTGTTTTTTTGATCCGCGACTAGAGCGATCTCTCACTGTCACCCATCTGCCCTGCTGCACGGGCTCTACTTCAGCCGGAACCGACTCATGTAAAGAGTTAACTAGGCTAGGCGCATCCAAAATAGTATCTAAAGCTCTAGCACTCTTCTTACTATTCTCGATTAAAGTTTGGATGCGTGTCTCTAGTTCTGAAATCTTCTCCGTCAGCCTGACTGTCTCCTTGCATTTATCACATATAAATCCTATATTGCCGACAGAGAAGGCTATGGTAAACATGTGACATGAAGTGCAGGTGACAATAACAGGAGAAGACATTACTCACCGTGTTTGTTGACTGATTCTTACTCACCTGGGCTTTTATGAACTCAAAGGCGCGGGCGCGCGAGAGAAAAATAAATAACTGAGCGCACGGGTGGTGCGTTAAAAGGCTAGCGAGTTAGCGTGTTGTGCTGACAATAACGGAAGCTAGCAATGTCAGGTTAATCTGTGTAATATTGTATTTTTTAACATGCTTGCAGAGAAAGGCTCACCAGAACAAAGTTACTGGGTTTTGTTTTCTGGGTTGGTAGAAGCAGTTGGTAGATTGTCACGATATGTCCCCTTTAAGACCTTATAAACATTTACATCTGAAAAGCTGATTTTAAACAATGTCTAATGTAAATAAATTGACTTGACTGGAATTTGACGTCCTGAACATTTAAACAGAACACAGTAAAGTGTGTGTTTTCTGTAGAACGGTGTCGTGTTAGCGGCCGCTAAGTTAATCACTAATGATCTTTACAACGGAAGTGAATCAATCGAAACTAACTTTATCTGGACAATAACTTTATTCTAGATCTGCTGTAAAGCCTGAACACTGTTACTGTAATCTCCTGTGATCTCTGGAAAGCGGTGTATAGATGAAGGTGACTTGACTAAACAATTAATATTAGAAGTGATTTGTCACAAAACACACACAAAAGGTGTCAATATAACATGTGAATATAGTCCAACTGAATAATCAGCAGAAGTTCTGCAAAGCTCCAGCGCTGGATAATGAGCAGTGACTGAATGAACGGCTTTAAGTGTGTAAATATATTCAGTTCTCCTCATTAGACGAGCAGCGGTGTTTCTGCGGCTGGAGAACCGGTCGTGTGAAGAGTCGAGATATACAAACCAAAGTTTATTCAGACGCCTTGCTCTCCTCACTTACACACACTATAGTCCTGCACACACTCCTGCACACACTCCTGCACACACTCCTGCACACACTCCTGCACACACTATAGTCCTGCACACACTCCTGCACACACTCCTGCACACACTATAGTCCTGCACACACTCCTGCACACACTCCTGCACACACTCCTGCACACACTATAGTCCTGCACACACTCCTGCACACACTCCTGCACACACTCCTGCACACACTATAGTCCTGCACACACTCCTGCACACACTCCTGCACACACTATAGTCCTGCACACACTCCTGCACACACTCCTGCACACACTATAGTCCTGCACACACTCCTGCACACACTATAGTCCTGCACACACTCCTGCACACACTCCTGCACACACTCCTGCACACACTCCTGCACACACTCCTGCACACACTATAGTCCTGCACACACTCCTGCACACACTATAGTCCTGCACACACTATAGTCCTGCACACACTATAGTCCTGCACACACTCCTGCACACACTATAGTCCTGCACACACTCCTGCACACACTATAGTCCTGCACACACTCCTGCACACACTATAGTCCTGCACACACTCCTGCACACACTCCTGCACACACTCCTGCACACACTATAGTCCTGCACACACTCCTGCACACACTATAGTCCTGCACACACTATAGTCCTGCACACACTCCTGCACACACTCCTGCACACACTCCTGCACACACTCCTGCACACACTCCTGCACACACTCCTGCACACACTATAGTCCTGCACACACTCCTGCACACACTCCTGCACACACTCCTGCACACACTATAGTCCTGCACACACTCCTGCACACACTATAGTCCTGCACACACTCCTGCACACACTATAGTCCTGCACACACTCCTGCACACACTCCTGCACACACTCCTGCACACACTCCTGCACACACTATAGTCCTGCACACACTCCTGCACACACTCCTGCACACACTCCTGCACACACTATAGTCCTGCACACACTCCTGCACACACTATAGTCCTGCACACACTATAGTCCTGCACACACTCCTGCACACACTCCTGCACACACTCCTGCACACACTATAGTCCTGCACACACTCCTGCACACACTCCTGCACACACTCCTGCACACACTATAGTCCTGCACACACTATAGTCCTGCACACACTCCTGCACACACTCCTGCACACACTATAGTCCTGCACACACTCCTGCACACACTCCTGCACACACTCCTGCACACACTATAGTCCTGCACACACTCCTGCACACACTATAGTCCTGCACACACTCCTGCACACACTATAGTCCTGCACACACTCCTGCACACACTATAGTCCTGCACACACTCCTGCACACACTCCTGCACACACTCCTGCACACACTCCTGCACACACTCCTGCACACACTCCTGCACACACTATAGTCCTGCACACACTCCTGCACACACTCCTGCACACACTCCTGCACACACTATAGTCCTGCACACACTCCTGCACACACTCCTGCACACACTCCTGCACACACTATAGTCCTGCACACACTCCTGCACACACTCCTGCACACACTCCTGCACACACTATAGTCCTGCACACACTCCTGCACACACTATAGTCCTGCACACACTATAGTCCTGCACACACTCCTGCACACACTCCTGCACACACTCCTGCACACACTATAGTCCTGCACACACTCCTGCACACACTCCTGCACACACTCCTGCACACACTATAGTCCTGCACACACTCCTGCACACACTCCTGCACACACTATAGTCCTGCACACACTCCTGCACACACTCCTGCACACACTCCTGCACACACTATAGTCCTGCACACTAGTGGGAAATATCAAGAATTATATCTGGTGTCTGAATATGAAGCGTACAGGACCTGTAGAAACATTTATAGGTGACGGACAGCTCGTGATCCTCCTCTTCCTCTTCCTCTTCCTGGATCTGATGGAAAACTCTTCAGGAAAAGGTGCAGTAACTGGGATATCCGTCGACTCCCTGTTTTTCCTTCCACAGCCATTGTTCCCACAGCCTCACTCACCTCGAGCGGCTCTTCTCCCGGAGACGAGGAAGAGAAGAGAAGCCTCATCTGAAGACAAAAGCAGAGGCCTCACACACACACACACACACACACACACACACACACACACACACACACACACACACACACACACACACACACACACAGCGCTGGTGATCTGCCAACAACATACTAAGATCTGAGAATCTCTTTCTCTCTCTCACACACACACATACACACACACACACACACACACACACACACACACACTCGCTCTCTCTCTCTCTCTCTCTCTCACACTCACACACAATCACACACACACACACACACACACACACACACTCTCTCTCTCTCTCTCTCTCTCTCACACACACACACACTCTCTCTCTCACACACACACTCTCTCTCTCTCTCTCTCACACACACACACACACACATCTCTCTCTCTGAGATGTTCAAAGGGTGTGTATTAAAGGATACAGATGGTGTGTTAGCACAACATGGCCTACGCTTTTTCCTCTCGATGCTTGTTTTTCCTCCTCGGATTATGATTTATGTGTCATTACGTATGATTGTGGTTTTCTGCAGTGCGTTTGTAAATGATGTTCCTCCATCAGACACGAGAGAGACGGGCTGTCCCGAGCTCAAGCGGTCTCTGGACCTTCAGTCTGTCATTACTGGAGACACACACTGACATCAGTTATATATCAGGAGTCTTTTCATCTCCAGCGTGTGTGTGTGTGTGTGTGTGTGTGATGAGGACAGAACACTAGCGCTTCACTGCTGCCCCCTGCTGTCCTCCACACACACACACACACACACACACACACACACACGATTTTCATCATTATTACATCAGGACATGATCCTCCAACACTAATGACATTTCAGGAAAAACACTTAATCACTGTATATTAAGGCAATTGTTTTATATCACACGGCTTTTTTGTTGAAGTGTTATGTTTAAATATGCAAATGAGACATTATCTAATTAAATATGCAGTCATTTGCATTCATTTCCGGAACAGAAAACTGAACATTGGATGAAGCAGGTCCAAATTCTTGTTTGATTTTGTCGACACATCAGAAGTTTTTCACCATTTTTTTAGGAGTAAAATATTTTATAAACAGACCTTCAGTGTCAGGCTGTGTGTGTGTGTGTGTGTGTAAGGGTCAGGCTGTGTGTGTGTGTGTAAGGGTCAGGCTGTGCGTGTGTGTGTAAGGGTCAGGCTGTGTGTGTGTGTGTGTGTGTAAGGGTCAGGCTGTGTGTGTGTGTGTAAGGGTCAGGCTGTGTGTGTGTGTGTAAGGGTCAGGCTGTGTGTGTGTGTGTAAGGGTCAGGCTGTGTGTGTGTGTGTAAGGGTCAGGCTGTGTGTGTGTGTGTGTGTGTGTAAGGGTCAGGCTGTGTGTGTGTGTGTGTAAGGGTCAGGCTGTGTGTGTGTGTGTGTGTGTAAGGGTCAGGCTGTGTGTGTGTGTGTAAGGGTCAGGCTGTGTGTAAAACTGCTGAAGGGATTTCTGACTCAAACTTTTTTTAAATTAGGGTTAGGGTTAGCGTTAACGTTAACCCTAAAGATTGAAAGATTTAAATCTACAGACACATTAAAGGTGTGGTAAAGTATGATTTCACTTTTCTAACTGTAGTTAGTGTGTAATGTTGCTGTTTGATCATAAACAACATCTGCAAAGTTACAACGCTCAAAGTTCAAAGCAAAAGAAGATATTTGCTTTTAAAGAAAAGGACTACAACAAACGGCTGGTAGGAACTCCACGACATTCCTCCGGGGTTAGTGACATCAGCAAGTCTAAAATCTACATAAACCCCGCCCCCCGGCCCGGGAACACGCATTCCATGTTGAGAAGAGGAAAAGTTGTGAGTCAGCTCAAACTTTAGCATCCGTCTTTTCACATGCAATCGAAAGTCACTCTGTGTGCATCTCACAACAGTTTTTGTGAGCGATTTATAGATTACCATGACAGAATATGCTAATTGAAGATAGTTAACTCCACATCAGCAACATAAACTCATCAACTAACCATTCAGAGACATCCTGTTGCTTCTACATGTTTTCACTTCTTCTTGAGTCTCTCCATCTTTGTCTGACTACGTTTTAACATTAAAGACAGAACAGTTTCTGTCATTTTAGTGTGTCTGCGTGAGGTAATCGCAGCTGAGCTCTCGAAACCCCGCCCTCTGCAGCAGCTCATTTGCATTTAAAGGGCCAGGCACAAAACTTGTTTAGCAAATCCTCAAAAAGTGACAACTTTAACATGCTATATAAAAATATATTTTTGTGCTAAAACTTCACACACACACTCAGGGGACATCAGAGATTTATTTTACACATTGTGAAAATGCCATCACCCCTTTAAAAGTGAAATGATTCAAAACGATTAATCGCATCCAAAATAAAAGTTTGTGTTTACATAATATATGTGTGTGTACTGTGTATAATAATTTTGTATAAATACACACACATGCATGTATATATTTAAGAAAAATGTGTTATATTAAATATTTAAATACAATATAATTTTTTTATACATATATATACAGTATATACATGCAAATATTTCTTATACCGGCATATGTGTGTATTTATCAATACAAAATATTTATACACAGTACACACACACATATATTATGTAAACACAAACTTTTATTTTTGCTGCGATTAATCGTTGCCCAGCACAAAAATAAACACTTAAATTATTGATGTTTTCTTTCCAGAAATCTTTGGAAGCAAAATAAAATCTTTTCCTCGATCACATGTCAAATCTGCTGGAATATTGACCTTGAAGCTTTTATGTTTTATGTTCCATAAGTTTTATGTTCCATAAGCGCAGTATAATAGTGCGCAGAAGTAGATGTTTATGAGTGTGTGACCCACTTAACTGAGAAACATCCTCACAGCGTCTCACTGTCACTGTCAGCCGCTGGATTATTCATGTGTGTGTGTGTGTGTGTGTGTGCGCGCGTGTGTGTGTGCGCATGTGTCTCCTTTCCTCTCTGTCAAAGCCTCACACACACATCTAAATATTAAATATCATCTGACACGCACAATGTCGGGTGATATCAATTATTACCGAGACAGAAGTTGACCAGAGGTCCAATCAGGACAGCAGATCTGACTGAGATTAGTGATGTCATCTGCCTTTAATATGCTGGAATATCATTTATTAATGTTGCACTGTTGTCACGTTATCAAAATCTGAACACACTGTACAGAGTGAAGAAAGATGAAGAAATATAAAGTAATTAGAAATATAATCAAACACCCCCTCCTTGAACTGCCACCTTACCGTGTTGGAGGGGTTCGAGTACCCGAATGACCCCAGGAGCTGTGCTGTCCGGGGCTATATGCCCCTGGTAGGGTCTCCCAAGGCAAACAGGTCCTAGGCGACGGGTCAGACTAAGAGCAGTTCAAAAATCCCTTTATGATGCACACCACAACAAAGACCGTGACGTCGCCCGGTATGGCGCAGCCGGGGCCCCACACTGGAGCCAGGCCCGGGGTTGTGGCTCGTATGCGAGCGCCTGGTGGCTGGGCCTCCCCCCACGGGGTCCGGCCGGGCTCAGCCCGAAGGAGCGACGTGGGGCCGCCTTCCCGTGGGCTCACCACCTGCAGGAGGAACCGTAAGGGGCCGGTGCTGAGAGGATCGGGCGGCAGTCGAAGGCGGGGGGCCTCGACAACCCGATCCCTGGACACGGAAACTAGCTCTAAGGGACGTGGAACGTCACCTCGCTGGCGGGGAAGGAGCCGGAGATTGTGCGTGAGGTTGGGAGGTTGAGAGGTTCCAACTAGAGATAGTCGGGATCACCTCTACGCACGGCTTGGGCTCTGGAACCACACTCCTTGATAGAGGATGGACTCTTCACCACTCTGGAGTTACCCATGGTGAGAGGCGGCGGGCTGGTGTGGGTTTGTTAATAGCCCCCCAACTCAGCCGCCATGTGTTGGAGTTTACCCCGGTGAACGAGAGGGTAGTTTCCCTGCGCCTACGGGTTGGGGATAGGTCTCTCACTGTCGTGTGTGCCTACGGGCCGAACGGCAGTGTAGAGTACCCGGTCCTCTTGGAGTCTCTGGGAGGGGTGCTGGGAAGTGCTCCGACTGGAGACTCCGTCGTTCTACTGGGGGACTTCAACGCCCACGTGGGCAACGACAGTGACACCTGGAGGGGTGTGATTGGGAGGAACGGCCCCACTGATCTGAACCCGAGCGGTGTTCATTTATTGGACTTCTGTGCTAGTTACAGTTTGTCCATAACGAACACCATGTTCAAGCATAAGGGTGTCCATCAGTACATGTGGCACCAGGACACCCTAGGCCGTAGGTCGATGATCGACTTTGTGGTCGTTTCATCTGACCTGCGGCCGTATGTCTTGGACACTCGGGTAAAGAGAGGGGCGGAGCTGTCAACTGATCACCACCTGGTGGTGAGTTGGATCCGATGGCGGAGGAGGAAGCTGGACAGACTCGGCAGACGCAAGCGTACTGTAAGGGTCTGCTGGGAACGTTTGGCCGAGTCTCCTGTCAGAGAGATCTTCAACTCCCACCTCCGGCGGAGCTTCGACCGGATCCCGAGGGAGGCTGGAGATATTGAGTCCGAGTGGACCATGTTCTCCACCTCCATTGTCGAAGCGGCCGCTCGGAGCTGTGGCCGTAAGGTCTCCGGTGCCTGTCGAGGCGGCAATCCCCGGACACGGTGGTGGACACCGGAAGTAAAGGATGCCGTCAAGCTGAAGAAGGAGTCCTATCGGGCCTGGTTGGCTTGTGGGACTCCTGAGGCAGCTGACGGGTACCGGCAGGCCAAGCGAACTGCAGCCCGGGTGGTTGTGGAGGCAAAAACTCGGGCCTGGGAGGAGTTCGGTGAGGCCATGGAGAAGGACTACCGGCTGGCCTCGAAGAGATTCTGGCAAACCGTCCGGCGCCTCAGGAGAGGGAAGCAGTGCCCTATCAACGCTGTCTACAGTGGAGCAGCTGTTGACCTCAACTGGGGATGTCGTCGGACGGTGGAAGGAATACTTTGAGGATCTCCTCAATCCCACCGTCATGTCTTCTATTGAGGAAGCAGTGGCCGAGGTCTCAGAGGTTGACTTGTCCATCACCCAAGCTGAAGTCACCGAGGTAGTCAAGAAACTCCTCGGTGGCAAGGCACCGGATGAGATCCGCCCTGAGTACCTCAAGTCTCTGGATGTTGCGGGGCTGTCTTGGCTGACACGTCTCTGCAGCATCGCGTGGCAGTCGGGGACAGTACCTCTGGACTGGCAGACCGGGGTGGTGGTCCCTCTTTTCAAGAAGGGGGACCGGAGGGTGTGTTCCAACTACAGGGGGATCACACTTCTCAGCCTTCCTGGGGAAGTCTATGCCAGGGTACTGGAGAGGAGAATACGGCCGATAGTAGAACCTCGGATTCAGGAGGAACAGTGCGGTTTTCGTCCCGGCCGTGGAACACTGGACCAGCTCTATACCCTCTACAGGGTGCTGGAGGGTTCATGGGAGTTTGCCCAACCAATCCATATGAGCTTTCTCCGCAGGGTGGCTGGGCGCTCCCTTAGAGATCGGGTGAGGAGCTCGGTCACTCGGGAGGAGCTCAGAGTAGAGCCGCTGCTCCTCCACATCGAGAGGGGTCAGCTGAGGTGGCTCGGGCATCGGCTCCGGTGCCTCCTGGACGCTTTCCTGGGAAGGTGTTCCGGGCGCGTCCCACCGGGAGGAGACCCCGGGGAAGACCTAGGACACGTGGAAGAGCTGGAGGAAGTGGCTGGGGAGAGGGAAGTCTGGGCGTCTCTGCTTACACTGCTGCCCCCGCGACCCGGCCCCGGATAAGCGGAAGAAGATGATGGATGGATGGATATAATCAAACACCTATTTATATATGTTTGCCATATTTGCTCAGTTAACAGGGAACTTTCACTGATATATTTGAATGGTTATGCAAATATTAGGACAAAACATGCTTATAACATTATTAATATTTGACCTATGTTCTCATAATGTTGAAAGATAATGTGTGTGTTTAAAAACATTGAGAGAACATTCAAACATTCTCATGACGTTTTAAAAATGATATACATCTCATGTAACCAAGAGAAACGTTCTCAGTGCAACACAAACTTCGCTTTCAAACAATCATAACTTGTTCATAACTTGTTCAAAACTTGATCATAACTTGTTCATAACTTAATGGGAGTGTTAGCTAAACAATCTTAGAATATGTTTGTGTTAGCTCGTCATTGTAATGAAAACTGATTATATCAAATAAATGTCAAAATGTAGAGCATGCAAACTAAAAAATAAATAAATATATAATAACCAAACACACTTCTGAGGAACATCATGTGTGTTTGCAGGATGGAAGTTTAATGTTTAGCTACAGTAAATCTTTATGAGCACTAATTAAACTCATAACTCTACTCTGCTGTGATCTTCATCAACAGCTCGAGGTTAAAGACGCTGTTGGCAGAGACCGTGTGTGTGTGTGTGTGTGTGTGTGTGTGTGTGAGAATAATGTGACCCTCTTAGAGACTCATGGGAAAGTAAAGGGCATTAAAGCGGCTCTGATGACATCATAGTGCTGATCTGGAGTCACGCCAGTCTGATCACATGACACACACTCAGCAGAATCACTCTCACACACACACACACACACACACACACACACACACAATCACTTTACTGACACACACACACACACACACAATCACTTTACTGAAACTCTCACACACACACACACACACAAACACACTCAGCACAATCACTTTACTGAAACTCACACACACACACACACAATCACTTTACTGAAACTAACACACACACACACACACACACACACACACACACACACACACACACACACACACACACACTCAGCACAATCACTTTACTGACACACACACACACACACACACACACACACACACACACACACACACACACTCAGCACAATCACCAATCACTTTACTGACACACACACAGTAAAGTGATTGTGTGTGTGTGTGTGTGTGTGTGTGTGTGTGTGTGTGCGTGTGTGTGAGTTTCAGTAAAGTGATTGATTGTGTGTGTGTGTGTGTGTGTGTGTGTGTGTGTGTGAGTTTCAGTAAAGTGATTGTGTGTGTGTGTGTCAGGTTCTAAATGTTCTAAGAAAAACATTCATTTTTTAAATGTTGTAAAAAGTTTTTTCTTTGTTATGTGAACATTCCATTTTTATCATTCATCAAACATTTTGGGAACGTTACTTTTGAATGCTCTCTGAACGTTCTGAACCAATTAGTAGGCTAACATTTAAAAAAACGCTAGAGGAACGGTCGACTGAAACTACTCCATTAACGACATATAAACATTATTTTTTTTGTTCTAACGTTTTGAGAACATTATTAAAGACCAGATAACTTTGTACGAACGTTCTATTACGTAATGTTACTGGAGGAACGTTTGATAATATTGAGTAGCCTACCTTGCCAGAATGTTATCTGTTCGTAATTCTTGAATAATATATAAAACAGTTCTCTGTTCGCTGGGTAGATTTGATAATAAAGAGTAATTGATAGTAAAGATTTTAACCAATGTTTTATTTGATAAATCTAGTTATATTGAAATGTATGTTAAAAAGATATAATGTTGGAATGTGTTAAAAATCCCGTTTACATAGTAGTGTTTATGTCTAGACATGTGACTCCATGTGCTTCTGAGTCAGAACGCAACTACATTTCCCACAATGCAGTGCGCGCGCGACTTCCTGACCCGCGCCGCAGAATCTCCGCACACAAACAGCACCAAATCACTGTGTGTCTCCATTATCTCTCACAATGAGAGGAACACGCATTATAATTGACCTTGAGCGTGAATGAAACCCGTTTCTGAGGTAAGACGCGTGTGACTTTATTGATTATTTATTATTGCAGATGTTCGCCTGCTGTCATGCTAATGCTACGCGGCTAATAACATCAACAGTTTCCAATGAAAATCGCCAGACGTGCTTTAATCATAATATTAATGCGACGAATGACCGAAACTGTTGAGAACTGTGACATTTCGATGTTTGTAATGGATTGTCATGAAATGTCCCGGTTAAAGCTGTCAGTGTAATGTTAGCACGGCTAGCTGAGGAGCTCGAGCTCTGACTGGAGCTTTTGAGGGAAAATCACACAGCTGGATTTTGTGAAACTCTCAAATGATTAAAGATTATGTATGTCTGCTACTGGGTTAGAATTGAAGCATAGACAGTTCTAACGTTTAAAAAAGTTAAAGCTCGTCGGTCATGCCCGACATCACGTGACGGAGCCTCGCGCACTGACACATCATCATCAGCACGATCCTGTTCTCAGGCAAACACACACACACACACACACACACACACACACACGGTCGCAACACCGAACCTGTTCTCAGGCAAACACAGTTGCAGGATGTCATTTAATTATGTACATTGATTGCAATACTGGTATTTATTTACATCTGTTGTGAGATTTTCATTTTGTATACGATTTAATAAAAGTTCTCAATGTAGAATTACAGAAAACATTAAGAGTAAACTTGATTTATGGAAACCATTCATAGAGATAACTTGAAATAAATGTGATGCATGATCATATTATTATTACACATAATGTTTTAATCTACGACACCACAGGTTGACGGATAAATGTTTGTTTATTTATTCAAATATTATGCTACTTATGGTACTATGTTATGTTATGTACATGTTACTTCACATATATTTTAACATATGTACTATTTTACAAATATAGTTATATTTAAGTTGCAGGATTAATACTTACTCTCATAACTTTAATGTAAATGTTGATGGACATCGTCAGCGTTCCTCCGGTCTAGATTATGATTGGGAAATCTCTCTGTGGTTTT
>NC_136890.1:34952171-35017171 GCF_949152265.1 Phoxinus phoxinus | reverse complement strand
ATAACTCAATTTTTGCAAAGTGCATTTAAGTAAAGAGTGTCAAGTGGCGTTCCTGAAGTCCTGATCCTGTAAACCAGACGTCATTTACATGCCAGTCATGTGTCGGTCTGAACTCGAACCTCTTCCCCTTAATTAAACCCATCCAGCCGTGTTGTGCTCGCGCTACGGCTCATTGTCCGGTCGAATGCACGAGCGTGGGAACGGTCCTGAAGTAGGGAAGCGCAACAGACGCCGATTGAATCGGTCGAAGCGACGCAGAGCGTTTGAAGTGATCAGTGAAAGCCTTTAGCACTCAACGAGGATCTGAACAGGAGTTTTACTGTGCCAACTTTCTAAATCTGCTCTGTTTTCAGATCGCGGCGTCGTACGGGAACATCATCTGTGTGTTCGAGCCAGTGGAGGTCAGTCCGCAAGGGAAGGCACAGAAAGTGAGTTTCTTCTGGAGTAAACGTGCTCTGGTTTTAAGGTGTTCAATGCGGAGGAATATCCTGAAAATATCTCACATAGTTGAGCGTGCGCTTGCAACACCAGCATCATGGGTTCGATTCCCGGGGAATGCATGAGCCGATGAACTACTACACTGTACACTGGGGGTCCGAAGGAATAATTGTGATTTTTAATGTGTGTGAAAGTGTCTCTTCTGCTCATCAAAGCTACATTTATTTCACCAAAAATACAGTAAAATCATCAGTTCTTTATGTGAATATACAGTAAAGTGTAATTTATTCCTGTGATCAAAGCTGAATTTATCATCATTACTCCAGTCTTCAGCGTCACATGATCCTTCAGAAATCAGTGTAATATGATGATCTGATGCTCAAGACACATTTATCATTATTATCAGTGTTGAAAACAGTTTGTGGAAACTGTCACATTCTTTGATGAATATAACAGCATATATTTTAAAACAAATCTTTTATAACATTATCAGTGTCTTTACTGCCACTTTTGATAAATTGTATGTGTACTTGCGTAATTAAAATATACATTTCTAGATCTTACTGACCCCAATCTTTTGAACAGTAATGTATCACGGTTTCCACAAAAATATATTTGATCAAATAAATGCAGCCTTGGTTTTCTTTCAAAAGCATTAAAGTCGTACTTATTCCAACCATTTGACGCAGAACATTAAAGCTTCTGACAAACGCATGCGTGTAAATGATGTTAGCATGTGATGTTTGGTGTTCTGTTCAGCAGAAGCTGAATTATCATTGGCAGAAGAGCGGGCAGTTCGTCCTGCAGTCCGTCGCACAGATCCTGGCGTGGCACCCGACCGGTACGTGAGATCAGCTGTTCTCTAACGCTGTTCTCTGCTGCTGTTCTCTAACGCTGTTCTCTGACGCTGTTCTCTGACGCTGTTCTCTGACGCTGTTCTCTGACGCTGTTCTCTGACGCTGTTCTCTGACGCTGTTCTCTAACGCTGTTCTCTGACGCTGTTCTCTGACGCTGTTCTCTGACGCTGTTCTCTGACGCTGTTCTCTGACGCTGTTCTCTGACGCTGTTCTCTGACGCTGTTCTCTGCTGCTGTTCTCTAACGCTGTTCTCTAACGCTGTTCTCTGCTGCTGTTCTCTAACGCTGTTCTCTGACGCTGTTCTCTGACGCTGTTCTCTAACGCTGTTCTCTGACGCTGTTCTCTAACGCTGTTCTCTGACGCTGTTCTCTGCTGCTGTTCTCTAACGCTGTTCTCTAACGCTGTTCTCTGCTGCTGTTCTCTAACGCTGTTCTCTGACGCTGTTCTCTGACGCTGTTCTCTGCTGCTGTTCTCTAACGCTGTTCTCTAACGCTGTTCTCTGCTGCTGTTCTCTAACGCTGTTCTCTGACGCTGTTCTCTGACGCTGTTCTCTGACGCTGTTCTCTAACGCTGTTCTCTGACGCTGTTCTCTGACGCTGTTCTCTAACGCTGTTCTCTGACGCTGTTCTCTGACGCTGTTCTCTAACGCTGTTCTCTGACGCTGTTCTCTGACGCTGTTCTCTCTAACGCTGTTCTCTCTAACGCTGTTCTCTAACGCTGTTCTCTAACACTGTTCTCTGACGCTGTTCTCTAACGCTGTTCTCTAACGCTGTTCTCTGACGCTGTTCTCTGCTGCTGTTCTCTAACGCTGTTCTCTGACGCTGTTCTCTGACGCTGTTCTCTAACGCTGTTCTCTGACGCTGTTCTCTAACGCTGTTCTCTAACGCTGTTCTCTGACGCTGTTCTCTAACGCTGTTCTCTGACGCTGTTCTCTGACGCTGTTCTCTAACGCTGTTCTCTGACGCTGTTCTCTGACGCTGTTCTCTAACGCTGTTCTCTCTAACGCTGTTCTCTCTAACGCTGTTCTCTAACGCTGTTCTCTAACACTGTTCTCTGACGCTGTTCTCTAACGCTGTTCTCTAACGCTGTTCTCTGACGCTGTTCTCTGCTGCTGTTCTCTGCTGCTGTTCTCTGACGCTGTTCTCTGACGCTGTTCTCTAACGCTGTTCTCTGACGCTGTTCTCTAACGCTGTTCTCTAACGCTGTTCTCTGACGCTGTTCTCTAACGCTGTTCTCTGACGCTGTTCTCTGACGCTGTTCTCTGACGCTGTTCTCTAACGCTGTTCTCTGACGCTGTTCTCTGACGCTGTTCTCTGACGCTGTTCTCTGACGCTGTTCTCTGACGCTGTTCTCTGACGCTGTTCTCCGACGCTGTTCTCCGACGCTGTTCTCCGAGCTGTTCTCCGACGCTGTTCTCCGACGCTGTTCTCCGACGCTGTTCTCCGACGCTGTACTCCGACGCTGTACTCCGACGCTGTACTCCGACGCTGTACTCCGACGCTGTACTCCGACGCTGTACTCCGACGCTGTACTCCGACCTGTTCTCCAACGCTGTTCTCCAACGCTGTTCTCCAACGCTGTTCTCCAACGCTGTTCTCCAACGCTGTTCTCCAACGCTGTTCTCCAACGCTGTTCTCCAACGCTGTTCTCCAACGCTGTTCTCTAATGCTGTTGCTGTTCTCTAACGCTGTTCTCCAACGCTGTTCTCCAACGCTGTTCTCCAACGCTGTTCTCCAACGCTGTTCTCCAACGCTGTTCTCCAACGCTGTTCTCCAACGCTGTACTCCAACGCTGTTCTCCAACGCTGTTCTCCAACGCTGTTCTCCAACGCTGTTCTCCAACGCTGTTCTCCAACGCTGTTCTCCAACGCTGTTCTCCAACGCGGTTCTCCAACGCGGTTCTCCAACGCGGTTCTCCAACGCGGTTCTCCAACGCTGTTCTCCAACGCTGTTCTCCAACGCTGTTCTCCAACGCTGTTCTCCAACGCGGTTCTCCAACGCTGTTCTCCAACGCGGTTCTCCAACGGCGTTAGACAACACAGACAGTTAGCTGTTCTCTAACGCTGTTCTCTAACGCTGTTCTCTAACGCTGTTCTCTAACGCTGTTCTCTAACGCGGTTCGGTTCTCTAACGCGGTTCTCTAACGCTGTACTCTAACGCTCTTCTCTAACTCTGTTCTCCGACGCGGTTCTCCGACGCGGTTCTCCGACGCGGTTCTCCGACGCTGTTCTCCGACGCTCTTCTCCGACGCTCTTCTCCGACGCTCTTCTCTGACGCTGTTCTCTAACGCTGTTCTCCAACGTGGTAGTTCTCTAACGCTGTTCTCCAACGTGGTAGTTCTCTGACGCTGTTCTCTAACGCTGTTCTCTAACGCTGTTCTCCAACGTGGTAGTTCTCCAACGTGGTAGTTCTCTAACGCTGTTCTCTAACGCTGTTCTCTAACGCTGTTCTCCAACGTGGTAGTTCTCTAACGCTGTTCTCCAACGTGGTAGTTCTCTGACGCTGTTCTCTAACGCTGTTCTCTAACGCTGTTCTCCAACGTGGTAGTTCTCCAACGTGGTAGTTCTCTAACGCTGTTCTCTAACGCTGTTCTCTAGTGTTGTTCTCTAACTCTCTAACGCGGTTCTCTAACGTGGTTGTTCTCTAACGTGGTTGTTCTCTAACGCTGTTCTCTAACGCTGTTCTCTAACGCTGTTCTCTAACGTGGTTGTTCTCTAACGCTGTTCTCTAACGTGGTTGTTCTCTAACGCTGTTCTCTAACGCTGTTCTCTAACGTGGTTGTTCTCTAACGCTGTTCTCTAACGCTATTCTCTAGCGCTGTTCTCTAGTGTTGTTCTCTAACTCTCTAACGCTGTTCTCTAACGCGGTTCTCTAACGCGGTTCTCTAACGCGGTGCTCTAACGCTGTTCTCTAACGCGGTTCTCTAACGCTGTTCTCTAACGCGGTTCTCTAACGCTGTTCTCTAACGCTGTTCTCTAACGCTGTTCTCTAACGCGGTTCTCTAACGCGGTTCTCTAACGCGGTTCTCTAGTGTTGTTCTCTAACTCTCTAACGCGGTTCTCTAACGCTATTCTCTAACGCGGTTCTCTAACGCGGTTCTCTAACGCTGTTCTCTAACGCTGTTCTCTAACGCGGTTCTCTAACGCGGTTCTCTAACGCGGTTCTCTAACGCTGTTCTCTAGTGTTGTTCTCTAACTCTCTAACGCGGTTCTCTAACGCTATTCTCTAACGCGGTTCTCTAACGCGGTTCTCTAACGCGGTTCTCTAACGCGGTTCTCTAACGCTGTTCTCTAACTCTCTAACGCGGTTCTCTAACGCTATTCTCTAACGCGGTTCTCTAACGCGGTTCTCTAACGCGGTTCTCTAACGCTGTTCTCTAGTGTTGTTCTCTAACTCTCTAACGCGGTTCTCTAACGCGGTTCTCTAACGCGGTTCTCTAACGCGGTTCTCTAACGCTGTTCTCTAGTGTTGTTCTCTAACTCTCTAACGCGGTTCTCTAACGCTATTCTCTAACGCGGTTCTCTAACGCGGTTCTCTAACGCGGTTCTCTAGTGTTGTTCTCTAACGCGGTTCTCTAACGCTGTTCTCTAGTGTTGTTCTCTAACTCTCTAACGCGGTTCTCTAACGCTATTCTCTAACGCGGTTCTCTAACGCGGTTCTCTAACGCTATTCTCTAACGCTGTTCTCTAACTCTCTAACGCGGTTCTCTAACGCTATTCTCTAACGCGGTTCTCTAACGCGGTTCTCTAACGCGGTTCTCTAACGCTGTTCTCTAACGCTGTTCTCTAACGCGGTTCTCTAACGCTATTCTCTAACGCTGTTCTCTAACGCTGTTCTCTAGTGTTGTTCTCTAACGCGGTTCTCTAACGCTATTCTCTAACGCGGTTCTGTAGCGCAGTTCTCTAACGCGGTTCTCTTCAGGTACGTGTCTCCTGACGGGCTCGGCGAGTCTTCAGCTGTGGTGTAACGTGTGTCTCAGTGCAGATGCTGAAGATGAGGCCGTGGGTCCTCAGCGCTCCTGGAGAAGCATATGGCAATGCAAGTCAGTGTTCGTCCTTCACGTCACTCTGAGTTTCTCTGAATACACTCGAACCGCTCCAGTAAAATCTCTCTGCATGTCACAGGTCCGCCGCTTCCACTCACTTCATCAAGTTTTCCCCTGACGGAGAGTTTTTTGCGACCGCAGGACAGGTTCGTGCTTGTACATGTGTGATATGTGCACGACTCCATATTCCATATTCACCCAAAATCCTGCCATCCTCGATTTGAATATGCCGTCTGTTTATTTACAACAAGAAACATCCATTTCATATCCGCTCAGTCGTGAGTGTGTGTTGTTGCAGGACGACTGTTTGGTGAAAGTGTGGTACAGCACCAGGAAATGGCAGGCGGACGTCACCAAACTCTTCACGCCGCTCGACCTGCACTCCGAGATCAACTTCTCCTTCATCTACCTGGCTCACCCTCGCTCCGTCACCGGCTTCTCCTGGAGGAAGACCAGCAAACACATGCCCAGGTGAGTCCAGTCTCCAAGTCTCGGCCTGCAGACGCCTTACACCCTGTCCTAACCAGACGCGGCGGTCAAGTCAACTCACCTTCTCAGAGCGCTTCTACAACACAGAGTTCCACAGCAGCTTTACAGAGATCACAGGAGATTACAGTAACAGTGTTCAGTAGGGGTGTAGCGGTACGCAAAAATCACGGTTCGGTACGTACCTCGGTTTTAAAGTCACGGTTCGGTTCATTTTCGGTACAGTAAGGGAAAGAAATGCAAAACATTAAACTGCTGGTTGTTTACTATAAACTTTTTTTTAACAATTTGTTTACACTTTTTTAAACACACTTTTTACTAAAATATAATGTTAGGCTAATAAATAAAAAAGATATCAAATAAAAAAAGAATAAGAAATAAAATACTGCTGCAAAGTTCTCCACTAAATAAAATACTCTCAAACCAATATTGGCCATGACGCTAGCTAGCGAGAGGCTGGGCTAAAGCGAGCGTATGTGGTGATCTTTATTTATGCGATATTTATGTCCGAGCCGGACCCGAGAGTTAAAGTCCAATTTTTTTTTCTCATACTAATGACACATGTACGTTTGTTTGTGTGGAAATCCCGCTTTTAACAGAAAGGCATTCGGAAATGTCCACAGATGAGCGCATCAGCGCTCTTAGCACAGGCGCACTTGCACGTGTTTCGTTGTCACAGCAACATAAACAAATTTCCGCACACAGGAAGACAGATGTTATGGTAATATTTTACATTTATTTGAATCACAAAAACGATTAATCAGATTTAATCAGTGCAACGCGGAGACTTCCGACACTTAATATGTTCGTGTGGAAACTCGGAATTGATGTATGTTCCGCACACAAAACTAGCCTAATTTACGTGAAAGATTGCATTCGGTGCACATGCGCACCGTACCGAAAGTCCTGTACCGAAGCGGTCCGGTACGAATACATGTACCGTTACACCCCTAGTGTTCAGGCTTTACAGCAGATCTAGAATAAAGTTATTGTCCAGATAAAGTTAGTTTTGATTGATTCACTTCCGTTGTAAAGATCATTAGTTATTAACTTAGCGGCCGCTAACACGACACCGTTCTAACAGAAAACACACACTTTACTGTGTTCTGGCCGTTCATTCACACACACCAGTGTCTGGAGCTCGAGAACACACACTCTGAAACCGGATCTGGTGCAGGTTTAAAAAAAAAAATTAAAGCGTGATCATCTCTGTGTAAGCTTCAAAAATGTGAATCTGTGAAACGCTGACGGCGTGCACATGTGTATTACGTGTTTACTCTATAGATATGAGCGTTTGAGTGTATATGTGCGCAGGCGTGTGTCTTACTCTACAAATTGACCTCAATAAATTACTTGTCTGGCCTTTTCGTAATAAATCATTTTTTGTCGCTTCCGCAAATCCACGCTATGCGATAAGATTCCAGCGACAAGCAATTTGTCTGGCCACACTAGAAGCGATGCGACTACGAGATGTGTCAAAATCAATCAAAACCCACAGCCAATCAGAACAGCGTGTGGGCGGAGTCTCCTGGCGAGTGCACAGCCAATCAGAACAGCGTGTGGGCGGAGCCTTGCAGCGAGTGCACAGCCAATCAGAACAGCGTGTGGGCGGAGTCTTGCAGCGAGTGCACAGCCAATCAGAACAGCGTGTGGGCGGAGTCTCCTGGCGAGTGCACAGCCAATCAGAACAGCGTGTGGGCGGAGTCTTGCAGCGAGTGCACGGCACCAGAGAGTAATCTGACGGCACTCGCAAAAAAATGGACAAGTACATAATCAAATTCACAAATATTGCACCATTTAAACATTATTAAAAATACTGAGTTACTAAAACAATCTTAGTCAAAGAATACACTTGTTTGTTCACAGTTTGAACGTTCTTGTTTCCATGTGTTTAATCTCAAGATCTGAGGAGAATTATCCAGTGTTGCTTTTACAGCTACAAAGCTGGAGCACTAATGATATTCAAAGTCACATGACACGCTTTAACATTAAATAAAGCACATAAACAGTGCCTGAGATTATCATCGCCACACTTTGTGTTTGTAGTTCCGGCGCGACGTCACAGAGAAATAGAAACCGTTTCTACAATAGAATCGTCGCGTGTTGCGGCTGGTCAGGACAAAACTCTGATTAACATGGAAAAGAGGCGTTTACCGCGCGTAGTGAGGACACTGTGTAATGCTCTCGCTGACCGTGTGTGTGTGTGTGTGTGTGTGTGTGTGTGTGTGTGTGTGTGTGTGTGTGTGTGTGTGTGTGTGTGTGTGTGTGTGTTCCTCCAGAGGAGTGGTGTGTAACGTGCTGCTGACCTGCTGCAAGGACAGTGTGTGTCGACTGTGGGCCGAAACGCTTCTGCCCAGCGACTGCCTGCTGTCCGGACTCAGACACAACGACAAGACAAACAACATGAAGAAGTCCTCCAGCAACACCCTGAGCCAGAGCCCGATGGAGGTGAGCGAGCAGACGGCTGCGTGCACTAGTGGTGCAGCGGGTCACGAGACTCACGGCTCGGGTCACGAGACTCACGGCTCGGGTCACGATACTCACGGCTCGGGTCATTTATGGTTTTTGAGCCACGAATCGGATAACTTTTTCCGATCAGTAAAATAAATAAATAAATATATATATATATATATGGGGGAGGGGTGTGACTTTGCTGTTCATTTTTTACTTAAAGCTAACTTGAAGTTCTTCGATACTACAGCAAAAACTACTAGCCTAACTGATAAAGTTCAAACATTATTAAAATCAAGTGAACAGTCAGTAATAAAATAAGAACAAATACAAAAATGACAAGCAGAGATGAATACTAAATAACAAAGTTAAAGTCTAACAGTAGTATTCAGGCACAGAAATTAATAATTAGGCCTAAATGTAAAATAACACTATTTGTTCACTGTAGAAATTAAATATAGTTTATCTTTGTTAAAGCTGTGTTTAGTTGTTTTATTAACATTAATGACGCAGACGACAGCAGGAATATTAGTCAGCTGTCACTTTAAGACCGAATAAACTGAACATCCCGCATAGATAACCCGATTTTCACCTTTTCTTCTGCGTATAAAATAGTTTGAATGTGTAAATTGTGAAGATGAAACACCCTCTGTGACGGTGGGATTGATCAGTTAATCGCATGAGTGTCCACTGATGAAGGCCTAGATCTGCAGCTTCTCTGTTCACAGCTGAACCTGAAGCCGTCGTGGAGAGAGGAGGTGAGGAGCTTATCTCAGCTGTCGTACACCGGCCCTCTTCCACAGCATCAGAACAAACACTACACACACCGCGCCAACATCACGCACGCCAACGCCCTGTGCCACTTCCACATCGCGGCCAGCATCAACCCCGCCACAGGTAACACGACCCGCACTGCAACTGTACAGGGATGTGGTGTGAACTCACACTCGGCCTGCATCACGTATATAATACTATATGGTTTACTAAACATGAGTGGATGAAAGCTGTACACTACCAGTCAAAAGTTTTTAATCTAAGTTTTTAAAAGAAGTCTCTTCTGCTCACCAAGGCTGCATTTATTTGTTTAAAAATACAAAACAAAAACTGTAATTTTGTTAAATATTATTACAATTTAAAATAACTGTTGTCTATGTGAATATATAGTGCAGAAAAGTTAATAATTTTTAATGTTTTTGAGCATTTTTAAGTCTCTTATGTTCACCAAGGCTGATCAAAAATACAGTAAAACAGTGAAATATTATTATAATGTAGATCATCAGTTCTCTATGTGAATATACAGTAAAGTGTAATTTATTCCTGTGAATGTTCAGCATCATTACTCCAGTCTTCAGTGTCACATGATCCTTCAGAAATCAGTGTAATATTATTCATTAATATTATCAGTGTTGAAAACAGTTATTTACATTTTTATTTCAGGATTCTTAGATGAATAGAAAGTTCAAAAGAACAGCATTAATATGAAATGGAAAGCTTTTGAAACATTAAACGCTACCGTTCAAAAGTTTGGGGTCAGTAAGAATTTTTATTTTATTTTTTTTGGAAAAAAATAAATAAATCAATACATTAATTCAGAAAGGATTAATTCAATTGATCAAAAGTTAAAGTAAAGACATTTATAATGTTACAAAAGATTCAATTTCAAATAAATGCTGTTCTTTTGAACTTTCTTTTTATCAAAGAATCCTGACAAAAAAGTGTACACAACTATTTTCAACATTGATAATAATAATGAATAATATTACACTGATTTCTGAAGGATCATGTGACACTGAAGACTGGAGTAATGATGCTGAAAATGATGCTTTGATCACATGAATAAATTATATTTTAAAATAGAAAACAGTTATTTTAAATTGTAATAAACAATATTACATAAAAAAAAAAAATAAGGTGAGCAGAAGAGACTTCTTTTAAAAACATTCCGTTCCAAAAAAATTCCGTTCCAAAACTTTTCTGCTGTCGCTCTTGACGCTCATCTCTCTCTGTAACTCTTTCAAACCTGTTGTCGAAGTGCATGCGAGACCCACAGGCCTGTGTGTGTGTGTGTGTGTGTGCAGACATCCCTCTGCTGCCCTCCATCTCCTCCATGAACGGCTCGGATGAGGAGGAACCGGGCGGCTCGTTCACCGTTCACTGGCTCAACAACAAAGAGCTGCACCTGACGCTGAGCATGGAGGTGTTTCTGCAGCAGCTCAGGAGCCGAGACGAGCAGAACGGGCCCGCAGAACCCTACGGTACTGACACATCACTGTATTAGACCCGCAGAACCCTACGGTACTGACACATCTCTGTATTAGACCCGCTGAGCCCTACGGTACTGGTGTGTGTGTTTGTGTGTGTGTTCAAGGGCAAGGAAACGCGAAAGAGGAATCAGTTCGGTGTTCAAGCCGCTCTTTCTCAGCATGTGTGAGAGATTTTACATTTAAAAGGGATTGAATGTGTAAATTGGCCAGAAAAAACATGTCCAAATGATAAACGTACACTCTATGATGGTTAAATTACCCGTGGGGTCTGGTCCGTACGCTTCACGCTCAACTGCGGAGTGTTTACATTGATAAACAATGGAAATGTAGCGCACGATCTAAAAAAGGCGTGATGTGTGTTGTGACTCATACTGTGATATGAGATTTAGGTCACACTAGAGCACTAGATGTTCATAAACGCGTATTGCGTGGGTGAGAAAGCTGGCGTTGTGTGACATTTGCACACTAATAAGCCTGTGAGGATTCACATGCATCAGAAATGCTTTTCTTACTCAGTGTTTTTGTCTTGTTTCCAGTCCAAATATCTACAAATTCTTAAATCAAGATGCATTTACTAAAGTAGTAAAATGCCATAAAATATTATGTCTTGTTTTCAGGGGAAATCAATCAAAATTAAGATTTTGTTGCAAGAAGTTTTTGCTTAAAAAAAAGCTAAAAATAAATAAATAATGTTAATTCAAACAGGAACAAGATGATTTTGGTGATCTGCCTATTTCTGTGTGGAAAATTGGGTTCTTGAGTAAAAGTTTGACTGGTGATCTAGTATTATAGATACTAGTACAGTATGTCAATAATAGGTGTATAGATATATATATATACTGTGGTAATTTACCCAGTAAAGCCTTTAAAAATAAAAATAAACACATGATGTTTTCTCCTCAAGCAAAATGAAGTCCAATTTGTCAATTCATATAAATGACAGAGATGTGTCCCCTTACATCCACATGTGTGTACGGTGGCCCTGAACGGACAAACGCGTTTCCTCACTATGTTGTTCTTCATGATAAGAAGCGAGCTAAAGTCAGCCAATAAAACACTGACACAATGATGAACAAGTGACAATAACATTCCCAATAACATCGTTATACTGAATAATTACGTTAACATAATATCTTAATTTATCTTGGTAAAGAAACCTCATTGCTAACTGGCTAATCTCTGCTGTCTCAGAAGACGACATCACTTCCTGTCGGCCACCGCAACTTCTGTTGGTGCAATTCACAACCTCACCACTAGATGCTGCTAAACTTACAGACTGCACCTTTAAGAATGTTTTAAATATTTGTACTGGAAACAAGACAAAAATGCTAAGTAGGAACAGCAGTGTGTGAAGGCTCTCTGCTGTGCGCAGATGTGGACGAGGAGGGGAGCGGCGCGTATGCTGGCGCTGTGGATCATCAGGTGGATGTTCTGCTGGGAGACTGGACCCGAGGAGCGGATATGCTGTTCAGCATACACCCGATGGACGGCTCGCTGCTGGTGTGGCACGTCGACTGGCTGGACGAGTACCAGCCGGGCATGTTCCGACAGGCACAGGTACAGCCACTGTTAGTTTGCGTCAGCGAATCATGTTCCTGCTATCACTGTAAAGCTGCTTTGAAACCATCTGCGCCTTATAAATAAAGCTGGCTTGACTTGACTCAATGAGTAATTGTCTGTTCCAGGTGTCCTTCGTGTCCAGAATCCCCGTGGCCTTCCCCACCGGCGACGCCAACTCGCTCAGCCGCAGCGTGGTCATGTACGCCTGCAACAAAAACGTGGACCTGGCGATCCAGCACGGGCGCCAGCGGCCCGCGGGTCTCACACACTCGTCCTCGGCGCTGATCAGTCAGAGCAAACCCTCGTCCAACAGCCTGCGCCTCAGCATCTTCACCCCCAGCGTCCTGATGATCTCCAAACACGCCGACGGATCCCTCAACCAGTGGGCCGTCAGCTTCGCCGAGGACTCGGGCTTCTCCACGGTGCTCAGCGTGTCCCATCAGTCCCGGTACTGCGGCCACCGCTTCCACCTGAACGACCTGGCCTGCCACTCGCTGCTGCCGCTACTGCTGACCACGTCTCACCACAACGCCCTGAGGACACCTGACGCTAATCTGAGCCGCCCGCCGGACCCGGCCCGCAGGAGCCGAGTGTCATCCGGAGGCGTCTCGCAGGACCCTAGTGCCGTCTACAGCGAGCTGATCCTGTGGCGCGTGGATCCGGTGGGGCCGCTGTCGTTCTCGGGAGGCGTGTCGGAGCTAGCAAGGATAAACTCGCTGCACGCGTCGGCCTTTGCTAACGTGGCCTGGCTGCCCGCGCTCATCCCCAGCAACTGCCTCGGTGAGCACACTTTCATTGGTTAAGCTAGGGGTGGGGGTGTGGGGGGGCGATCGATTCACATATGAAAGGCATAGTTCACCCGAAAATGAAAATTAGCTCATGATTTACTCACTCTCAAGCCATCCTAGTGTATATGACATTCTTCTGTCAGACGAACACAATCAGAGTTATATTAATAAATGTCCTGACTCTTCCAAGCTTTATAATGGCTGTTTATGTTTTGAAGTCCATAAAAGTGCGTCTATCCATTATAAAAGTGCATCTATCCATCATAAAAGTGCGTCTGTCCATCATAAAAGTGCATCTCTCCATCATAAAAGTGCGTCTATCCATCATAAAAGTGCGTCTGTCCATCATAAAAGTGCGTCTATCCATCATAAAAGTGCATCTCTCCATCATAAAAGTGCATCTGTCCATCATAAAAGTGCATCTATCCATCATAAAAGTGCATCTGTCCATCATAAAAGTGCATCTATCTATCATAAAAGTGCATCTGTCCATCATAAAAGTGCGTCTGTCCATCATAAAAGTGCTTCTATCCATCATAAAAGTGCATCTGTCCATCATAAAAGTGCATCTGTCCATCATAAAAGTGCATCTGTCCATCATAAAAGTACATCTGTCCATCATAAAAGTGCATCTGTCCATCATAAAAGTGCATCTATCCATCATAAAAGTACATCTGTCCATCATAAAAGTACATCTGTCCATCATAAAAGTACATCTGTCCATCATAAAAGTGCGTCTGTCCATCATAAAAGTGCGTCTGTCCATCATAAAAGTGCATCTATCCATCATAAAAGTGCATCTATCCATCATAAAAGTGCATCTGTCCATCATAAAAGTGCATCTGTCCATCATAAAAGTGCATCTGTCCATCATAAAAGTGCATCTGTCCATCATAAAAGTGCATCTGTCCATCATAAAAGTGCATCTATCCATCATAAAAGTGCATCTGTCCATCATAAAAGTGCATCTGTCCATCATAAAAGTGCATCTGTCCATCATAAAAGTGCATCTGTCCATCATAAAAGTGCATCTATCCATCATAAAAGTGCATCTATCCATCATAAAAGTGCATCTGTCCATCATAAAAGTGCATCTGTCCATCATAAAAGTGCGTCTGTCCATCATAAAAGTGCATCTATCCATCATAAAAGTGCGTCTGTCCATCATAAAAGTGCGTCTGTCCATCATAAAAGTGCATCTATCCATCATAAAAGTGCATCTGTCCATCATAAAAGTGCATCTGTCCATCATAAAAGTGCAACCCAGATCCAGATAATAACTTCCTTTTATAGATTTGTCTGTTGGCTTGATGCTCACAAATTTTAATGATGCAAAAGTGAACGGTGAATATGAACGCTGATAAACGGGCTAGATTAAATTAGCGCAGTTAAGAGGCGTTTATAATCCAAACTAAATAACTCGCGCTCGATTAGGACTAACAGTGGCGGCTGTTCATTTCTCTGCTGTTCGATTCTCGATTTAAAAAATAATAATCTATGCATATATTTAATTGAAATTGGATTCAAAATCGAGAATCAATTTGAATGGAATCGGGGGATTTCAAAATATTCCCACCCCTAATAAAAGCAAAGTTCACTGCGGAAGCCTTTGCAGTTTCTTCTATAAACCTGATTAGTTCAGTCTGACAGTCTCGAGTGATAAAGAAGAAAGCCAGTATAGGACAGGAGAAAGCACTCAGTATTTGGGGTATTTCTGGAGGTTCATCCGTTAATAAGCGAGCTGGAAACACATCTCTGCTGTGCCATCAGCCTCCACTGCATAGAATATTCATAACTGTGTGTTCAGCTTATGAATGTTTACTGTGCATCTCTAAAAGTTTAATTGATGCTCCTTTGTTCTGATTGGATGTTGGTCTGTTCATATTTGATGTCTTTCCCATAGGTGTGTATGGAAACTCACCCAGCGCCTGCTTCATTGCCAGTGACGGACACTCGCTGAGGCTGTACCAGGCCATCGTGGAGGCCAAGAAGCTGCTGAGTGAACTCTCCAACCCGGACATCTCCGTAAGACCCTGACCCTAACCCTGGCCTTCAGATCGCCGTACACCAGGCCTGTGCCCGGTTGCATAAAGCACCTTAAGTGAAATTTTCCCTTAAGTTCGCCCTTATGTTTCCCTTAAACCTAAGGGTGTTGCAGAAAAATACCCTTAAGTGTTACTTAACGGTTTTTTTTAAGTGAAACGTCATAAACACTTAGAATTTCCCTTAAATGCTGTTTTTTCACTTAAGTAATCCCTTAAAACCCCTTAACGGTCATTTCCCTACATACATAAGGCTTGGAAATCGTAAGCTTAAGAGTAACGCGGACAAAAAATAAGACGACATGGCTGAATTTATGGAACCAGCTGAAGATCATTATGTGCCAAGAAGAATTGTTAGGGATAGGGAGAACCCTTTGGACCATCTTAGCGATGAAAAATTGTTGCAAGAATACCGTTTTGATCGATGCGCAATATTTGACATCTCTAACAAACTAGACGGCGACCTTGACCGTGTCACATCGCAACCACTCTACCTGCGGTGTTACAACTGCTTATAGCACTGCGTTTATTTGCAACTGGGAGTTTTCAGACGATAGTGGGAGATGTTTTCCACGTTCATAAGTCGTCTGTCAGCAGAGGGGTTCACCGGGTTGCGGGGGCTATTTCCCACTAGTGTTAGTGTTTTGCGTATCTATGGCAACAACAGACTTTTATAAGTGAATCCAGGATCGCTGTCGTGAAACACTTAAATGTTTCCCTTACCTTAGAGAATCGTTTAAGAGATTATAAGCAACACCCTTAAGTTATTCTCTTAGGTAAGGGGAAATCGCCCCTTAAGTGTCATGCTTAAGGGAAAAACTTAAGGTGCTTTATGCAAGGCCTTCAGATCGGCCTAAACCGGGCCTGGCAAAATGGCTGAAAAGCTCAATTCAAAAGCAATACTAATGTTAGAGGAAGAATGTGCGGTGTTGTCTCCTGTGTCCACAAGAGGGCGCAAGCGGGCGCAATGAGCAAATATATAAACCAAATCAGGCATCGCATCTTTTACTGAAATTAAATGACATTCACTTTTTAAAGTGCATTAACTTTTGTTCTTAAAAACGATTGTTCTTAAATAAAATATAATTTCCTTAAAGTGCATGCAAGGAAAATGAGGTTACAATAGTGCATAAAACTGTGTCTGTGCATCAGTGAAAACCTGAGAACACACACACACACACACTTCAACACACACACTTCAACACACAGCGTAATGAACTACATGAACACACAACAGCAAACTGACATTCAGAAACACTTCTACTCACACACACACACACAAACTTACACTCTCACACGCACACTCTCTCTCACACACACACACACACACACACACACACACACACACACACACACACACACACACACACACACACACACACACTCACTCACCAACCCGGTCAGTGACGTCATCATCATGTTTCAGTTTTTGCATTAGAATGTGCAGTTTTTTTATTATTAATTCAACGATCATTCTAAATGCTGATGTGTGTGTGCGGCCCTAGTGTGGAGCAGAGTCCTGCAAACATGTGCTGTGTTGTTCCTGCAGAAGTCCGTCAGCGAGGTGTTTAACATCATCAGCCAGCAGTCGACGGCCAGGCCGGGCTGCATCGTTGAGCTCGACGCCATCACTGACTTTGTACGTATAAGATCCACTATGAGATGTTCTGACAGCAACGATGACATCACGGTTACTCCAGAGCGGATATATATATATATGAACTAAATTAATCACTTTTTTACAACAGAAATGAACATCACTGAACTTAAGCTGGACTGTGACTATTCTCTTCTGGAAAATAGTTCTACTTTGCTGCATTATTTCCTGTTATCTCTGTACAGCTGCTCTAAACTCTGTGTGCTGTAGAAACACACACACACACACACACACACACACACACACACACACTCTGTGCTGTAGAGATAAAGCGGACTCGAGTGTAACTAACTAAAGAGTGTCATGCCGTTTCCCAGAATGCTCAGCACTCACCATCTCTCTCGCTGTGTGTTCAGCAGGGGAAAGCGACGCAGCTGTTGCACGTGTTCGAGGAGGACCTGATCTTGGGAAAAGAGAAACTAGACGATAGCCTGCAGGATTCTGGTAGGAGATCATTCTCTCTGATTACTCACGGACTTACACCTACATGCAGCCAGATCACCCGCTAGTACTGGGACTGGCGGCTCAGATAACCCGCTAGTACTGGGACTGGCGGCTCAGATAACCCGCTAGTACTGGGACTGGCGGCTCAGATAACCCGCTAGTACTGGGATTGGCGGCTCAGATAACCCGCTAGTACTGGGACTGGCGGCTCAGATAACCCGCTAGTACTGGGACTGGCGGCTCAGATAACCCGCTAGTACTGGGACTGGCGGCTCAGATAACCCGCTAGTACTGGGACTGGCGGCTCAGATCACCCGCTAGTACTGGGACTGGCGGCTCGGATCACCCGCTAGTACTGGGACTGGCGGCTCGGATCACCCGCTAGTACTGGGACTGGCGGCTCAGATAACTCGCTAGTACTGGGACTGGCGGCTCGGATCACCCGCTAGTACTGGGACTGGCGGCTCAGATAACCCGCTAGTACTGGGACTGGCGGCTCAGATAACCCGCTAGTACTGGGACTGGCGGCTCAGATAACCCGCTAGTACTGGGACTGGCGGCTCAGATCACCCGCTAGTACTGGGACTGGCGGCTCAGATAACCCGCTAGTACTGGGACTGGCGGCTCAGATCACCCGCTAGTACTGGGACTGGCGGCTCAGATAACCCGCTAGTACTGGGACTGGCGGCTCAGATAACCCGCTAGTACTGGGACTGGCGGCTCGGATCACCCGCTAGTACTGGGACTGGCGGCTCAGATCACCCGCTAGTACTGGGACTGGCGGCTCAGATCACCCGCTAGTACTGGGACTGGCGGCTCGGATCACCCGCTAGTACTGGGATTGGCGGCTCAGATAACCCGCTAGTACTGGGACTGGCGGCTCAGATAACCCGCTAGTACTGGGACTGGCGGCTCAGATAACCCGCTAGTACTGGGACTGGCGGCTCAGATAACCCGCTAGTACTGGGACTGGCGGCTCAGATAACCCGCTAGTACTGGGACTGGCGGCTCAGATCACCCGCTAGTACTGGGACTGGCGGCTCAGATCACCCGCTAGTACTGGGACTGGCGGCTCAGATAACCCGCTAGTACTGGGACTGGCGGCTCAGATAACCCGCTAGTACTGGGACTGGCGGCTCAGATAACCCGCTAGTACTGGGACTGGTGGCTCAGATCACCCGCTAGTACTGGGACTGGCGGCTCAGATAACCCGCTAGTACTGGGACTGGCGGCTCAGATAACCCGCTAGTACTGGGACTGGCGGCTCAGATAACCCGCTAGTACTGGGACTGGCGGCTCAGATCACCCGCTAGTACTGGGACTGGCGGCTCAGATAACCCGCTAGTACTGGGACTGGCGGCTCAGATAACCCGCTAGTACTGGGACTGGCGGCTCAGATAACCCGCTAGTACTGGGACTGGCGGCTCAGATAACCCGCTAGTACTGGGACTGACGGCTCAGATCACCCGCTAGTACTGGGACTGGCGGCTCAGATAACCCGCTAGTACTGGGACTGGCGGCTCAGATAACCCGCTAGTACTGGGACTGGCGGCTCAGATAACCCGCTAGTACTGGGACTGGTGGCTCAGATCACCCGCTAGTACTGGGACTGGTGGCTCAGATCACCCGCTAGTACTGGGACTGGCGGCTCAGATAACCCGCTAGTACTGGGACTGGCGGCTCAGATAACCCGCTAGTACTGGGACTGGCGGCTCAGATAACCCGCTAGTACTGGGACTGGCGGCTCAGATAACCCGCTAGTACTGGGACTGGCGGCTCAGATAACCCGCTAGTACTGGGACTGGCGGCTCAGATAACCCGCTAGTACTGGGACTGGCGGCTCAGATAACCCGCTAGTACTGGGACTGGCGGCTCAGATAACCCGCTAGTACTGGGACTGGCGGCTCAGATAACCCGCTAGTACTGGGACTGGCGGCTCAGATAACCCGCTAGTACTGGGACTGGCGGCTCAGATAACCCGCTAGTACTGGGACTGACGGCTCAGATCACCCGCTAGTACTGGGACTGGCGGCTCAGATCACCCGCTAGTACTGGGACTGGCGGCTCAGATAACCCGCTAGTACTGGGACTGGCGGCTCAGATAACCCGCTAGTACTGGGACTGACGGCTCAGATCACCCGCTAGTACTGGGACTGGCAGCTCAGATAACCCGCTAGTACTGGGACTGGCGGCTCAGATCACCCGCTAGTACTGGGACTGGCGGCTCAGATAACCCGCTAGTACTGGAACTGGCAGCTCAATCGCACTGGAGGCTTCATGTAAACGCCTTCATCTTGACTGAGCTCGATCCCAGTGACATTACAATCGGATAGAAATAGTGTAATGACGTAGCAATAGCGTAATGACATAGCAATAGCGTAGTGACGTAGCAATAGCGTAGTGACGTAGCAATAGCGTAATGACGTAGCAATAGCGTAATGACGTAGCAATAGCGTAATGACGTAGCAATAGCGTAATGACGTAGAAATAGCGTAATGACGTAGAAATAGCGTAATGACGTAGCAATAGCGTAATGACGTAGAATAGCGCAATGACGTAGCAATAGCGTAATGACGTAGCAATAGCGTAATGACGTAGAAATAGCGTAATGACGTAGAAATAGCGTAATGACGTAGAATAGCGCAATGACGTAGAATAGCGCAATGACGTAGCAATAGCGTAATGACGTAGCAATAACGCAATGACGTAGCAATAGCGTAATGACGTAGAAATCACGTAATGATGTAGAAATCACGTAATGACATAGAAATCGCATAATGACGTAGCAATAGCGTAATGGCGTGTGACGTGCTGTTCTCCTGGTGAATAAAGTGTGGTGTAAGCGAGTGTGTCGTCCTCTATAATCCTCTTCCTCTGGTGTGTGAAGTGGAGCAGGACAACGGCCGCCAGCGCTGGCTCCAGACTCTCACACACACACCACTGGGTCTGGGCAGTTTTACTGCGTGATCAATATAAGCAGCAGCACAGCGGCTCATATGATCACTGTCTCCAAATTATAAATATTAAGTCTGCTGTTTAAAACCAATAAAGAACCAGTGTAGGAGAAGAGTTATTATGTGCAAACAGCGGGAAAACTCTGTATATTCGTGAGCGCATGTTAAAACATCCGTTCCGATTTGAACCTTGTGGCACATAAACACACACATCGACCCGATCACGTTCAGCGTTCATGTAAACACTACAGATTCATCAATCAGAGGGAGTTCAGTGCGGTTAAAACACAAGTTGAATGTTAGCGTAGCCGCTGTTGTGTCTGTGTGGCTAACGCTGTGTGTCAGTCCCCAGCCGGACACTGTTCTCCGCGCGCTTCTTCCTGGTGGTGGTGGAGATCTCCGAGGACGCCCGGTCACTGCTGCACATGTGGCATCTGCAGTTAGACGCCGTTCCCGTCATCATGGGTTAGTAATGGATGTTATTAAGAACAGGGTTTAGCATGTGATGTGACGTGCTTCCTAGCGATCTGGATGCTCAATAGTCAAGTCTTTCCCAGCAGCAGGATCGCTAGTTTAGCAGCTGTTCTGCTCACATTATATTTGACTCAACATTAATCAGATCGTGTCCGTTGTTCCAGAGCAAGCTCAAGCTCCTGCAGAGAGAGAGGCTGTGTCTCCGTCACCCAGCGGCTCGCCCTTCAGCTTTGAGGCGGCCGGCTCACCGCGCGTCCCGCGGCCGAAGCTCGGCACGTCCAACCTGCAGAGCGCCTGCCGCCTCACGCTGACCAACACCAGAGTGTTCAGCCAGGAGCTCGCCGTGCCGCGCGGTGTGCAAGTCATGCGCGTCACTCCTGCTGCAGGTGTGTGTGTGTGTGTGACATGACATCTGTGTGCAGGTCACCCGTGTGTGTGTGTGTGTGTGTGTGTGTGTGTGTGTGTGTGTGTGTGTGTGTGTGTGTGTGTGTGTGTGTGTGTGTGAAGACTAGGGCTGGGTACCGAGTCTCGATACTTTTTAGGTACCGACCGAATTGCCTCGATACTATCGAGTATTGAAAAATGACATGTTGTTCGGTTCCAGATTTCGATACCTAAGGAGTTAACCCGTCAACGTCAGCGCTCAAACACATACATATGAAATGCACAACGACACACATAAAGTCGCTCACGCACATACACGCAAACTCTACACTCACGAGACGCGCGGAACTCTCCGCACACATTCTCATGAGACGCGCGTGCGCATATTCATATGAGACGCAGGCACACACACATAATACCTTAAAGATGTGGAAGAGTCGATCAAAAGTGTGGCTACATTTCTCCAGGCTCGATGCCCACAGCGCGCGATGCAGTGTTTGCGGTAAAATAATTGCTGCAAAGACCAGTACCACGACACACACGATGAAGACCTTGACAGCGCACGGAGTAAACATCAGAGCAGAAAGTTGCTCCGTCTTCGACTGGTAAATGAAGAGATACCTTGTTGATCACTCTGACAGTGTTTATATTGCAATAAATAATAACCTACTGAACGTAGGCTACACTGCCGTTCAAAAATGTGTTGGTTAGTCAGAGTTGTTTTTCAGTAAGGATGCATTAAAGTTATCAAAGGTGACATTAAAACATGTGTAATGTTACAAAATATTTTGTTTTTAAATAAATGCTGTTCTTTTGAATTTTTTATTCATCAAAGAATCATGAAAAAATTATCATAGTTTCCAAAATATTTAGCAGCAAACTGTTTTCATATTTCTGAAGGGTCATGTGACACTGAAGTAATGATTTTGAAAATTCAGCTTTGACATCACAGGAATAAATTACATTTTGAAATATATTCAAATAAGATTTTAAAATGTGTTATGTAATCTTGTTAAAATGGATTTCATAAAATTGGTATCGAAAAAAGTATCGTTAGGAACCGGCAGAAGTGGGTAGAGTATCCAAAAACTGTACTCAAGTAAAAGTACAAGTACTTATAGAAATATTTACTCAAAGTAAAAGTAAAAGTAACAATCTTAATAGTTACTTGAGTAAGAGTAAAAAAGTATCCAATGAGAAAACTACTCAAGTAGCTAGTTAGTTACTTCGGATCATAGGCCTATATGATATATAAAACATGATATTATTTAGATATTTTTTTATTTAAATGACTATTATTATCATAATTAGATAGGCTGTCTTTGCCACAAAAACAGAAGAGACAAGCATTATTTCTGCCATCTGTAGCCCGAAAATCATTGCCTGTCCTTTGGTTTGTATAATAGTAACTTATACAACTACAGTTGGATTATTAGACAATGTCGAAATATAGTGAATCTGCAGAGTTTTGCATTTAAAAGCATGTAAAGGGAAACATTGACAGAGAAGAAAGAGTTCAAACTCTTCACATGTGCTCGCGCTGACCGCTACTGAACATCTGAACACAAACGACGATCAAGCGCACATCGACGGATCTTCTTCTGTCTGTTCTCCAAAATGTAGCTAATGTATATTTCTGCAAGCATGTTTAAACTGGTCAACAGTGTCTAAGGCAGGCAAAGGCATTCGTTTTCAAGTTGAGTTCGCACGCGACTGCGCAATACACACACATTACCGCGGGATGGCGGGTGTTCATTTCATATGTGGACAACGGTAGCTTATTTATTGTATAAAGTAATGTCCAAAAAATGATGCATTTGCAGATTTGCTTTCACTTGACTGTACTGTAGGTCCACAGCCACTTCATCAACGCTCTTGATGTTCTGAAATCTTCCTGTTACGAGTGTGAAGTGAAAGCGCTTCAGACGATTCAGTGCGTGCAGGAAACTGAACAGATCATGATTCACGAACCGATTTAGACAGATTTGACAACTTGTTTGATGAAGTCTTTGAACAGAATCGACTCAAAAGAGTGATTCATTTGTGAATTTAGCATCGCTCATGCCCAGAAAAAAGATAGACAGCGCGCTTGGAACAAACTACGCATTTAACAACGTAGTTTGCATTAAAATAAAGTAACGAGAGCAACGTCGCTCAACGTAATGAAGTAAAAGTACCGTTTTTTGTATTAGAAATGTACTCGAGTAAAAGTAAAAGTACCCACATTTAAATCTACTGTTAAAAGTACATTTTTTCCCAAAAAATACTCAAGTAAATGTAACAAAGTAAATGTAATTCGTTACTACCCACCTCTGGGAACCGGTATCGAAATTGGCACCGGATCGAAAGATTTTGAACAATACCCAGCCCTAGTGAAGACACATGACATCTGTGTGCAGGTCACCCGTGTGTGTGTGTGTGTGTGTGTGTGTGTGAGACAGTTGAGCTCCTCCGTGTGTGTGTGTGTGTGTGTGTGTGTGTGTGTGAGACAGTTGAGCTCCTCCGTGTGTGTGTGTGTGTGTGTGTGTGTGTGTGTGTGTGAGAGACACTTGAGCTCCTTCTGTGAGTTGATGTGCTTCTTACACAGAAAAAGTCAGTCGTGTGTTTATTACTCATGTTTAATCAAAGCTTCAATCTTCTGTTTATTCAGATACGGAGTGTGTGATGCTCAGTGTTTCCTGGAGTGGTGTGTGTTAGCGTTGTGCAGCCCTAATTTATGGCTTATTAATATAAACACGCAATTAGTCGACTAATCAGCTTAAAGGGATAGTTCACTTTAAAATGAAAATTCTGTCATCATATACTCGCCCTCAAGTTGTTTCAAACCTGTATGAGTTTCTCTCTTCTGCTGAACACAAAGGAAGATATTTTGAAGAATGTCGGTAACCAGACAGTTAACTGGTCCCATTGACTTCCATAGTAGGAAAAAAAAATACTATAGCAGTCAATGGGACCAGTTAACTGTCTGTTTACCGACATTCTTCAAAATATCTTCCTTTGTGTTCAGCAGAAGAGAGAAACTCATACAGGTTTGAAACAACTTGAGGGCGAGTATATGATGACAGTTTTAATTTTAAAGTGAACTATCCCTTTAAATGCACGACTACTAGTCGACTAGAAAAATCTTTAATTGAGGGCAGCCCTAATGTGTTCTATGTTTATATATTTTTTTTCTTTCTTTTTTTTTGTATAACTTTTCAGAACAAAGACGAACAGTCAACACAGCTTCTGTTTATATTCTGACAGATTATGTGAAAACATTTGCCTTGCAGGACATCTGAGCTCCTCATCCCTGCAGCCGGCTGGCCGGGCTCCGTACCTGCTGGCCACATCCTGCTCTGACGGGTCGGTCCGGTTCTGGAGGTGCAGCGCCGTCTCCGACCCCGATGGCTCTGGAGAACCGGCGTACATCTGGGAGGAGTGGCCTTTGCTAGTGGAGGACGGCGTGGCTAGCACTAGCGCTCTGAGCGTGAGCGGTCAGATCATGGGTCTCAGTTGCTGCCACACCAGCAGAGTCGCCGTAGCGCACCAGAACAACGGATCCGGTTCTGCCGAGCCCCTCATGAGCGTGAGCGTATTCCAGTGCGACTCCACCGGCGGCTCCCAGTGGATGCTGGAGCAGATCCTGAAGGTCAACGGCTCTTACAGCCCGAGTAGCAATGACTGCGATAAAAGCCTGGCGGTACTGAGGGATGGCTTGCTAAATAATGATTGCTTAGTCGCCGGTGGTAAGAGGCAGGTCCACTTAGACTGGGTGTCCAGAGAAGACGGTTCTCATATCTTAACCGTGGGTCTGGGATCCAAGCTTTACATGTACGGGTTGCTCTCGGGGAAACCTCCGGATCTGGGGCTGTCCGACAGCAGCAGGGAGCACCACGGCTCGCGCCTGGTTCTGCTCAGGGTGGTGGATCTGGTGTCGTCCGTCGAGGGTTCGCTTCCCATTCCGGTCTCTCTGTCTTGGGTGCGGGATGGGATCTTAGTAGTCGGGATGGACTGTGAGATGCACGTGTATTCCCAATGGCAGCCGGCGCTCACCGCCGGAGAGAACAGCACCGGTACCGGCAGCGTGGCGTCTCTGAAACTGGAGGGACTTAGTCCGAACCCTTCTAAAAAGGCTCTCAGCCGGTCCATGACTAGTTTGGCTCAGAAACTCAGTGGAAAGAGAACCGTGTACGACCTCCCGGCTGAGATGGAGGACTCCGGGCTGTTCGAGGCCGCGCACCACCTGTTCCCCACTCTGCCCCAGTACCACCCGGTGCAGCTGCTGGAGCTCATGGACCTCGGGAAGATGCGGCGGGCCAAAGCCATCCTTTCCCATCTTGTAAAGTGCATCGCCGGAGAGATTGTGTCTCTGAAGGACGCCACTGTCAACCAGGAGCGCCGGCTGCGCTCACTCACGATTAGCGCCAGCGGAAGCACCGCCAGAGACCCAAAGATGTTCAGCAAGGGCGAGAGCTCGGACTACACCGAGATCGACTCTATCCCGCCGCTGCCGCTGTACGCGCTGCTAGCCGCCGACGATGAAACGGCCCCCAGTGCCAAAGACAGAGCGGACAGTGCGAGCGCTCACGGCGTCAGTACGTCCAGCCAAAGTGTCGCGTACGATGAGCTCTTCTCCAGCTCCGGCGTCAGCACGGATGACATGGACCCGTTCGATGCGGACGAGGAAGATGCTAGCGCTAAAGTCATTGATCTGTCGAAGTACAGCCCCACGTTCTTCGGCTCGGAGCACGCTCAGGTGCTGTCCGGACACCTGCTTCACTCCAGTCTGCCGGGCCTGACCCGGATGGAGCAGATGTCTCTGATGGCCTTGGCGGACACCATCGCCTCCACCAGCACCGACATCGGAGAGAGTCAAGGCAAAGGCAAAGGTCATTATCTTTATTGATGATTGCAGATGTTCAGTTGTATAGATGTGATCAATCTGGTGTAATGTCTTCAGGTGGAGAGACTCTGGATGAGTGCGGACTGAAGTTCCTGCTGGCCGTTCGCCTGCACACCTTCCTCCTGACGTCTCTGCCCCCGGCTCATCGAGCGCAGCTGTCCTGCCAAGGTATGCTCACAGGGTTGCGATCGATGGTTCTGTATCGTTGTCCCGGAGGATGTGGGGGTGTACTGTGGGAGGAGGATGTGGGGGTGTACTGTGGGAGGAGGATGTGGGGGTGTACTGTGGGAGGAGGATGTGGGGGGTGTACTGTGGGAGGAGGATGTGGGGGTGTACTGTGGGAGGAGGATGTGGGGGTGTACTGTGGGAGGAGGATGTGGGGGTGTACTGTGGGAGGAGGATGTGGGGGTGTATGCTACAACATCATGGGTGTAATTGCCATGGGCTGCATGAACTGATCAGATCTATACCTTGAATGCACAAGGTGAAAATAACCTATCTTTATCTTTAGATAAAGCCTCTCCTAAATGCATGAATTTAAAGGTCCCGTTCTTCGTGATCCCATTTTGTAAACGTTAGCTAGTGTGTGATGTTGCTGTTAGAGTAGGGATGGCGAAAACGGAAACATTTCTTGACCGACCATCGAGCCTCATTAGCCGGTTGAAACCGGTTAACCGATTAGTTTAAAATATGTTGCGCTATTTGGAATAACAGCCATTTCGAGCCGCGCCTGCAATTTCGCAACTCTGTCGCATCTCTCTGCCGCTCTGCCTCCCGCTCACACACACACACACACACACACACACACACACACACACACACACACACACACACACACACACACTGCCCTGGCACCGCCCTTCCACTCACACTCTGCCTCCTGCTCACACACACACACACAAACACACACACCGGCGCCGCCCTCCCGCTAACACACACACACACACACACACACACACACCCCGGCGCCGCCCTCCCGCACGCACACACACACACACACACTGCCCAGGCGCCGCCCTTCCACTCTCGTCACTTTTTTAAAATTCCCAACAGTGTAAAACATGAGTACCGCTAACGCGGCGCCGAGGAGCTTGTATGTAATCGGAGGACAATGGCTCCTTAGTTTTGAAATGGTTCGGGTACAAGCTGATCGCGTTGAAAATAAAGGCGCTTGTCTAGCGTTAGCAGCTCAGTTGAAACATTGCCGCGGCTCATTTCAGAAAATGACAGCTCCGAAGAGACGCCGCTTTAGTTTGAGGCAGTGCTAACAATAATAAAGAAAGATGATGATCATCACCTGATCTGTTACCACTGAAATGTAGATGTAATGTATTTCCATATTTAAGCGCTGTATCACACAACTTACATCGGTGTCATTCTTTGCGGTCCCACACACACTCCTCTTCTCTGCACGCTTCCTCCTGTCGTCTGCGCTGGCTCTACCCTCGAGTGTGTGAGCCTGTAGCCTTTACTTTTCGCAAACTTTGTGAGCGTGCGAACCCAAACGCTGTGAGCGCGCGCCAAATGTTTTTATTGGTTTATTAAGTACAAACGGGCGAGTTATGAAAAATTGAGTGAGAGGGATTTGTTCACTTCACACAAAAAGATCTTGGAATGAGACGGCTAACTGTAGTAGCGTTTAGTCCACTGTCTATAATAGACTAATTTAGAGATCACTTTTTTTTTTTTTTTTTACAGACTACCGACAACTTTGATCGGTTAGTGTTGATACGGTCAACCATCGGTCAAACGGTCACCGGTTAACATCCCTATGTTAGAGCATAAATAATACCTGTAAAATTATAAAGCCAAGCGAGATATTTGATTTAACAGAAGTCCCCTTGCAAAGCCTCCAGCGAGCGGCCGGTTCAGACTACATCCTCTACTTCCTGCTTTAATGAGGTCACTAGAACAGTTTTAGACTAGCCTCCGCATACAGGAATACACACAAAAGGGGCGTGGTCTTGTTGCACTCCTACAGAGAAGAGGAAGAGTTGTGTTTGTAGAGTGTGTGTCGCATGTCGTCGAGACGCTGTTATTTTCATCACCTTTGTTTGGCCATGTTCACAACAACACTGAGCGCATGCGTCTCCACGTTACGGTCAGAGGCGTGACCTCTCCGGGCAACGTGCGCTAAGCTACTGTCCAATCACAACACAGGAACCGCTGGCACAATCAGAACTCATTACGTATTTCTGAAGGAGGGACTTCATAGAACAAGGAAGTCATCAGCTCGTTTTTAGCACAGTGAAAACAGCGGTATACAGATAAGTACATTTTGTGAAAAATACTGTGTTTTTTACACGCGAAACATGAACACATGTTATATTGCACACTGTACACACAATCAAAGCTTCAATAACACAGGAAAAACGGGACGTTTAAATGCAAATCTCGGCTGTGATATGCCGTGGTCTCTGAAAGGCCCTTGAGCTCAGTAACTCCATATCTGCATCTGCTCTGCAGGGCTGTCCACCTGCCACTACGCCTGGGCGTTCCACTCCGAGGCGGAAGAGGAGCTGCTCAACATGCTGCCGGCGCTGCAGAAGGCAGACCCCACGTGGCCGGAGCTGAGGGCCATGGGCGTGGGCTGGTGGCTGCGCAGCACCAATAAACTGCGCAGATGCATTGAGAAGGTCTGATGAAACTCATCTCATTTTCTATGCATATTAAGTGAGTGGATTTTGCCAGAATTGGTGCATGTGGGGAAACTTGAGGAAATAAAACGTTCATGTTTGCATTCTGTTTTAATGTGTTGGAGATGCATGCACTCTGTCTGTGTGATTATTTACTTTCTCCAGTAAATGCTTCTTGATTTAAGAATGTTTGGACTGGAAAAAATGCATTTCTTACTTACTTTTGTCTTGTTTCCAGTCCAAATATCCAAACATTCTTAAATCAAGAAGCATTTACTAGATGAGTAAAATGACAAGAAAAGAATATCTTGTTTTCTAAAAAAAAATGTCATTAAATTGCATAAATTATCTATCTGGCAATGGGGTAAGAAAAAAACCCTAATTCAAATGGAAACCAAGATTATTTTTCTGACCCCATTGGCAGATAATTCTGCTTATTTTAAGCAAAAACTCACTTTTGATTTTTTTATTTAATCAGAAAAGGAGATTTTCTTATGTCATTTTACTCATCAAGTAAATGCTTCTTGATTTAAGAATGTTTAGATATTTGGACTGCAGAGATTTTTGCAGTATAAAGAGTTATTGAAGGCCAAACTTAGTCTTTATCAAACTTAGCTAATAACTGGGATAGCATGACCTTCACTCAAGCATCTAATATCCCTAAATTCATGACCTCTCCTACACAGATTGTCCAATCTGCTTATTGTTCTTCTGTGTGCATCAGATGCACGTCTTAAGCCACTACATCCAACGAAGTTTGAGATCACTAAACTAGACTTTTGTCATGCAAGACTTCAATGTCATTTGAAAGCGTTAGACAAATCAGGAAAGCGGCGGAGCATCTCGGGCGCATTGAGTGCTTGTTTAAAAGCTGATCATACGTTTGCAGCTTTACTTGTGCTTCTGAAACCCACACATGTTAATGACGCGTGATCCTCTCTCTCCCACAGGTAGCTAAAGCTGCTTATCAGAGGAACACCGACCCGTTAGACGCAGCCTTGTTTTATCTGTCCATGAAGAAGAAGGCTGTGGTGTGGGGACTGTACAGGTAACTTGCACACACGTTGAAGAGTCATTCCCCCGTCAGCACGGCTTCCGTTCACGGAGAGCTTCTGTGTGTTGAAGGTCCCACCAGAACTCAAAGATGACCTCGTTCTTCAGCAATAACTTCAGTGAAGACCGCTGGAGGAAAGCGGCTCTGAAGAACGCCTTCTCTCTGCTCGGAAAACAGCGCTTCCAACATTCTGCGGCGTTCTTTCTGCTGGCCGGATCCCTGAAAGATGCTGTTGAGGTGTGCCAGTCTGTCATGCAGTAGATCAGTGCTTCCCAATCTGGGGTCTTGCCGTTCATCTAACTCTACCCTGCCTAATTCTGTGCAGGTTTGTATAGAGAAGATGCAGGACCTCCAGCTGGCGCTGGTCATCTGCCGACTGTACGAGTCTGAGTTCGAGATGTCCTGCACCTACAAGCGAATCCTGCAGAGGCACGTGTTGGGTCATGACCCCCAGATGGCGCCGCACCGGGACCCGTTCTTGCGCAGCATGGCATTCTGGGTATTAGACGACTACAGCAGGGCACTGGACACTCTGCTGGAGCAGCCCAGTGAAGGTGAGAGACGAGACTCAATCAAACACTGAGGGCTTTTCATGTTCGATTCATGTGGATTTAAGTGCAAACCGCGATTTGTTGTGTGAAAACAAACTGGCCTGATTTGATTGCTGTTGCTTATTACAAATTTCTTAAAGGGGACATATCATGAACATCTGACTTTTCCCGTGTTTAAGGCGAGACACTACAGGTGAATAGGGTAAAATTGAAATGAAACTTCCTCAGTTGATTACTTACACAAGTTCATAAAAAAATGTATAGACAAGTTTTTGAAATTTGTATGTTTAATTATGCAAATTAGACATTATCTCATTAAATATGTGCAGTTTTGCATATATTTTTGTTAGATAGATCTGAACATATGATAAAGCCAGGTGGAAAATATTTTTTTTCATTTTGATTACACACAAGATGAATAAGATGTTCAGAGGGATTTCAGGAGATATGCTTTCATGACCTAGGAAATCTAAATATTCTGTCCATAGCCTTAAAAAATTGATTTTTGCCATATTTTTTTATTAAAATGTCACATAAATCAGGCCAGGAATGATTTATTAACAAATCCCTCTGAACATATCTTCAGAATACTGCTAAGTGTGTAACTGGAGAGTTTGGTGTACATCGGCTGAGATGTTTCTACTGGAGAATGACAAAAAACTCATTTTGAGAAAAAGGCATTTAAAGATTTGTAATGTAAAAAAATACTTTTTTAGTGGAAACAACTATTTACTGACACAATATCTCATCAAATCATTAGCAACAACAATACAAACCACCTAAATCACATCAAAACTTATAAACACAGCATTTATGGCCTTTAACTGAGCAGAAAAACAGTCAAACACACACATCTGAATGTCAGAGCGCGTCACGTGATGCTTCTGAACCAATCACGCTGTCAGACATTTACATCAGCCAATGAGATTTCACTTTTAGAGTTAAATGCCCATTGTACTTTCACGATTGGTTGCTGATTAAAAGGAAATGACCATATTTGGATCGACAGCATTGTACAGCAGAGAGAGAGAGAGCTTCACAGCGGTGTGTGTGATTAAAGGAAGAAGACCGAGATCACGGATCATGATGATTTATAACGACAACTTTTGTTGAATTTCGGAGAAATCTACAGACGCAAATAGACAAAGTTAGTAAAATAAAGACCTAAATGTGTATTTTGGACTTTTTTTCACCACAAGTCTGAAAGAAGATGTTATTGAAGACAAATAGCCCAAAATCTCAAAATTGACCAGTGAAAAAAAACTATGTTTTTGCCTGCCGTGTCTCGCCTTAAGTGCAATAATCAGGATCATCAATGAGTAAATGATGTCCGAAGCCCAACTACGCCTTTAATCCTCGCTGATAACACAGTTAATCTGCGGTGACGGAGTGTAAATGTGCAAACGGACACACACAACGGCCACACTCATTTGACCAGAATCTGCTTCCTCTACAAATGTCACATGTCGGGCCGGTGCGAGCGCACGTCACATGAGCGTCACATTCAGGGGTTATTCTCTCGTTATGAGACGGAGCGATTACAGGACGAGCAAATGCTGCACAGAGAAACATTCTGTGCCATAGAGTTAAATCAGTGTAGAAGAAGCCAGAAGTAGGTCAGAAACACACACACACCTGTAACTGTGTCCGTCACAGAGACACTGATAGATGCAGGCCGACAGAGAAGCTGCCAGTGTGTGCATCACGAAGATCTGCAGCAGAATATTTGTTCCGTGTATAATATTGCATTTAATATTGCTACGTCATTACGCTATTGCTACGTCATTACACTATTGCTACGTCATTACACTATTGCTACGTCATTACACTATTGCTACGTCATTACACTATTGCTACGTCATTACACTATTGCTACGTCATTACACTATTGCTACGTCATTACACTATTGCTACGTCATTACACTATTGCTACGTCATTACACTATTGCTACATCATTGCGCTATTGCTACGTCATCATTACACTATTGCGTTCTGAGATATTTGGCAGATAATTGTTCTTGTTTCAAGCACAAAGTCACTTAATTTTGATATATATTTCAGTAATTTTGCATCTCTTGTCAATGTATCTTGATTTAAGCATGAGATATTTTACTGAAAAACAAGACTTGTTTAGAAAATGTTTTGCAGTCCGCAGAGAAAAACATAAATGAAACTAGTACATCGATGAACACGAATGAAAAGAGGTTTCCTCCTCATGTGCTTCCAAACTGAGCCATTGAATGTTATTGACACCAGTCGATCTCTTCCAGGAGCCGCCGGCTCGTCTCCCTGTGACCCTGCCGTGTTCAACTTCTACACGTTCCTGCGCTCGCACCCGCTGCTCCTGCGCCGCCACTACGGCTCCTCGGAGAAACCTCGAGTGTGTCTGCCGGTCGAGGGCCGCGAGGTCGACTCCATCAGCCTCACCGAGAGGCGGCTCTTCTTCAGCGCGGCGCACACACACCTGCAGGCCGGCTGCCCCATGCTGGCGCTAGAGGTGCTCTCCAAAATGCCGAAAGTTGTTAAGCGCTCGAAGGCGCGGGAGAACCGGCCCGTGTCGTGGAGCGCCTCTGAAGGCCTGGAGAAGCAGGACTGGCCTCAGCCGGTTCTCAACGGCTTCCAGTCGGCGTCCTCGCTCTCGTCTCCCAGAGAGGACAGTCATTCGGACTCGGTCCTGAGCTTCGACTGGAGCCAGCCCTCCCTCGCTCTGCAGGACGAGCCTCTCGAGATGAAGTGGGACTCGGACGACTCGGACGGGGAAGAATCAGGACTGGCGATGAAGACCGTTCACCCAGAGAACAGCGGAGACGCTCCGGTAGGCACAACTAATCGAGTTTAGAATCGCATCCAATTAAAAGTTTGTGTTTGCATAATATATGTGTGTACTGTGTATAATGACTTTGTACATGCAAAAATGGATCGACAGTTCTGATTTTTATCCTAATCGTGCAGGTCTCGGCCTCCACCCCGACGGACCGCGGAGATTCTCCCGCCCTGACCGAGGACATCCTCGCGGCCCGGCTGAAGTTCAGCTCCTGCCTGAAGATCCTGAGCTCGGAGTTACGGACTCTCTCCACGGGCTACGAGCTGGACGGCGGGAAGCTGCGGCATCAGCTGTGCCACTGGCTGGAGCGCGAGGTGTCGGCCCTGCAGAGCGTCTGCGGGTACAACCCGTTCCTCCAGACCCCGCCCGAGGGCATCTCCTGCCTACAGACCCCGGACTCCTCGGACCTGAGCCGGCGGGAGGATCTGGGTCGGGAGGACCAGCGCCGGCGCAGGCTGTGGCTGAAGAGGAACCAGCCCTTGCTCCGCATCTTCCTCAGTTACTGCAGCCTCCACGGCTCTCACGGGGGAGGACTGGCCTCCGTCAGGATGGAGCTCATTCTGCTCCTGCAGGAGTCCCAGCAGGTAACGGGGTTTACAGGGATAGTTCACCCAAAAATGAAAATCAGCCCATGATTTACTCGCCCTCAAGCCATCCTTTCAGACGAATACAATCTGAGTTATATTAAAAATGTCCTGGCTCTTCCAAGCTTTATAATGGCAGTGAATGGCTGTTTATGTTTTGAAATCCATAAAAGTGCATCTATCCATTAGGGCTGGGACGGTTACCGCATTACCACGGTCTGAGCTCGTCACCGTCATCACCGCAAAAAACAAAAAACAAACATTGGTCTGCACGTGTGTGCACGTTGTGTCTAATGACACTGTGTCTTACATGGATTCAAGGTTTTCTAAACAAACCTTATCAAAAGATGGAGAAAATCCGACCTTTCATGAGTTGGGAACGCAATGTTTCATGACGCATAATAGATTTCCTTCTAGAGATGCGCGGATAGGCTATTATTTCATCCGCAGCCGCATCACAAAACTCATCATCCATTCACCATCCATCCGCACCAACGTTTTTTAACCAATTTTCAAAACCGCACCCGCTCGCAATCCGCTGATTGTTTTAAGGTCTATGGGCGATGCAGGCGCTGCTGCCGTGAGCCGCGGGGCTAGAAGGCTCCTGGCTGTTCTAGAATGGAGACTGATCCAATGCAGCAAAGATATTTAACGGCTAAAGTCCGTAGTATAGCCTATTGGCCATGTTGGGACAAAAATAAATCAATATTTTCACAGAGTAAAGTCTTCTCTACGAAATGCAATGCAAGAGATCGCACAGACGCCTCCACGTCCTGATTAAAATTAAGATACAATTTATACAAAACGAAATTCAATTTAAAGAAAGTTTTTCTACAAAACAAACTTAATAAAGTGGTCAAAATCATTTGGGGCGGTTTACCGCTATACCGCGGGAATTTCTTGCTTTTCAACCGCGGTAAGAAAAAATCCATACCGTCCCAGCCCTACTATCCATCGTAAAAGTGCATCTGTCCATCATAAAACTGCATCTGTCCATCATAAAAGTGCATCTGTCCATCATAAAAGTGCATCTATCCATCAGAAAAGTGCATCTATCCATCATAAAAGTGCATCTGTCCATCATAAAAGTGCATCTGTCCATCATAAAAGTGCATCTGTCCATCATAAAAGTGCATTTATCCATCAAAAAAGTACATCTAATGATGCATGATGAGGTGATCGCGCCGACCAGGAGGAGTTAAATGTGTGCTGACCTCGGTTGAAACTGTATGAAAACTAAAACCAAAACTTACCTGTGTGTTTTGTCTGTGTTTTCGTCAGGACGATGGTCTGCAGATCTCTGTTCCCGCCCTGCAGAACGTCTCTGTTCCTCTTCTTCTTGCATGGACCGCCAACTCCAAAACTGTGGTGGCCAATCCCATAGTGCACCTCACTAATCTGACCCATGACCTCCTGCACACCATCAACGCTCTCGACGCGCCTCCACAACCGGACGTCGTCAACAACGAGGTAAAGCGCAGATCAGTTTCTGTCTCGTTTTCCAGCACAAATATCTAAACATCTTTAAATCAAGATACATTTACTGGAGAAGAAGCAAAATGACTGAAGATATTAAGATTAAGTGTTTGTGCTTATTAAAGGTGCATTGTGTAAGTTTTAGCAGCATCTAGTGGTGAGGTTGTGAATTGCACCCAACAGAAGTTGCCGTGGCCGACAGGAAGTGATGTCGTCGTCTGAGACAGCAGAGATTAGCCAGTTAGCAATGAGGTTTCTTTACAAAGATAAATTAAGAAATTATGTTTACGTAATTATTCAGTAAAACGATGTTATTGGGAATGTTATTGTCACTTGTTCATCATTGTGTCAGTGTTTTATTGGCTGACTTTAGCTCGCTTCTTATGAAGAACAACATAGTGAGGAAACGCGTTTGTCCGTTCAGGGCCACCGTACACACATGTGGATGTAAGCGGACCCGCAGTGTGTGTAGAGAGAAACGCCTCATTCTAAGCTAATAACAACATAACGGTTCATTATGGAAGATCTTTATACACCACTGGAAACATAGTTATGTGTATGATATTGCATTTCTGTCAACAGATCCTCCTAAATATTACACACTGCACCTTTAATAATATTACACACTGCACCTTTAATAATATTACACACTGCACCTTTAATAATATTACACACTGCACCTTTAATAATATTACACACTGCACCTTTAATAATATTACACACTGCACCTTTAATAATATTACACACTGCACCTTTAATAATATTACACACTGCACCTTTAAAATAAGAACAAATATCTGCCAATGGAGTCAGAAATCTGGTCTTAACTCGAAGGCAGATTATTTGTGCTGGCGAGCGGCAGGAGCGCTGAGGAAGAGCCTGATTTCTGCAGTGAATGACGTGTTGTTACTGTGATGATCCTCTAACGCGTCTTCTTCTGCTGCAGATCTTCGTGATGCACACACTGGCAGCTTCTCTGTCGGCCTGCATCTATCAGTGTCTCTGTGACGGACACAGTTACAGGTGTGTGTGTGTTTCTGACCTACTTCTGGCTTCTTCTACACTGATTTAACTCTATGGCACAGAATGTTTCTCTGTGCAGCATTTGCTCGTCCTGTAATCGCTCCGTCTCATAACGAGAGAATAACCCCTGAATGTGACGCTCATGTGACGTGCGCTCGCACCGGCCCGACATGTGACATTTGTAGAGGAAGCAGATTCTGGTCCAATGAGTGTGGCCGTTGTGTGTGTCCGTTTGCACATTTACACTCCGTCACTGCAGTTAACTGTGTTATCAGCGAGGATTAAAGGCGTAGTTGGGCTTCGGTCATCATTTACTCAGCCTCATGTCGTCTCAAACCCACATGACTTTCTTTCTCAATGCTCACGTTGCTCTGAATGAATTGAGACCAGGGAGAGAGAAGCCCGTTTCCACCACATAATAAAAAAAATCATGCTTTGGTAAATTGTTATTATGACATAAAATGTCTAAATTATTACAATATTCTAAATTATGAGATAAATTATTTTTAAAAAATATATTCACTATGGAAATTAATGGGAGAGTTTCCTCTAGTGGAGGCGTTTGGTACTGCAGCCGAACATCATCTCACTGGAAGATCACATTTTGAACACAACTTGTTTAGATTTATGGCTTTGATTTTCTTGCAGTTTTAACGCGATTAAAACGTGATCTTGGAAATATATATTTCATATCAAAATGGAAAATAGTATTTTTGTGCATTTTTCATAACAATACACGTAAAATTATTTTACTTTTTTAAATTTCACTTTTCTCACTTCAGCAATAATCTGCCAAGTGTCGTGTTTTAAAAGAGATCAAACTTCAGTCTATCTCTCTAAAGCACTCAGGTCTATGCTCAAAACGTGAATAAATGGATTATAAATACAGCGTAAATATAATTTGGTATAAAAAAAAATACATTCATTTCATTGACAAAACCAAAAAAATTCTGTAATTTTGACGGACACGTGAAGCGCACCAGTGCCTGCACGCTCATGTCTGATTGTCTGATGTCTGTTTTTCACCAGCCATGTAAACCCGTTCACGGGCATCACGTACCAGAGCGTCCTGATTACCCATCAGCCCCCGGTGAGGAGCGTCAGCATGGAGGAGCCCGTCCTGCCCAACACTGCTCCTGCGCAGTGGCCCGGTAAAGCCCAGTGTGACCTCTGACCCCGGACTGATCTGTGTGTGTGTGTGTGCAGGTGTGAGTGTCTGACTGTCATCTCGAGACTCTTGGACTGATCTGTGTGTGTGTGTTTGTGTGTGTGTGTGTGTGTGTCGGTGTGTGTGTGTGTGTGTGTGTGTGTGTGTGTCTGTGTTTGTGTGTGTGTGCAGGTGTGAGTGTCTGACTGTCATCTCGAGACTCTTGGACTGATCTGTGTGTGTGTGTGTGTGTGTGTGTGTGTGTGTGTGTCTGTGTGTGTGTGCAGGTGTGAGTGTCTGACTGTCATCTCGAGACTCTTGGACTGATCTGTGTGTGTGTGTGTGTGTGTGTGTGTGTGTGTGTGTGTCTGTGTGTGTGTGTGTGTGCAGGTGTGAGTGTCTGACTGTCATCTCGATACTCTTGGACTGATCTGTGTGTGTGTGTGTGTGTGTGTGTGTGTGCAGGTGTGAGTGTCTGACTGTCATCTCGAGACTCTTGGACTGATCTGTGTGTGTGTGTGTGTGTGTGTGTGTGTGCAGGTGTGAGTGTCTGACTGTCATCTCGATGCTCTTGGACTGATCTGTGTGTGTGTGTGTGTGTGCAGGTGTGAGTGTCTGACTGTCATCTCGAGACTCTTGGACTGATCTGTGTGTGTGTGTGTGTGTGTGTGTGTGTGTGTGTGCAGGTGTGAGTGTTTGACTGTCATCTCGATACTCTTGGACTGATCTGTGTGTGTGTGTGTGTGTGTGTGTGTGCAGGTGTGAGTGTCTGACTGTCATCTCGAGACTCTTGGACTGATCTGTGTGTGTGTGTGTGTGTGTGTGTGTGTGTGTGTGTGTGTGTGTGTGCAGGTGTGAGTGTCTGTCTGTCATCTCGATGCTCTTGGACTGATCTGTGTGTGTGTGTGTGTGTGTGTGTGTGTGTGTGAGTGTTTGACTGTCATCTCGATGCTCTTGGACTGATCTGTGTGTGTGTGTGCAGGTGTGAGTGTTTGACTGTCATCTCGAGACTCTTGGACTGATCTGTGTGTGTGTGTGTGTGTGTGTGTGTGTGTGTGTGTGTGTGTGTGCAGGTGTGAGTGTCCTGATGCGGCTGCTGGAAGCCTCCTCTGACGAGAACCAGCCCGGTCTCTCAGTGCTCCTGTGTGAGATCCTGAGCGCCGTGTTCCTCAGCCTGTTCGTCCACGGCTTGGCCACACACTCCACACACGAGCTGCTCCGCATCGTTGCGCACCCGCTCAACGCTAAGCTCTGGGTCGCCGTGTTCGGCGGCGGCGCTCGAGTTCCCGTGCCGGAGAAACCCACGTCACCCACAGGTGCTGCTCTCTTCTGTGTTTGTCTCCATTACAGGGACAGTTCCCCCAAAAAATGACTATTAGCCCATGATTTACTCACTCTCAAGCCATCCTAGTGTATATGACATTCTTCTGTCAGACGAACACAATCTGAGTTATATTAATAAATGTCCTGACTCTTCCAAGCTTTATAATGGCAGTGAAAGACCGTCTAAGTCCATAAAAGTGCATCTATCCATCATAAAAGTGCATCTATCCATCATAAAAGTGCATCTGTCCATCATAAAAGTGCATCTGTCCATCATAAAAGTGCATCTGTCCATCATAAAAGTGCATCTGTCCATCATAAAAGTGCATCTGTCCATCATAAAAGTGCATCTAAGATGAGTTGAGAGTGAATAAATTGTGGGCTAATTTTCATTTTTGGGTGAACTGTCCCTTTAAAGTGCCCTATTATGCTTTCTGGGATATGATCTGTTATGTAGTGTGTAATGAAGTGTGTAATAGAGCTGTGTGTGAGTGCAGATGAATGGAGTTTGTCTCCTAAAGAAGTGATTCTGAACGAGTCGTCAGTAATTCAGTCTCACTTCCTGCCTATCCTGTGTAGGTTTGTAACTCATTAGCATAATGCCCGCCTCTGGTCTCGCCATCGTTACTGTTCGTATCACTGTGATCAAGAGCTGAGATTCAGATATGATAATGAGCGTTTGCTTTCTGACCAATCAGAGCAGAGCAGCTCTCAGAGAGGCGGGGCTTAGAGAGACTGAATCTTCGATGGAAGCGTTTCGGACACTGAGAGGAAAGAGCTGACGCTGCTGTGCAGATCATGAGGACATTAATGTGTTTTTGACATGTAGGATTCTCTAAAACAAAACAAGGAACCTTTAGAATAGCATATAGTGGTACTTTGAAAATAGTAGTGCATGTTTTTAATTGTTTTATGTGCAGGCTGATCATTTGTTGAGTTTGTCTTATTGATTCCTGAAGGAAAGAATCTACTATTAACAGTATTTTATCCATTATTGTTTTTCATCGCTTCACAAACTCCAAACGGCGATGGTCCCGTTACTTCAGTGTTGAGCTGCAGTGATAATAAAGGGTTTTGCTGTGTGTTGCTCACTAAAGCTGCCGACGCTCGTGATCCAGTGGGAGATGCGGAGCGCAAGCAGAGGCGCTTCAGGATTCGCTCATCCCGCAGTAACTCCAGAGAGAGTCCCGAGAGTCCCGGAGCCGATCCGCAGCCGCAGACGTCCGCCGTTAAAGAGCGCTTCATCCCTCCTGAGCTCAGCATCTGGGACTACTTCATCGCAAAAGTATGTGCTTACATCTTTGGCTTCCAGTACTTGGATATCTTGCAGAGGTTTTCTTTAGAGAGGGGCATTTTCCAAAATATTATATTCAAATCTTTGGGCTCATAAAACTCTAATATTTGTTTATTTAACCCTCTGGGGTCGGCACTCACGCCGGCGTGATCTTATCAGTGCAAAAGAGATTCAAAATACTCTGTTGGTTTTGATCTTACATTTAAGTGTTTAACATCATTCGATCCAGTTAAGTTTCTATTTATTTTGTGTATACTCACAATAAAAACAAAGTGTTGTGTCTTTCGCCAAATAAAGAAAAATAAACATGATGCGAGTTCTGCCTTCTCTCTGTCAGGGAAGTCCATCTAACTCAGCGAATATTTGTCTCTCAGGAACGAGAGATTTGTCTTTATGAAGCTAGAATTCTCTTCTTTTAAATGAAGTAATTTATATTAAAAAACACATATTTTTAGTTTATGTAATCTGTTTGAAACCAAGGAGAGGCACAGTTTTTCGTTCTCCCTTCAGTATTTTTAAAGACGTTTCACGAGAAAGATGTTATTTTTTAACGATTTTTCTCACCATTTCTGAACAGGCTTACTATTAGGCAAAAAAACACCACAATGTCACATTATATCTGAAGGTTTTATTTTAGTTGAAAACATTGAACAATATGCATAAACAAAACATATAAAGAACAAAAGTATCTATTATAACTCTGTTTCATTCATTCATTGATATCATTTAGTAAGATCATTTTCATCGCAGTAATTCAAACTTCGCGAGGCAGACGACGACATTGTGATCAAACACTTGTTAGCGCGCGCCACAGCGCCACCCAGAGCCTTCAACTGTAACTGAGCTCGTGCTTGGGGCTTATCCGGGAGTTATGGCCAGCAAAGCAACGTAGTAAAATTTTAATAGTATTTTAGTTTTAATGTTGTGTGTGTGTGTGTGTGTGTGTGTGTGTGTGTGTGTGTGTGTGTGTGTGTGTGTGTGTGTGTGTGTGTGTGTGTGTGTGTGTGTGTGTGTGTGTGTGTGTGTGTGTGTGTGTGTGTGTGTGTGTGTGTGTGTGTGTAGCCGTACCTGCCTCCGTCCGCCAGCCGAGTGGAATACGACTCTGAGGAAAGCCAAGGCAGCGAGGAAGAGGATGATGATGATGAGGATGATGATGAGGACGAAGGAGATTCTTTCAATGCCAACTCTCCACTGGCAGAACATTCCAACAGTAACTCGTACAGGTGAGCTGAGAGTCATGTGATGATGATGATGATGATGATGTGGTGATGATGATGATGATGATGATGATGATGTTCCTGTGCAGCTGGTGTCTGATGCGCTTGGCTATGGTGCAGATGGTGCAGTTCAACCTCAAGACCTTCTACCCGACGACAGGTCATGACCTCTTAGGTGAGGAGGCTGTAACTGCAGCACACGTGTGATGTTTGGAGTGATGAAGAAACATGCATGAATGAGAACATGGGACGCGACGTGGATGATGCTAAAGTTACTAAAGTTATTAAACAGTTCACCCAAAAATGAAAATTAGCCCATGATTTACTGGCCCTCGGGTCATCCTGTGTATATGACTTTAGACACGTTTGGCCTATCCCTTTAAGCACAATAAGCCGTGATACAGTCACCTTTCTTTATTCTGTAGCGGAAGACTTTATACAAGCAGAAGGCTCTTTTATGAAGTTACTTCACTTAAGGACATATTTAATGAGATTATGCCTGAAAAGGTTTTGGATTTTTATCATTTGTTAATTTAAAAAATCTTGTATAATGACTTGTTCTTGTTCTGTTTTTATTATATTTATATGATATTTGTATTTTTGTAATATAATTTTTTCCATGAAAATAGCTTTGAATGCTGACATGGCTTTAAAGGTGGGGTTTGTGATTTGCAAAACGGCCGGCAGATTTTGAAAATACGCAATTCACAAGGTCCTACCTTCTTTCCTCAAAGCTGGCCCTGACTCCACCCATTACAAGGGGTTATGCGCAGGAGGGGGAGGGGAGGGGAGGGGTATGACCGTTTGATTGATGAACTTACTGTCCAATGATTCTAGGTGGTCTTGGAAATGATTGGCTGGAGTTTTTCGAGTCCTGCCCTTTCCACAGATGATTAAATTGCTTAATTTTCATTCCAGTGCTTCTAACTCAGTGGCTGTAAGTGATTTTGAAAAAATGTACAAAAAAGAGAATCACATACCCCACCTTTAAATAAAATAATCTGAATCTGTAGCGGAAACGAGCTTCCAAATGATATACAATTTCTTATATAATTAAATATGATTTTGGTCATAGTATGATGTGTGTGGAGTGTCATGTAATGTGTGTGTGTGTGCGTGTTTGTGTGTGCGTGTGTGTGTGTGTGTGCGTGTGTGTGTGTGTCAGATCTGCCGGTGTGCTCTCCGCTGTGTCACGCGGCTCTGAAGACGCTTCAGCGGTGGGAGACGCTGCTCCTCAAGAGGCTGGAGATCTTCGGAGGTCCTCCACCAAAGTTCATCTCCTCGCAGCTGCTGGACGAGAGTGTGTCGTCGGGTCCAGCGCTCCTGCGGCACAAGGCCCTGTTCGAGCCCTCAAACACACCCTTCAGGTACGGGACGTGTGTGTGTGTGTGTGTGTGTGTGTGTGTGTGTTCACGCTAGAGCTGCCCGGGTCATCGCAATCAAACCACACGTGATTTGGCAAAGGCTGCGATTATTTATATATACTCCACACACGCCCCGCCGAAGTACACTAACACACACCACTCCAGGAAACCCTGTGAGCATCACACACAGAATAAACAGAAGATTGAAGCTTTGATTAAACATGAGTAATAAACACACGACTGACTTATTCTGTGTAAGAGAAGCACATCATCTCACAGAAGGAGGAGCTCAACTGACACACACACACACACACACACACACACACACACACACACACACACACACACACACACACACAGAAGGAGGAGCTCAACTGTCACACACACACACACACACAGAAGGAGGAGCTCAACTGTCACACACACACACACACACACACACACACACAGAAGGAGGAGCTCAACTGTCACACACACACACACAGAAGGAGGAGCTCAACTGTCACACACACACACACACACACACAGAAGGAGGAGCTCAACTGTCACACACACACACACACACACACACACACACACACACAGAAGGAGGAGCTCAACTGTCACACACACACACACACACACACACACAGAAGGAGGAGCTCAACTGTCACACACACACACACACACACACACACACAGAAGGAGGAGCTCAACTGTCACACACACACACACACACACACACAGAAGGAGGAGCTCAACTGACACACACACACACACACACACACACACAGAAGGAGGAGCTCAACTGACACACACACACACACACACACACAGGAGGAGCTCAACTGTCACACACACACACACAGAAGGAGGAGCTCAACTGTCACACACACTCACACACACACACACACACACACACACACACAGAAGGAGGAGCTCAACTGTCACACACACACACACACACAGAAGGAGGAGCTCAACTGTCACACACACACACACACACACACACACACACAGAAGGAGGAGCTCAACTATCACACACACACACACACACACACACACACACACAGAAGGAGGAGCTCAACTGTCACACACACACACACACACAGAAGGATGAGCTCAACTGTCTCTCTCTCTCACACACACACACACACACACACACACACACACACACACAGAAGGATGAGCTCAACTGTCGTTATGAAGTGAGTCTGGAGTAAAAGTGTGTTATTAATGTCATCTTTTGTTGGAAAGAGGCTCATAAATGCGTCTCGTGTCTGCAAAGGTGTTTGACGCGTGTTGCTTTCAAACACACATTATAAGCGACTGTGTGTGTGTGTGTGTGTGTCCTGCTCAGGTCCCGCCGGCGCTCGGCTCTGCCCGTGAAGAGGCTCTGGCAGTATCTGGTCAAACAGGAGGAGGTCCAGGAAACCTTCATACGGAACATCTTCACTAAGAAACGAGATCTCAATGAGGTATTTGTGCTCGCCCTTTCCCAGAATGCCCCTGACACACCCGCTCACCCTCAGCTGACTGCACCCTCTGAACGCCCACTCGAGTCTGTTCACCCGTTAATGCCTGTAGTGTCAGTAATATATAATTTGTGTTGTGCGTGTGGTAATTGTGTGCTTAACCGTGCTGTGTGTGATTGACGTGCACGTTTCACCGTAACTCTCGACTCAGGAGACAGACAGTGTGCTGCCGGAGTCCACACACCACCAGGTATCTAACAGAGGTCATCCGGTCATGTGATCTTAAGAGTGCTCACACCTGTAGATCGTTGTTTTGTCCCGAAACAGGGACTTAGTTTGTTACAATGTTGCATTTTCTTCTTGGTTCGGTTCGCTTTCACAACACACCCTTTCAAAGCACTGCAAACATGCTTATCAAGTATATCATATCATCAAACATTTCTGAAATCAAGATGCATTTGTCCTATAAGATATTATGTCCTGTTTTCCGGGGGAATTAATACAAATTAAGTGAGTTTTTACTTAAGGCGAGACACGGCAGGCAAAAACATCGTTTTTTTCACTGGTCAATTTTGAGATTTTGGGCTATTTGTCTTCAATAACATCTTCTTTCAGACGTGTGGTGAAAAAAAGTCCAAAATACACATTTAGGTCTTTATTTTACTAACTTTGTCTATTTGCGTCTGTAGATTTCTCAGAAATTCAACAAAAGTTGCCGTTATAAATCATCATGATCCGCGATCTCTGTCTTCTTCCTTTAATCACACACACCGCTGTGAAGCTCTCTCTCTCTGCTGTACAATGCTGTCGATCCAAATATGGTCATTTCCTTTTAATCAGCAACCAATCGTGAAAGTACAATGGGCATTTAACTCTAAAAGCAAAATCTCATTGGCTGATGTAAATGTCTGACAGCGTGATTGGTTCAGAAGCATCACGTGACGCGCTCTGACACTCAGATGTGTGTGTTTGACTGTTTTTCTGCTCAGTTAAAGGCCATAAATGCTGTGTTTATAAGTTTTGATGTGATTTAGGAGGTATGTATTGTTGCTGCTAATGATTTGATGAGATATTGTGTCAGTAAATAGTTGTTTCCACTAAAAAAGTATGATTTTTTACATTACAAATCTTTAAATGCCTTTTTCTCAAAATGTGTTTTTTGTCATTCTCCAGTATAAACATCTCAGCCGATGTACACCAAACTCTCCAGTTACACACTTAGCAGTATTCTGAAGATATGCTCAGAGGGATTTGTTAATAAATCATTCCTGGCCTGATTTATGGGACATTTTAATAAAAAAAATATGGCGAAAATCACTTTTTTAAGGCTATGGACAGTATATTTAGATTTCCTAGGTCATGAAAGCATATATCCTGAAATCCCTCTGAACATCTTATTCATCTTGTGTGTAATCAAAAAAAGAATTGATCATATGTTCATATCTATCTACCGAAAAATATATGCAAAATTGTGCATATTTAATGAGATAATGCATAATTTGCATAATTAAACATACAAATTTCAAAAACTTGTAATACATTTTTTTTATGAACTTGTGTAAGTAATAAACTGAGGAAGTTTCATGGTGATATCTATTATTTTTAAATTTTACCCTATTCACCTGTAGTGTCTCGCCTTAAAACAAGCAAATGATCTGCCGATGGGGTCAGAAAAATAATGTTAATTTAAACAGAAACAATATAATTTTTCTGACCCCATTGCCAGATCATTTGCTTGTTTTAAGCAAAAAATCACTTAACTTTTATTAATTCCTCCGGAAAACGGGACTAATATCTTATGTCATTTGACTACTTTAGTAAATGCATCTTGATTTAAGAAATGTTTGATATTTGGACTGGAAACAAGACAAAAATACTGAGCACAAGTGTGTACTTCTGGTGCGGGTCACACACACGTGTTCACACATGCCGAACCGAACCCAGGGAGAAAACACAACACACACTCCGGTGTGAAAGCTCACTCCTGGCTGACGGGCACATGAGCTGAAAGTCCAGTATCTGCGCTGTGATTGGTTTAGGCTGCTGTTGTGGGTGGAGATCTTCTCAGGAGTCACACAGTAATTGAATGTGATGAAACTTTCAGCAATAACATCAGATACGGATAGAACTAAACATCACTGCTGGGATACGTGACCTTCGACCCCCCTCATGTTGCAAACGCCCTTGAGACTGTTGGTGTGTCCCAATTCACACTCTTATGCACTATTGTATGCCATTTTGTAATATAAAAAGTGTGATTAGTGTGAAATTGTGCACTTATTTAACCCTCCCAACAACAAAAATTAAGTTTGGTGCTTTGAAAGCTTCATACACTTGATAATTGTATAAAAACAAATCTCAAAATAACATTATAAAGCTCAGACACTAGATGGGAGAGCACATAGTGTATAGTGCGCCGTTCGGGACACAGCTTCAGTCTTACAAACTAGCTCGACCAGTTGTTTAATTTTCATTATTAAAAATTCAATGATATATATTCATCTTTCAAATACCAGCTGTAATATTCCACAGGCAATTTTCAGGCCATTTTATTTCGCTTTATTGTTGAATTTTTAATAATGAAATTGTATGTGAAACGTTTTCAATAATTGAAGATATACGATCATGTTGAATTTCGGCCCCTAAGAAGCCACGGCTTTCTCCACTTACTCAGTTCAACATGCTTGCTTGCTTTCACATTGTGTTGTCTTGCTTTTCAGATTCAAACTAGACCAATCTTATGTTTTTATGTGACTTATGTCCAGTCTTTGGCTAAATTGTAAGCTAGTCTGAGCTCTTCATGCACACCGGCCGCTGGTCAGAAAGTGGCGACCCACAATTCCCTGCAAACTCGCATCAGATCGTCACGCATGGCTTGAGCACGTGACCTAGATTAGTTTTCCCTGTTAATGTGAGTGTGACGGCTCGCAGAGGCTCCTGCACGTAAAGCATGACCACTGAACATCGGGGAATGGATTGTTCCTCAGATTATTGCACGCGTGTTCTCCTCTAGCAGTGGCTCACTCTTTAAAGAGTCTTTAAACATGAACTCTAGTTCATTCATAGTGACGTCCCTGTCCGGCTTCTCCCGCAGATCGAGGCTGATCTGGGATATCCAGGAGGGAAAGCTCGCATCATCCACAAGGAGTCTGACATCATCACGGCGTTCGCCATCAATAAGGTGCGGTTGTGGGACGGTTGACCTCTGACCTCTGAAGTATACCGAGACTCAGAGTAAATCTGGGAGTTGTGAATAATAAGATACACTGGTGCTTTGCCAGATGAGAAGTTTATCTATGCATCATCTTTTTACTCTTTTAATTCCTTTTAATAACGGTTTTAATTTTCCTTGGTTTTATTTTGTGATTATTTTAATTCCCTTTCGTGTAAAGCACTGTGATTGGCCAGAGTGTGTGAATATAAATGAACTTGCTTGGCTTCGTCTTCCAGGCCAATCGCAACTGTTTAGTGATGGCCTCCACACACGACATCCAGGAGCTCGACGTGTCCTCCATCCTCGCCACACAGGTGCTCACGTGGATCGACGACGAGGCGGAGGCCGAGGTCAAAGGGTGATTCACATTCACTTGTACAGCGCTTTTCACAACACACACCGTTCCACAGCAGCTTTACAGAAGTGCACGAGTCCATATTACAGTTCACAGTGATCTATTATCAGAGGAAACTTTATGAGTTTTGATTTCAGAAATGTACATATACAAATCACAGTTAGCTAAAAATTAAACACTACAATAATGTAATGCAGAAGCAATGAGTTCACTGAAGTGATGAATACTTCAAAGAGACGGAGCAGTTTAACGACACGATGATGATCTGAGGAACCGATGCAGGAAAACCACTTTAAATCCTCATTATGAATCATAATCATAAATAAAGTGCAAATCACAATAACAGTTTAAAGACATAAAATAATGATTTAAACTGTTTTACATCTGACATACACATTTAGATTAAATCTGCCATTCTCATTAATGTAGTTAAACACTTAAATCACATCAAATCATTACCGAGAAGTTACAACACTTTTTATATTTTTAAATTTTTTTTTTGATTGATTGATTTGTTTATTTAAGTGTCAAACACCATATGGTGCCCAGCCCTCGTGGGCTTATTAGACACTACAGTAATCATTTCACATTTCAAAATCTCCCCTTCATATTTCCAAAATATATCAGGATTTTTTAACTGAGTTGATTCGAAAAGAGAGTTCCTTTAAATCACAATAAAAAGGACAATAAAAAACAAAGTGAAATTCATCTTCCACAACCTGGAGGTCACAGAACTCACACACACGTAAATGTTCAGGAGTACCTTTAAATCTTTAAACCTTTTAATAAATAATATTTGTAGTGGATGCAATGCTTTGAACACAACATCTGTTTCCATTAAAAATATAAAGCAATTAAAAATACTGTAGGGTCAGTGGAAAAGATTGAGAAAAACTTTCTCTGAAATGTATCTTATACTGTTTGATTTATTTATTCTAAAACAAGGCAAGGATCGGCTATAAATGATCTTTAGCATTGTAAAGTGACGCACATCCGCATCTCATATTCTCCTAATGTCTCGTACCGTTAAACATGCGATCACACGGATGAATATGCATATGCAAATGATATGCAGATGAGGATATAGTAAACGAGGCGTTGTAAGCTCATATATGGATATTTCGGGGAGGAGACGCATGTGCACACACTCTTCCTCTGACTGGGGATGTTGCGCATACACACTCTTTATAAGTCTGAATATGGTTTGGCTTTTGGGCGCACACACACTTCTGGAGCGGATCCTACACACAGTTTTCTAAACGAGAGGCCGGATCAGTTGTGTGGCAGGTGTGAGTTGAGCTTGTGTTGTGTGCAGGACGGATGACTTCCTGGTGGTTCACGCGCGGGACGACTTCAGCACACACAGCAGCACGCCGTACACACACAGCAGCCCCGGCACGCCCATCAACATGCCCTGGCTGGGCGGCCTGCAGACCGGCAGAGGAGCCGCCGTGGTGAGCACTGCTCACTCTCCTGGACGGATCCTCTTCAGCATTATTTTTCACAGATAACGCGATAGCTAAAGAAACTGTTTTGAATGACAAAAACTGTAACTTTACAGATTACACATTTTTTGTCAACTAAAATCTTATTTTATTTTCTAGACTAAAACTAAAACAATTCAGATGAGTAAAATATGACTAAAACTAAAATGCATTTTAGTAAAAAGACTATAACTAAAACTAAATTTTCTGTCGAAATGACCGTTTTTACTCGTTTTATAATACGCTTGACCGGCTCGCTGTAAACCGCACATCTGATCTCATCTCTTCTGTTTCCGCAGCTCATCAAACGCAACATTAACAACGTGAGGCGGATGACATCACACCCCACACTCCCGTACTGTAAGTGTTCATCCGCTGCGATCTGCTCCAGTTCTCACGGTGCTCTGTGTGAATGGAAGTGAAGTAATGACAAATGAAACCGAAAACACGTTTGCAAAGACCCGCCCCCTTTAGTTACTGTTGCTATGTCCGGACATGCTACGCCGCTGTCACACACACCATGTCCTCACACACCGCGGAGCAGAGAGCACTGACAACACACTGAGACAGGACAGAGCAGGTCACTTTTGATATGAATCTCTCAACTTTCAAATTTGGTCATTTTTTACAGAAATTTAAACAATAAATACAGTTTTGTGTCTCTTTAACGTGTGTGACAGATCGCTCAGTTAAAGCCGCTCGTGAACCGATCATCTCTTCTAGTTCATTTATAGCGTCAAATAAACATGAATGAACATTAGAAGGAATGTTTCTTTAATCGCAGAAATCTATATCTGATCTATGTTCTCATCTCATGTTCGGAGAGCTTCCATAACTTCTGAGATATTGACATCAAATATTGCTCAGATACAAACTTGATGTTATGACCTTTCATAGATTCGTTCTAATTGTCGTCATGTCAAGCAGGAATAGTAACAAAAATGATGGGGGAAAAAATGCTTTATTTCAAGCTTTTGAAAGGTTTTCTTTTTTAAATATGAAAGCCTCACCTATGGAATCATTAACATGTCTCCAGGGTGTAAGGGGTTAATATGCAAGCGCTTAATGCACTGCATTGATTTTCAATTAGTGCAATTCAACATCACGTGACCCTGGAGCACAAACCCAGTCTGGAGCCGCACGGGTGTATCTGTGGCAATAGCAACTATACATCGTATGGGTCAAAATTATCCATTTTGACCTACGTGATTTTTTTTTTAACATGTTTTGTGGTCCAGGGTCACATTTGTAGTTTGTTTAATCCCATATGTGTCAGAATATGCTCAACGTGTGTGTGTGTGTGTGTGTGTGTGTAGACCTGACGGGGGCTCAGGACGGTAGCGTGCGCATGTTCGAGTGGGGTCACTCACAGCAGATCACATGCTTCAGGAGTCCCGGGAACACCAGGGTCACCAGAATACGCTTCAATTACCAGGGCAACAAGGTGCGTCAACCGAAACCCAGCGCACACACCGACCGAGAGAGCGGCGCGTGTTAACCTGCTCTTCTGTGTGTGTGTGTGTGTGTGTGTGTGTGTGTGTGTTGCAGTTTGGGATCGTGGATGCGGACGGCGCGCTCAGCCTCTGGCAGACCAGCACTTCAGGACACACACACAAACCCTATCTGGTACAGCACACCGTATCCCTAACTGTTCATAATACTGTACATCTTTATTCTGTCTGTGTCTATACAGTCTAACCAACATTACCCAGACCTGCAACATCTCACATCATCAGTTTATTCACTATAGTTTAGAGAATGGTGATAAAATATGAGCAGAACTCAGTTGATATCTGACAGGTTGTGTCTGTCCTTCTGTTAGACTGTCTCTCACACACACACACACACACACACACACACACACACACACACACACACACACACACACACACACACACACACACTGTTAGACTGTCTCACACATGAATTATGTTGAATATCTGTCAGCTGGTAAATTTAACTACACAATTAGATAATACCAGTTTAGCTCCACCAGTGACCAAGCAATGCTTCAGTGTGTTCAGTGTGTGTGTGTGTGTGTGTGTGTGTGTGTGTTCAGTGTGTGTGTAAGAAGAGCATTAGCAGTTACACACACACACTTCAGCAGAACATGACCAGCTCACAGTGTCCCGATCAGTGTTACTGGTAGTCTCTGTATGAAGAATATCTGGGTATAATATGTCCCAGTTTACTGTATTCTGCTCTCCTCACGTACAGAGATCAACTATAGTGTCCTGAGCACACTAGTGGAAATATAAAAATGATATCTAGTGTCTTGTTGCTATATTTATGTGCAGTGGAAGCTCGTGTGTGCAGACGGGAGTAAAGCTGGTTCTGATTTCTGATGCTGTGTTTCCTCCTCCTCATATTCTCCTTGTGTTCCTCCAGACGCTTCAGTGTCACAACAAGACGGCGAATGACTTTGTGTTTGTGGGCTCGTCGTCTCTCATCGCCACCGCAGGGCTGTCCACAGACAACAGGTACAGATCTGAAGAGCAGCGCGAGGACATGAGGACATGAGGAGGATGTTGGCTTCAGAAAACTCTCTATTAGTCTATCCGTCCATCTCTCAAACTTCTAGTTTTTAAAACTACTTTAAACTTCAAAATGAATTCCAACTTAAATATGTCTAACATCACAGAGAGCACAACAAAACTTCTTTCAGACACATTAACTAAGTCCCCCTGTGGGGTAAAACCAGCTGTTACTGTAGTTTATGTGTGTATGTGGAGTTATTAATCTGCTTTAACACACACCATGTGTAAGTTCATAAGTGGACAGCATTGCTGAGTATTTTCTGCTTAAAACTGCAGTGAACCAAAGACAGTCTCAAACACACGGTTTGAAATCGCTGGTGTTTCTGACGTCACACACTACCTTGACCAATCAGATCAACGTGTGATCGTCCACCAGTGGATCTCTGAGTGAGGGAGTGAGTGGAGGCGGGGCTCATCTGCATATTCATAGAACCACGCATACTAAATGAGGCGATGGTGTCGAGTTACATTCAAGATATTTTAAGTCATTAAGAATTTTCTTCAAGGAAAAAGCGCTTAAATATGTCATGAGGGATAATGATCGACTACAGAGACTTTCTCAAGCCAACAAAGTTTGTATTGACAAACTTTATTATCTAGTTAAATCCTAAAAAGATTTAGCTGCATGTCATGTGACATCTAACATCAGAGAACATGTTAAATTGAATTATTACCTGCAGATCTCAGGAGGCATCTTGTATAAATATTTTATCTGGTGAAAATGATCAGAACTCTAGATGTTCCTGTCCCAGAACTCTGCTTTCTCCCGTTACAGGAACGTGTGTCTGTGGGATACGCTGGTCACGCCGGCGTTCAGTCTGGTGCACGGTAAGTCATCGTCACACACACGGTCAGACACGATTGTTCTGTATGGGTGAGTGTATCTGAGGTGTGTGTGTGTGTGTGCTCAGCCTTCAGCGTGCACGAGACGGGCTCCACGGTTCTGGCTCTGGCCTCTAAACAGCAGGTTCTGCTCAGCGGAGGACGGAAGGGCTGGATCAGTGTTCTGGATCTGAGTCTGAAGATCCAGCGCCAGAGTTTCCAGGCCCACGACTCGCCGGTGAAAGCGCTGGCCGTGGACAACACCGAGCGGAGCTTCATCAGCGGGTCCGCCGAGGGGAACATCAAGGTCAGACCGGAATGCATGCAGTGTGTAATATTATTAAAGGTGCAGTGTGTAATATTAATAAAGGGGCAGTGTGTAATATTATTAAAGGGGCAGTGTGTAATATTATTAAAGGGGCAGTGTGTAATATTATTAAAGGGGCAGTGTGTAATATTATTAAAGGTGCAGTGTGTAATATTATTAAAGGGGCAGTGTGTAATATTATTAAAGGGGCAGTGTGTAATATTATTAAAGGTGCAGTGTGTAATATTATTAAAGGGGCAGTGTGTAATATTATTAAAGGTGCAGTGTGTAATATTATTAAAGGGGCAGTGTGTAATATTATTAAAGGTGCAGTGTGTAATATTATTAAAGGGGCAGTGTGTAATATTATTAAAGGTGCAGTGTGTAATATTAATAAAGGGGCAGTGTGTAATATTATTAAAGGGGCAGTGTGTAATATTATTAAAGGGGCAGTGTGTAATATTATTAAAGGGGCAGTGTGTAATATTATTAAAGGTGCAGTGTGTAATATTATTAAAGGGGCAGTGTGTAATATTATTAAAGGGGCAGTGTGTAATATTATTAAAGGGGCAGTGTGTAATATTATTAAAGGGGCAGTGTGTAATATTATTAAAGGGGCAGTGTGTAATATTATTAAAGGTGCAGTGTGTAATATTATTAAAGGGGCAGTGTGTAATATTATTAAAGGGGCAGTGTGTAATATTATTAAAGGTGCAGTGTGTAATATTATTAAAGGGGCAGTGTGTAATATTATTAAAGGTGCAGTGTGTAATATTATTAAAGGGGCCGTGTGTAATATTATTAAAGGTGCAGTGTGTAATATTAATAAAGGGGCAGTGTGTAATATTATTAAAGGGGCAGTGTGTAATATTATTAAAGGGGCAGTGTGTAATATTATTAAAGGGGCAGTGTGTAATATTATTAAAGGTGCAGTGTGTAATATTATTAAAGGGGCAGTGTGTAATATTATTAAAGGGGCAGTGTGTAATATTATTAAAGGTGCAGTGTGTAATATTATTAAAGGGGCAGTGTGTAATATTATTAAAGGTGCAGTGTGTAATATTATTAAAGGTGCAGTGTGTAATATTATTAAAGGGGCAGTGTGTAATATTATTAAAGGTGCAGTGTGTAATATTATTAAAGGGGCAGTGTGTAGTATTATTAAAGGGGCAGTGTGTAACATGTATCATACACATAACTATGTTTCCAGTGGTGTATAAAGATCTTCCATAATGAACCGTTATGTTGTTATTAGCTTAGAATGAGGCATTTCTCTCTACACACACCGCGGGTCCGCTTACATCCACATGTGTACGGTGGCCCTGAACGGACAAACGCGTTTCCTCACTATGTTGTTCTTCATGATAAGAAGCAAGCTAAAGTCAGCCAATAAAACACTGACACAATGATGAACAAGTGACAATAACATTCGCAATAACATCGTTTTACTGAATAATTACGTAAACATAATTTCTTAATTTATCTTTGTAAAGAAACCTCATTGCTAACTGGCTAATCTCTGCTGTCTCAGACGACATCACTTCCTGTCGGCCACCGCAACTTCTGTTGGGGGCAATTCACAACCTCACCACTAGATGCCGCTAAAACTTACACAATGCACCTTTAAATGCATGATGTGTATTTGTGTTGGATCCGTCAACACAGACATCACAGATTTAGTTTAATCTTATTTTTAATTATTCATTTGAATCAATTTGTATGTGTTTGCTTAATCTTATTTTATTATTTTTATATATTTTTAACTTGTATTATTTATTTCAATCTTATTTTTTATTAATTTGAACCAATTTGTATTAAATAATATTTATTTATTTTAATACATTACTTGTTAATCAATTAGATTTTAATGTAGTCTAGTTTTTAATTTCTTCATCATAATTCATTTTTATTTATTTTAATAGATATTTGTTGATGTAGTTTGAATCTCAGTGTGTGTGTGTGTGTGTGTGTGTGTGTGTGTGTGTGTGTGTGTGTGTGTGTCGCAGGTGTGGAGCATGGCGACGCAGACTCTCCTGCACAGCTTCGCCAACGAACACGCGAGACAGTCGCTCTTCCGGAACCTGGGCACGGGCGTTATGCAGATTGAGACGGCTCCGGCCAATCAGGTGTTCTCCTGCGGCGCCGACGGCACCATGAAGATGCGCGTTCTCCCCGACGCGCACGGCAGCGCGAGGAACGACGTCAAGTTTATCATGTAGCACAATGACTTTCTTTGCACAGGGTAAGGCAAGCAATACGAGAGCGAGACGCTGGCAGAACACACACACACACACACACACACACACACACACACACACGTCATCATGAACTCTAATACAGGGAAGCAGCCACGTCTTCAAGCACACTGAACCTTCAGCATACATGTTTATATCTCAGTGAAGCCTTAACTAGCCAAACTGTTGCTAAGCGGTGTCGTGATCGTCTCTAGAGTTAACTATAGTGATAAGTGTCCTTATGTTCCCGCCGGTCATCCGCGGTCTCCAGCGCCGGCGCGTGTGTGTGTGTTGAAGATATCGTATATGACTCTGATAAGCAGTATTTAGACGAGCGCTAATGAAGCACTTCTGTAGAGATACGCATCATTCCATTATAATTACGCCGGAAACCCAGATCACGCTACTTTTATTTTCAGATGTAAATATGAGACTTGATGAAATGATTCTGTTGAATATAAAGCATATTTATGATCCTCCTCGAAGCTTCTGCAGACGTTTGTTTTTAGGAACGTTCAGGGTTTATTTTTTAGGCTCTTCTTTTACGCGCGGTGGATCGCGGGCGCTAGCGTTCTTCCGCTGTGTGTCCGGCGAGGTCCTCTCCCCAGCGATCATGCTCTCGGCCCCGTAACCTCAGATGTGAATATATACGCAAATCAATTTAATTTTATAATGAGTATGAAGAGACCTGTAATATACATGACTGTAAAGAGGAAATAAATGACTTAATGCAACACGTGTGGTGTCTTTATTAATGATGTCATCAGAAGCGGTTCAGCGTGAGGAGAGTTAATGAGCGGCTAGCGTTAGCATTAGCATTAGCGGCCGGTGATGATGTGGATCTTCAGAGTTTGGCGTAATCCTTCAGGACGGCCTCCAGTTTCTGGCTCAACATTATATTCCCCGTGACCTTCAGCTTCCCAGAGAAGAACGCCTGAGGAGAACACACACCACAGCTCTCGTGTCCATGTCCAGAGAAATAATGTGTGTGTGTAAGAGTGAGTGAGAGAGAGAGTGTGTGTGTGTGTGTGTGTGTGTAAGAGTGAGTGAGAGAGGGTGTGTGTGTGTGTAAGAGTGAGTGAGAGAGGGTGTGTGTGTGTGTGTGTGTAAGAGTGAGTGAGAGAGGGTGTGTGTGTGTGTGTGTGTGTGTAAGAGTGAGTGAGAGAGGGTGTGTGTGTGTGTGTGTGTGTGTGTGTGTGTGTGTAAGAGTGAGTGAGAGAGGGTGTGTGTGTAAGAGTGAGTGAGAGAGGGTGTGTGTGTGTGTGTAAGAGTGAGTGAGAGAGGGTGTGTGTGTAAGAGTGAGTGAGAGAGGGTGTGTGTGTGTAAGAGTGAGTGAGAGAGGGTGTGTGTGTGTAAGAGTGAGTGAGAGAGGGTGTGTGTGTAAGAGTGAGTGAGAGAGGGTGTGTGTGTAAGAGTGAGTGAGAGAGGGTGTGTGTGTAAGAGTGAGTGAGAGAGGGTGTGTGTGTGTGTGTGTGTGTGTGTGTGTGTGTGTAAGAGTGAGTGAGAGGGTGTGTGTGTAAGAGTGAGTGAGAGAGGGTGTGTGTGTGTGTGTGTGTGTGTGTGTGTGTGTGTAAGAGAGGGTGTGTGTGTAAGAGTGAGTGAGAGGGTGTGTGTGTAAGAGTGAGTGAGAGAGGGTGTGTGTGTGTGTAAGAGTGAGTGAGAGAGGGTGTGTGTGTAAGAGTGAGTGAGAGAGGGTGTGTGTGTAAGAGTGAGTGAGAGAGGGTGTGTGTGTAAGAGTGAGTGAGAGAGGGTGTGTGTGTGTGTGTAAGAGTGAGTGAGAGGGTGTGTGTGTAAGAGTGAGTGAGAGAGGGTGTGTGTGTGTGTGTGTGTGTGTGTAAGAGTGAGTGAGAGAGGGTGTGTGTGTAAGAGTGAGAGAGAGGGTGTGTGTGTAAGAGTGAGTGAGAGAGGGTGTGTGTGTGTAAGAGTGAGTGAGAGAGGGTGTGTGTGTGTGTGTAAGAGTGAGTGAGAGAGGGTGTGTGTAACAGTGAGTGAGAGAGGGTGTGTGTGTAAGAGTGAGTGAGAGAGGGTGTGTGTAACAGTGAGTGAGAGAGGGTGTGTGTAAGAGTGAGTGAGAGAGGGTGTGTGTGTAAGAGTGAGTGAGAGAGGGTGTGTGTGTGTGTGTAAGAGTGAGTGAGAGAGGGTGTGTGTGTGTGTAAGAGTGAGTGAGAGAGGGTGTGTGTAACAGTGAGTGAGAGAGGGTGTGTGTGTAAGAGTGAGTGAGAGAGGGTGTGTGTAACAGTGAGTGAGAGAGAGGGTGTGTGTAAGAGTGAGTGAGAGAGGGTGTGTGTAAGAGTGAGTGAGAGAGGGTGTGTGTAAGAGTGAGTGAGAGAGGGTGTGTGTGTAAGAGTGAGTGAGAGAGGGTGTGTGTGTGTAAGAGTGAGTGAGAGAGGGTGTGTGTGTGTGTAAGAGTGAGTGAGAGAGGGTGTGTGTGTGTGTAAGAGTGAGTGAGAGAGGGTGTGTGTAACAGTGAGTGAGAGAGGGTGTGTGTGTAAGAGTGAGTGAGAGAGGGTGTGTGTAACAGTGAGTGAGAGAGGGTGTGTGTAAGAGTGAGTGAGAGAGGGTGTGTGTAAGAGTGAGTGAGAGAGGGTGTGTGTAAGAGTGAGTGAGAGAGGGTGTGTGTAAGAGTGAGTGAGAGAGGGTGTGTGTAACAGTGAGTGAGAGAGGGTGTGTGTGTAACAGTGAGTGAGAGAGGGTGTGTGTGTAAGAGTGAGTGAGAGAGGGTGTGTGTAACAGTGAGTGAGAGAGGGTGTGTGTGTAAGAGTGAGTGAGAGAGGGTGTGTGTAACAGTGAGTGAGAGAGGGTGTGTGTAAGAGTGAGTGAGAGAGGGTGTGTGTGTAAGAGTGAGTGAGAGAGGGTGTGTGTGTAAGAGTGAGTGAGAGAGGGTGTGTGTAACAGTGAGTGAGAGAGGGTGTGTGTGTAACAGTGAGTGAGAGAGGGTGTGTGTGTAACAGTGAGTGAGAGAGGGTGTGTGTGTAAGAGTGAGTGAGAGAGGGTGTGTGTGTAAGAGTGAGTGAGAGATGGTGTGTGTGTGTGTGTAAGAGTGAGTGAGAGAGGGTGTGTGTGTAAGAGTGAGTGAGAGAGGGTGTGTGTGTGTGTAAGAGTGAGTGAGAGAGGGTGTGTGTGTGTGTAAGAGTGAGTGAGAGAGGGTGTGTGTGTAAGAGTGAGTGAGAGAGGGTGTGTGTGTGTGTAAGAGTGAGTGAGAGAGGGTGTGTGTGTAAGAGTGAGTGAGAGAGGGTGTGTGTGTAACAGTGAGTGAGGGTGTGTGTTTGTATAAGAGTGTGTGTGTGTGTGTGTGTGTATAAGAGTGAGTGAGGGTGTGTGTGTGTGTGTGTGTAAAAGAGTAAGTGAGGGTGTGTGTCCGGGTGTGTGTTTGTATAAGAGTGAGTGTGTGTGTGTGTGTGTGTGTGTGTGTGTTTGTATGTTTGTATAAGTGTGTGTGTGTGTGTGTGTGTGAGAGTGTGTGTCCGGATCACCAGTACCTTCTGCGGGTTCAGTTTCCCCGTCACCACATCCATGAAGTCCTGGTCCGCCACAGTGAAGGTCACGTCAGCTTGACCTCTGGCGACCCCTCGGGTCAGCGCGCCTCCGCCCGTCTTCAGATCCAGCGCTGAGAGACACACAGTCACACACTAACATCTTATCATTTGTTTAATACATGTTTACTTTATTATTCATTACATTTATTTAGTGCTTTTCTCTGCACTCAAAGCGCTTTACATAGGGGGGGGGGGGGGGGGGATCTCCACACACACACACACACACACACCAGCCATACTGTGCCAGAACACACACACACACACACCAGCCATACTGCACCAGAACACACACACACACACACACACACACACCAGCCATACTGCACCAGAACACACACACACCAGCCATACTGCACCAGAACACACACACACCAGCCATACTGCACCAGAACACACACACACACACACACACACACACACACACACCAGCCATACTGGTGGAGAGGAGACCGTGATGAAGCCAATCAGTGTATGGGGATAATTAGGAGGCAGATGTTGACAGGACACCGGGGTCACTCACACACACACACTCACACACTCATACACACACTCTCACTCAATCATACACACACTCACACACTCACTCAATCATACACACTCACTCACACACACACACACTCACTCAATCATACACACACTCACTCACTCACTCACACTCAATCATACACACACACACACACACTCACACTCAATTATACACACACTCACACTCAATCATACACACACTCAATCATACTCAATCATACACTGTTACGTGTCAGAACGTAAATGTGGTTAACGAGAACTGTGAGTGTGTGCAGGTTTTCTTGTTGTGCTCTTTTCTTCTCTCTCTCTCTCTCTCTCTCTCTGTCGCTTTACGCTCATTTGAGTGTAACAGGTGCAGCTGCTTAGATGGGCGGGGCTGACGGACTCGACGCGTGAATATAAGCTGTCTGGAAGGCTCGTTCATCGAGTTCCCCCTCCTGCTTCACGCTGTTGTAGAACGTGTGTTTTTGTGAACGAGTTTTGCGCAACACAGTGGTGTTGAAAGCCGGCTGGCTGTTGTGTGTTTTCTGTGATAGAATAACCCGCCTGTGAACGGCGTGCTGACTGTTAGCGGTATAGGCCGGTAAATGTGACGTCCTGCTTTCTTTATTAATACTGTTGAGAGGGTCAGAAGCGCTATTTTCTTTTAACCTTGTTTTCTCCTGTTTACTGGCTAGCAGGGAGGTAAGAATTGTGTACTTTTGTTTATTTCTGAAATCCAGGGAAGACGACCTAAATTTAGTTAGAAGACTCGTTTTTGTTTGTTATTTTTGCGGCTGACTGAACCCTCTCCTTTTTGAGTATATTTCACCTTTCAAAACGAATGAATTCTTACCCCTACATGTAACAATAAATATTGACTTTTTTTTGGGTTACCATGTTTCCTTGTGTGTTTTAATGGAGCAGGAGATGGAACTCCGGGCGGCACCTTTTAATAGGTTTCCGCTCTATATGTTAGTGCGCGTGGCACGTAACATAATGGGGGCTCGTCATCAAAATTCATAAATCCTCAATCACAAAAACCGGAAGCTTTAAAAATTTGGTGAGTAAAATTTAAGTGTTTTCTTCTTCTTGTTGTTTAACGAGTTAAAATAGTAGTAGTGGGGAAGGGAATATGGAGAGTGAGGTTGAAGCTTTTGTTAACTCTCCGTCGGTGGAGCAGTTGGATCGCTTTAATAAAAAAGAATTACTGCAAATTGCAGAGAGCTTTAAAATATCCGTTTCACCTTCAGCAGTAAAGGCTGATATCAAAACCGAAATTTTGTCGGAGATGATCTCTCTTGGTATTGTGACCGAAAAATCAGGGGTGCCTGCCCCACGTGAATTTGATCCTGTTATGGCACTGAAATTAAAAGAACTAGAATTACAAATTAAGCGTCAAGAGCATGAAACACGTGTCCTAGCTTTTCAAGAGTTAGAGCTGATTCGTATAACTAAACGGGAGGAGCGAGAACAGCATCCCATTGATGTGTCACAGGGTTTCCGTGGGTCAAGTCAGTTTGATCCAACCCGGTACATGAAACTCGTTCCCCAATTTAGAGAGTCGGAGGTAGATGCCTACTTTACTGCTTTTGAGAGGGTAGCGGGAAAGCTGCGCTGGCCTAAAGATATGTGGGCGGTAATGTTACAGAGCAGCTTCGTGGGCAAGGCACAAGAGGTTTGTTCTGCCTTGCCCATTGAAGACTCTCTCGATTATGATGTAGTAAAAACAGCGGTGCTTCGAGCATATGAACTTGTGCCCGAAGCTTACAGGCAAAAATTCAGAAATCATACTAAAGCAGCTAGACAGACTTTCGTAGAATTCGCGCATGATAAAAGAGCAATGTTAGAGAAGTGGTGTATTGCGTCTGATGCTACAACGTTTGAACGTCTCCAGGAGTTAATACTACTGGAGGATTTCAAAGGTTGTCTTCCTGAAAATTTAGTGTTGCACCTGAATGAACAAAAGGTTTCTTCGTTGTCGGAGGCTGCAGTGTTTGCTGATGAGTACGTACTGACTCACCGAACCATTTTTCCCACGGCCCGTCAGAATCAAAACATTAGATCGTACGCTGAGAGGAATGCGGCGTTCGGGCGATCATCAAAGACCGACGCTCGTACATGCGCGCCCGGGGGAAATTTTTCAAAACCCACAGAGTCTAAACGCGCGTGTTTCTTCTGTCTTGATCCCAGTCATTTAATTGCGGACTGCAAGGCGTGGAAACAAAAAAATGCGGCGGTTAAAGCGAAAAGCGTTGCACATGTGGTACTTGAACCACAGGTAGGATCGGCTGAATCGTTTTCGCCTGGGATGGAGTTGTTTAAACCCTTCCTGATGAGCGGTTCTGTTTCTATTTCTCCAGACAGTACGTCAAAACCTGTGTCTATGTTGCGCGACACTGGCGCTGCTCATTCATTTATTCGCGAAAATGTTCTTCCATTGTCCGCGGAGACGTATACAGGGACTGATATATTAGTTCGTGGAATTGAGCTAGGGTGCATTAAAATTCCTGTTCACTCTGTGTTTCTAAAATCCGAGCTAGTCTCGGGCATAGTAAACGTGGGAGTCTGTGTTAGACTACCAGTGGAAGGTATAGATTTCATCCTGGGTAACGATTTGGCTGGAGGCAATGTTTTTCCTTTCCCCGTAGTGTCCGAGTGTCCTGCGAAAGATTCGGTTTTGCTGCCTGTCTCTCCTTTGTTTCCAGCGTGTGCGGTGACGCGCTCACAGTCACAGAAATTTGCAGACACTGTTGATTTATCTGATTCGTTTCTGTTACGTTCAAAACCTACGGAGTTGTCATTGTCAGTGAACGACAATGTTTTAGAGACGAGCTCTGGCGGGCGTACTCAGCGGCAAACACTTATCGGCCGTAAACAACTTAGTATGGCACAAAAGTCAGATTCGTCTTTGTTGCGGTGTGTTGAAACCGCAGTAAAGACAAAAGATGATCTCGCTCGAGTAAGGATAGGTTATTATTGGGATGGAGATGTCTTAATGCGCAAGTGGCTTCCAATGGTTGAGGACAAAACTGACTTAACCCATGCTTATCAAATTGTTGTACCTATGTGCTATCGTTCTGTAGTGCTTGAACTTGCCCACGATCATCTAATGGCAGGGCACTTTGGAGTCAATAAAACTTTTCAGCGTGTTACGAAATACTTTTATTGGCCCGGAGTGAAAGCAAGTGTCGTAAAATATTGCCGTTCTTGTCGTGCGTGTCAAATCGCGGGGAAGCCTAATCAGGTTGTGCGCCCCGCACCCTTACGCCCAATTCCCGTGGTGGGGGAGCCGTTCGAACGACTAATATTGGACTGTGTCGGACCGCTCCCAAGATCGAAAAGTGGACACCAATATATTCTCACGCTGATGTGCGCTGCCACTCGGTTCCCCGAGGCGATTCCCCTCCGCAACTTAAAAGCCAAAACCGTTGTAAAGGAACTGATCAAATTTTGCTCTCTTTTTGGCCTGCCGCATGTAATCCAAACAGACCGCGGAACTAATTTTACATCAAAGCTTTTCAAACAGGTGCTGACTAAAATTTCGGTTTCACATCAGATGTCCAGCGCTTATCATCCGCAGTCGCAGGGAGCGTTGGAGCGGTTCCATCAAACGCTCAAAACCATGCTGCGTGTTTACTGCGTAGAAACGGGAAAAGAATGGGATGAGTGTTTGCCCTTATTACTTTTCGCCGTTCGTGAAACTGTGCAAGACTCTCTAGGCTTCAGCCCAGCGCAGTTGGTGTTCGGTCATGCGGTTCGTGGCCCCCTTAAGCTTCTGAGTGAACAAATACTTGAGAATGAGGTTGCGCTTGTGCCTGTAAACGAGTATGTAGATTCACTCCGTAAGCGTTTGAAGCACGCTTGTGATCTCGCGAAGTTGAACCTAGCAGGCTCTCAAGCTACTATGAAGGATTATTACGATCGAAAAAGTGTTGCTCGTTCGTTTGATCCAGGTGAATCCGTGCTGGCCTTGTTACCAGTTCCTGGGTCATCTTTGCAGTCCCGATTTACTGGTCCTTATATTGTAGAAAAAAAAAGTGAGTGAAACAAATTATGTACTGAGAACGCCAGATCGTAGGAAGAAGAGACGAAATTGTCATATTAACATGTTAAAGCCTTATCATGCAAGAGATCAAGTTGAAGCGTCAGTTAAAAGTGCTTAAGGGCTACTGGCAGGTGCCCCTTACTCCGCGCGCTGCTGAAATCTCTGCATTTGTCACACCTGACTACTTCTGCCAATACTCTGTAATGGCGTTCGGGATGCGGAACGCCCCGTCCACGTTCCAGCGCCTAATGCAGTTGGTACTGTGTGATATACAAAATTGTACTGCATATCTTGATGATATAGTTGTGTATTCTTCCACGTGGGAAGAACATGTTGAAACGTTATGTGAGGTGTTCTTCCGATTAGCTGATGCGTCATTAACTGTGAACCTCACAAAATGTGAATTCGCCAAAGCCTACGTCACCTATCTTGGCAAACGTGTGGGTCAAGGTCAGGTTTGCCCACTAGATGCCAAGGTTGTGGCTATAACGGAGTTTCCTAGACCCACGAACAAACGTGAGTTACGCCGCTTCATCGGAATGGCTGGATATTACCGTGGGTTTTGTCGCAATTTTGCCACTCTTGTTGCACCTCTAACAGATCTTCTCCGACCATCACAAAGTTTTAAGTGGACTTCTGTATGTGAACGCGCATTTTCAGGAACGAAAGATCTTTTATGTAATGCCCCAATCCTGGCCGCACCTGATTTTGAAATCCCTTTCCAACTTGAGGTTGACGCGAGTATGGTTGGTGCAGGAGCTGTCCTTCTGCAGACGTCTGAAAAGAACATCAATAGACCGGTGTGTTACTTCTCGAAAAAGTTTAACAGCTGTCAGTACAAATATAGCACCATTGAGAAGGAGGCTCTCGCATTAGTGATGGCAGTGAAACATTTCGAAGTTTATCTGGGGGGTTCTACGTTTCCTATCAGAGTGTACACGGACCACAATCCGTTAGTTTTCCTCAATCGCATGTACAATACAAACCAACGCTTAATGCGTTGGTCCCTCGCACTTCAAGAATTCAATTTGGAAATTGTCCATAAGCGCGGCGCTGAAAACCTAATCGCCGATGCGCTGTCTAGAGTGTACAGTACTGAATCTGTCAAGTAAGTGCGCATTAATGTGAGATCAATGTGATGTAACCATTAATCTTTTGGGGAGGGGAGGAGTGTTACGTGTCAGAACGTAAATGTGGTTAACGAGAACTGTGAGTGTGTGCAGGTTTTCTTGTTGTGCTCTTTTCTTCTCTCTCTCTCTCTCTCTCTCTCTGTCGCTTTACGCTCATTTGAGTGTAACAGGTGCAGCTGCTTAGATGGGCGGGGCTGACGGACTCGACGCGTGAATATAAGCTGTCTGGAAGGCTCGTTCATCGAGTTCCCCCTCCTGCTTCACGCTGTTGTAGAACGTGTGTTTTTGTGAACGAGTTTTGCGCAACACAGTGGTGTTGAAAGCCGGCTGGCTGTTGTGTGTTTTCTGTGATAGAATAACCCGCCTGTGAACGGCGTGCTGACTGTTAGCGGTATAGGCCGGTAAATGTGACGTCCTGCTTTCTTTATTAATACTGTTGAGAGGGTCAGAAGCGCTATTTTCTTTTAACCTTGTTTTCTCCTGTTTACTGGCTAGCAGGGAGGTAAGAATTGTGTACTTTTGTTTATTTCTGAAATCCAGGGAAGACGACCTAAATTTAGTTAGAAGACTCGTTTTTGTTTGTTATTTTTGCGGCTGACTGAACCCTCTCCTTTTTGAGTATATTTCACCTTTCAAAACGAATGAATTCTTACCCCTACATGTAACAATAAATATTGACTTTTTTTTGGGTTACCATGTTTCCTTGTGTGTTTTAATGGAGCAGGAGATGGAACTCCGGGCGGCACCTTTTAATAGGTTTCCGCTCTATATGTTAGTGCGCGTGGCACGTAACATACACACACTCACACACACACACACACACACACAATCATACACACACTCACTCACTCACACACTCTCACTCAATCAATCATACACACACACACACACACACACTCACTCATACACACATTCACTCACTCACACACTCTCACTCAATCAATCATACACACACACACACTCACTCACACACACTCACACTCAATTATACACACACTCACACTCAATCATACACACACTCACACTCAATCATACACACACTCACACTCAATCATACACACACTCACACACACACACACACACACTCACTCAATCATACACACACTCACACACACTCAATCATACACACACTCACACACACACTCACACACTC
>NC_136890.1:34939671-34944671 GCF_949152265.1 Phoxinus phoxinus | reverse complement strand
CAGGAGATCCTTCAGTCGTGTGTGTGTGTGTGTGTGACAGAACAGGAGGTCCTTCAGTCGTGTGTGTGTGTGTGTGTGTGTGACAGAACAGGAGATCCTTCAGTCGTGTGTGTGTGTGTGTGTGTGTGTGTGTGACAGAACAGGAGATCCTTCAGTCGTGTGTGTGTGTGTGTGTGTGTGTGTGACAGAACAGGAGATCCTTCAGTCGTGTGTGTGTGTGTGTGTGTGTGTGTGACAGAACAGGAGATCCTTCAGTCGTGTGTGTGTGTGTGTGTGTGTGTGTGTGACAGAACAGGAGATCCTTCAGTCGTGTGTGTGTGTGTGTGTGTGTGTGTGTGTGTGACAGAACAGGAGATCCTTCAGTCGTGTGTGTGTGTGTGTGTGTGTGTGACAGAACAGGAGGTCCTTCAGTCGTGTGTGTGTGTGTGTGTGTGTGTGTGACAGAACAGGAGATCCTTCAGTCGTGTGTGTGTGTGTGTGTGTGTGTGTGTGACAGAACAGGAGATCCTTCAGTCGTGTGTGTGTGTGTGTGTGTGTGTGTGTGTGACAGAACAGGAGATCCTTCAGTCGTGTGTGTGTGTGTGTGTGTGTGTGTGACAGAACAGGAGATCCTTCAGTCGTGTGTGTGTGTGTGTGTGTGTGTGACAGAACAGGAGGTACTTCAGTCGTGTGTGTGTGTGTGTGTGTGTGTGTGTGTGTGTGTGTGTGTGTGTGTGTGTGTGTGTGTGTGTGTGCACGTGCCTGTGGCGTCCCGGCGCTGACTGACGCCTCCACTGATGTGTGTAGGTCTATATATGCTCCCGCCAGAACCACGTCTCCCGTTTCCTTGACCTTGAGAAGCAGCAGAATCAGAACCAGCGCTCGAGTTCAGAGGCGAACGGCATTCTGGGAAACGAGTGTTTGCTCACCGAACACTGGATGTGGATTCTGTTCTCCTCCTTCCACATCTCCGTCTGCAGAGCCTGACCTGGGAACACCGGCTTCACGAAGCGCACCTGAACACACACACACACACACACACACACACACACTCATTATCCTGAACACACACACACTCATTATCCTGAACACACACACACTCATTATCCTGAACACACACACACTCATTATCATGAACACACACACACTCATTATCCTGAACACACACACACTCATTATCATGAACACACACACACTCATTATCCTGAACACACACACACTCATTATCCTGAACACACACACACTCATTATCCTGAACACACACACACTCATTATCCTGAACACACTATATAATGAATAGTGGGTTGTGTGTGTGTGTGTGTGTGAGAGAGAGAGAGGATGATGAATAGTGGGTTGTGTGTGTGTGTGTGTGTGTGTGTGTGTGTGAGAGAGAGAGAGAGAGGATAATGAATAGTGGGTTGTGTGTGTGTGTGTGTGTGTCTCCTGTCGGCTGCGTTACCTTGATGGACTTGAATCTGGACACATCATTCCCGGCGTAGCGCTGGAGAACGTGACGAGCGGCGAAACCGAACGAACACAAGCCGTGGAGGATCGGGGCATCAAACCCTGCGGCGTCAGCGACACAAACACAGTCTCAGACACACACTCACTGCACACACACTCACTACACACTGCACACACACACTCACTGCACACACACACTCTCACTGCAGACACACACACTCACTGCAGACACACACTGCACACACACACTCACTGCACACACACACTCTCACTGCAGACACACACACACTACACACACACACTGCACACTCACTGCACACACACACACACACACACACACACACACACACACACACTGCACACACACACTCTCACTGCAGACACATGCTCACTGCACACACACACACACACACACTCACTGCACACACACTCACTGCACACACACACACTCAGTGCAGACACACACTCACTGCAGACACACACTCACTGCAGACACACACTCTTTACTCAGAGTCTCGTCTCCAGGCCACACATCTAACATTTCTTAAATCAAGAAGCATTTCCTAGATGAGTGACACCAGATATGATGTGTTTTCTGGGGAAATAAATGAACATTAAGAGTTTTTGCTTAAAAAAAGCTCAATTATCTGCCAGTGGGGTCAGAAAAGATTATGTTCTGCAAAAACTCACTTAATGTTGATATATTTCCCCAGAAAGCAAGACTTAATATCTAATGTCACTGTAATCATCTAGTAAATGCTTCTTGATTTAAGAATTTGTAGATATTTGGACTGGAAACGAGACAAAAATACTTTATGGGATGAGTGCATATTAATCTGGAATATTGTAATAAATGCTGTACCTCCGAGAGCGGAGAAACTGGGGTCGATGTGCAGCGGGTTCCAGTCGCCACTCAGCCGGTACAGAGCCGCCTGAACACACACACACACACACACACACACACACACACACACACACACACACACACACACACACACTATTCATAAACGACCCGATACTCATAAACGTCAAAATGACCCGAAGCCCTAACATTATTTTATTTTTTTGTCCAGAAAGCTTACTTTATTATGATAATATTTGTTCAATGCACGTTTTTTTGGAGATTTTCTTTTTTTTACCTTTAAATTACTAGATTTGATCAATAAATAAATAGTCACTTAAGCACATTCCTCACATTCTTTCTACTTAAATTCTAAATAACTAAATTTCATGCATAAACCTTTTAATTCAGCTCAAAATATCTTAAAAATATTTTATATTTTCTTATATTTATACCTTATATAAAATGTGTCTGACCTCTTGTGTGAAAATAATAATATAAGATGATATTTCCTGACTCTAGATGGGCTTATATCTCTATATGGAGCAGATGAGCCGTTCCGCTGGGTCCTAAAGCCAGTTCTCCTCAGTGTGCAGACACACTCGTAGACGTTATACAATCATCTTTTGGTAAAGCTTGAGCATTTTTATGTTTTTCTGTGAACTGAAGCATTCCTGAGGGTTTAAATTGACCTGCGAGGATTTGTTGAATTTAAACCACAAAACTCCTCGAATCCATTCATCCGTGTGTGTGTGTTCGTGGTTCGAGTGCGACACAAGTCCTGGGGTCTCGGACTCATCTGATGAACACTCAATTGTTAATTATTTTTTAATGAATTTCATGTGAAACTGAGGCGAGGGAAGGATGAGGTCAATGCATCTTTAGTGTCTCTTTAAAACCCAAGTGTGTGTCGTCAGTGATGCGGTGTGATGATGTCACCTGATCTCGAGACGTTTGTTCCACGATCACAGCGTCAGCGGGTCTGTCTGGAAGAGGAGCGGTGACCTGAAGGACACACACACACACACACACACACACACAGGGGAATCAATGCCTGTGTGTGACTCTACACAGCTGGAGTGTGTGTGTGTGTGTGTGTGTGTGTGTGTGTGTGAGTGAGTGAGAGTGTGAGTGTGAGTGTGAGTGTGTGTGTGTGTGTGTGTGTGTGTGTGTGTGTGTGTGTGTGTGTGTGTGTGTGTGTGTGTGTGAGAGATATTCACCACGGCCTTCTGGGACGTCCGCTTCCCGCCGAACCCTCCAGCGCCGACGATGAACAACGAGAACTGATTAAAACACACCAGCTCTCCGCCGCTGTACGTATGAACTGAGACACACACACACACACACACACACACACACACAGCAAACACTTAAGTCAGAATTATTTTTTTGAAAGGCTTCATCAAAGGACTCATTAAATTCAATTAAAATTGTTTGATAAATACAATATTATTATAATGTAAATCATCAGTTCTCTATGTGAATATACAGTAAAGTGTAATTTATTCCTGTGATCAAAGCTGAATTTATCATCATTACTCCAGTCTTCAGTGTCACATGATCCTCCAGAAATCAGTGTAATATGATGATCTGATGCTCAAGACACATTTATGATTATTATCAGTGTTGAAAGCCGTTCATATTTCTGTGGAAACCGTGATACACTAACATTCAAAAGTTTAGGGTAAGTAAGATTTTTCTAAATTGAATATTTATTCCAAAAGACAATAGTGACGATAAAAACATGTATAATGTCACAAAAGATTCTGTTTAAAATAAATGCTGTTCTTTTGAACTTTCTATTCATCAAATAATAAAAGTGTAATATGAACTGCTTTCAACACTGATAATAATCATAAATGTGTCTTGATCATCAGATCATCATATTACACTGATTTCTGGAGGATCATGTGACACTGAAGACTGGAGTAATGATGATAAACTCAGCTTTGATCACAGGAATAAATTACACTTTACTGTATATTCACATAGAGAACTGATGATTTACATTATAATAATATTTCACTGTTTTACTGATCAAATAAATGCAGCTTTGGTGAGAGACTTCTAATTTAAGAATCTTGCTGAACCCGAACGTGCGCGCGTGTGTGTGTGCGTGTGTGCGTGCGTGTGTGCGTGCGTGTGTGTGTGGTTTGTGTGTGCGCGCGCGTGTGTGTGTGTGTGGACGTGCGCGTGTGTGCGTGTGCGTGCGTGTGTGTGTGATTCACACTGTTGTTGCTTCTCACCGTCGAGCAGGACGATCATCCCGGACCCTTTATCCAGAACATCAGCGACCACGGCCCGTGACGTCAGCGTCCCTGAGGAGACACACACACACACCTTCAGTAACACATGACACACACACCTGAGGAGTGTGTGAGGAAAGAAACATCTCCAGAAAACACATGAGGAGTGTGTGAGAAGCTGAGCGTTTGCTGATGATCACCTGATGTGGGCAGCGGTTTGAACAGCTCCAGATACTGCTCTCCATGCAGCAGCTGAAAGACACACACACACTGATGACATCACTGAGGGGACATACACACACACACTGATGACATCACTGAGGGGACATACACACACACACTGATGACATCACTGAGGACACACACACACACACACACACACACAGATGACATCACTGAGGACACACACACACACACACACACACAGATGACATCACTGAGGACACACACACACACACACTGATGACATC
>NC_136890.1:34919671-34934671 GCF_949152265.1 Phoxinus phoxinus | reverse complement strand
TCGTCCAGAATCCAGGTTAGACAGGACCTCCACCAGCGTCTGCAGAGACTCTTCAGGAACACAGTGATGTTCATTACATTTACATTCAATCCTTTAGCCGACGCTTTTATCCAGAGTGTGACTTACAGACGAGAACACCAGAAGCAGCGAGACCAACAGGAGACAACAGTGTACAAGTGTGTGTGTGTGTGTGTGTGTGTGTGTTTACCCTGAATGCTGGCGGGTTTAGTGGCATCAGTAAAGTCACAGATCTCGTTCCAAGAGTCTCTCACGGCCTCCGGCGTCATGATCTCGTTCTTCTGACGCACCGTTCGACCCTGAGTCCTCTCCCAGCGCACTGCACACACACACACACACACACATCACTACACGTGTGTGAGGACTAGTGCTGATGTTAACTCTAAACAGCACTAAATATAGCTGTATATATGAGCACATTATATAAGTGATCTGCATAAAGGCGGTAACGGTGAGTCACGGCTCGAGGTTCTGGTGCTGATCTTCTCCCACAGAGATCAGGAGCTTCACAGCAGAACTTACATTTCCCGATCCAGCCGGCGCCGACCTGCAACACACACACACACACACACACACACACAGCTGAAGAGTTTCATGCAGAAATACAAAGTACACTTGAGATGATGGAGAAACTTTTACATTTACATGTGCGCTTTAATCAAACACTTGTACAGTAATTAATGCACTCAAGGTACAGTACGCATCATCAGATGAACACCTCGAACAGGCCTCCGTTCTCCCGACACGACTCGTGGCCCAACCACAGCACCAGCGGCGCCACGTACTCCGCCTTCAGCGACTCCAGCAGATCTGAAGAAGCAGAGCGGTCAGTGCGGTCCACACACACGTGATGACATCACTCTCACCCGATGACATCACTCTCACCTCACTCTCTCCTGATCACATCACTCTCACCTGATGACATCACTCTCACCTGATGACATCACACTCACCTGATGACATCACACTCATCTGATGACATCACTCTCACTCTCTCCTGATGACATCACTCTCACCTCACTCTCTCCTGATGACATCACTCTCACCTGATGACATCACTCTCACCTCACTCTCACCTGATGACATCACTCTCACCTCACTCTCTCCTGATGACATCACTCTCACCTCACTCTCTCCTGATGACATCACTCTCACCTGACATCACTCTCTCCTGATGACATCACTCTCACCTGACATCACTCTCTCCTGATGACATCACTCTCACCTGACATCACTCTCTCCTGATGACATCACTCTCACCTGATGACATTACACTCACCTGATGACATCACACTCATCTGATGACATCACTCTCACTCTCTCCTGATGACATCACTCTCACCTCACTCTCTCCTGATGACATCACTCTCACCTGATGACATCACTCTCACCTCACTCTCACCTGATGACATCACTCTCACCTCACTCTCACCTGATGACATCACTCTCACCTCACTCTCTCCTGATGACATCACTCTCACCTCACTCTCTCCTGATGACATCACTCTCACCTCACTCTCTCCTGATGACATCACTCTCACCTGACATCACTCTCTCCTGATGACATCACTCTCACCTGACATCACTCTCTCCTGATGACATCACTCTCACCTGACATCACTCTCTCCTGATGACATCACTCTCACCTGACATCACTCTCTCCTGATGACATCACTCTCACCTGACATCACTCTCTCCTGATGACATCACTCTCACCTGACATCACTCTCTCCTGATGACATCACTCTCACCTGATGACATTACACTCACCTGATGACATCACACTCATCTGATGACATCACTCTCACTCTCTCCTGATGACATCACTCTCACCTCACTCTCTCCTGATGACATCACTCTCACCTGATGACATCACTCTCACCTCACTCTCACCTGATGACATCACTCTCACCTCACTCTCACCTGATGACATCACTCTCACCTCACTCTCTCCTGATGACATCACTCTCACCTCACTCTCTCCTGATGACATCACTCTCACCTGACATCACTCTCTCCTGATGACATCACTCTCACCTGACATCACTCTCTCCTGATGACATCACTCTCACCTGACATCACTCTCTCCTGATGACATCACTCTCACCTGATGACATCACTCTCACCTCACTCTCTCCTGATGACATCACTCTCACCTCACTCTCACCTGATGACATCACTCTCACCTCACTCTCTCCTGATGACATCACTCTCACCTCACTCTCTCCTGATGACATCACTCTCACCTCACTCTCACCTGATGACATCACTCTCACCTCACTCTCACCTGATGACATCACTCTCACCTGATGACATCACTCTCACCTGATGACATCACTCTCACCTCACTCTCACCTGATGACATCACTCTCACCTGATGACATCACTCTCACCTCACTCTCTCCTGATGACATCACTCTCACCTCACTCTCTCCTGATGACATCACTCTCACCTCACTCTCACCTGATGACATCACTCTCACCTCACTCTCTCCTGATGACATCACTCTCACCTCACTCTCTCCTGATGACATCACTCTCACCTCACTCTCTCCTGATGACATCACTCTCACCTCACTCTCACCTGATGACATCACTCTCACCTCACTCTCACCTGATGACATCACTCTCACCTCACTCTCTCCTGATGACATCACTCTCACCTCACTCTCACCTGATGACATCACTCTCACCTGATGACATCACTCTCACCTGATGACATCACTCTCACCTCACTCTCTCCTGATGACATCACTCTCACCTCACTCTCTCCTGATGACATCACACTCACCTGATGACATCACTCTCACCTGATGACATCACACTCACCTGATGACATCACTCTCACCTGATGACATCACACTCACCTCACTCTCACCTGATGACATCACTCTCACCTCACTCTCTCCTGATGACATCACTCTCACCTCACTCTCTCCTGATGACATCACTCTCACCTCACTCTCTCCTGATGACATCACTCTCACCTCACTCTCACCTGATGACATCACTCTCACCTCACTCTCACCTGATGACATCACTCTCACTCTCACCTGATGACATCACTCTCACCTGATGACATCACTCTCACCTCACTCTCTCCTGATGACATCACTCTCACCTCACTCTCACCTGATGACATCACTCTCACCTGATGACATCACTCTCACCTCACTCTCTCCTGATGACATCACTCTCACCTCACTCTCTCCTGATGACATCACTCTCTCCTGATGACATCACTCTCACCTGATGACATCACACTCACCTGATGACATCACTCTCACCTGATGACATCACACTCACCTCACTCTCACCTGATGACATCACTCTCACCTGATGACATCACTCTCCTCACTCTCTCCTGATGACATCACTCTCACCTCACTCTCTCCTGATGACATCACTCTCACCTCACTCTCTCCTGATGACATCACTCTCACCTGACATCACTCTCTCCTGATGACATCACTCTCACCTGACATCACTCTCTCCTGATGACATCACTCTCACCTGACATCACTCTCTCCTGATGACATCACTCTCTCCTGATGACATCACTCTCACCTGACATCACTCTCTCCTGATGACATCACTCTCTCCTGATGACATCACTCTCTCCTGATGACATCACTCTCTCCTGATGACATCACTCTCTCCTGATGACATCACTCTCTCCTGATGACATCACTCTCACCTGACATCACTCTCTCCTGATGACATCACTCTCTCCAGATGACATCACTCTCACCTGACATCACTCTCTCCTGATGACATCACTCTCTCCTGATGACATCACTCTCTCCTGATGACATCACTCTCTCCTGATGACATCACTCTCACCTCACATCACTCTCTCCTGATGACATCACTCTCACCTGACATCACTCTCTCCTGATGACATCACTCTCTCCTGATGACATCACTCTCACCTGATGACATCACTCTCTCCTGATGACATCACTCTCTCCTGATGACATCACTCTCTCCTGATGACATCACTCTCTCCTGATGACATCACTCTCTCCTGATGACATCACTCTCTCCTGATGACATCACTCTCACCTGACATCACTCTCTCCTGATGACATCACTCTCACCTCACATCACTCTCTCCTGATGACATCACTCTCACCTGACATCACTCTCTCCTGATGACATCACTCTCTCCTGATGACATCACTCTCTCCTGATGACATCACTCTCTCCTGATGACATCACTCTCTCCTGATGACATCACTCTCTCCTGATGACATCACTCTCTCCTGATGACATCACTCTCACCTGACATCACTCTCTCCTGATGACATCACTCTCACCTCACTCTCTCCTGATGACATCACTCTCACCTGTGACCTGACATCCCTCTCTCCTGATGACATCACTCTCACCTCACTCTCTCCTGATGACATCACTCTCACCTCACTCTCTCCTGATGACATCACTCTCACCTCACTCTCACCTGATGACATCATTCTCACCTGACATCACTCTCTCCTGATGACATCACTCTCACCTCACTCTCTCCTGATGACATCACTCTCACCTCACTCTCACCTGATGACATCACTCTCACCTGACATCACTCTCTCCTGATGACATCACTCTCACCTGACATCACTCTCTCCTGATGACAATCACTCTCACCTCACTCTCACCTGATGACATCACTCTCACCTCACTCTCTCCTGATGACATCACTCTCACCTGACATCACTCTCTCCTGATGACATCACTCTCACGAAGGGCTGCACAAATAAGCAAATTTCTATACGCGATTCACCTTTGGCTAAGCCCCGCCCCCCTTAGTTACTGTTGCTACCTCCGACAACTTCATCTGGGCTCTGGTTTGGTATCAACATGGCTTATGCTGTGACGGCTCTTCCTGCTGAAATTTTATCAAACTTTTATAAAGCAGCAAATAAAGTGTCCGATAGAAGTAGGCAGAAGGGGCTCAGTGTGCGTTTGAAGGCTTTATTCAAGACATACGGTGAAACGCAAGCAGCAACAAGATCCAAATAGAGGCAAAAGCATAACGGTCACAGTCAAAACATGACCCACCGCATATCCTAATGGAGACGGAGGCTGGGACTCACAATATCAGGAGAAACGCTGTTCATACAAAGCTGGGTAGGTCTCTATTCACTTCTATAATCGTTATTATTTACAAAGCAAACTGACTACTCGAGTATAAAGTTGTATTTATTAGCAGCGTGTGCTAGCGTATCAACAATTAGCTTAGAGAACCGACATCATGACCTAAACCAGCATAAACCTGTAACTAGTATAACTTCACAGTAAGGTTAAAAGCTAAATGTATCTTAGAGCAAAAGTGTGTTGTTGATCTTGAGGGGTTTCGCTGACTGAGGACGTCCACACAGTTTGATCCAAAGACGACACTTGTCAGTATTTAACTTCGGTTTTGGGAAGGGGAAAAAACGGACCCCCCTCCAACCTCTCTGGGAAACGCGTATCTGTGTTACAAATGCCCCCGGCACAACGTTTAACCATATTTTTTATAAAACGACGACGTAATAGCCTGCCGAGACCAAAAATATGAGCCTCCTGCGTTGAAGTCAATGGAGCGCCGTGAAAAAGTGTCGGAGCCTCTGTGGGAGCTCGTTCTTGGCTGCGCTGTGATTGGTCAATCTACATTCTAGGGCGTGGCTTAGCCAAAGGCGAATTACGATTACGGATTTCACGATTACGTAATCGTTCAAAGCCGTAATTACAAAAAAAAAGTCCACTTCATTATTCTGCGGTGTGTTTAGAGTTACGTTGTGAGAGGCGAATCATGACTACCTCAGAGAACGGTGCTCATACCAACATGGAATCAATAGAAACTAGTTTAGGACTGTATGTATACTGTTCCCAATCCCTGAAAAGGTGTCGCGGCTTGTTGACCGTGGGAAATGTGGGTCCCATGGCCGAACGAGTTGAGAACTGGTATAAGGCTATTCAGAACATCATTCAATGTAAATTGTGATAATCGTAATTACAATTTCGAGGTTGATTTTTCTCATAACTGTGCAGCCCTACGCGCCCGTGATGACGTCACTGTGGCGTGATTGGCCCAGCACCTGGAGGCATGACGGTCTCGGTGAGCCGGGATCCTGCAGTCGGCGCCACAGTGTTGCAGTGGATGTTGTACTTCTGGCCCTCGATGGCCAGTGTGTTGGACAGTCCCAGCAGACCCAGCTTCGCCGCGCTGTAGTTCGCCTGCCCGAAGTTCCCGTAGATTCCGGCCGCGGACGACGTCATGATGATCCTGCGCACAGACGTGAGGAAAACCCGTCGGGATAAAGCATCACATGTTCAGGTGGAACCACACACTGTATAAACACTGGGCGTAGTGTCCTTGACGTCACCCGTCGGCTCCTGAAGAGCAGAATCCAAAACTGAAGTGACGTTTAAATTATATCCCATGTTCACCGCGCATCTTGTTAGAGCGTCACTCGCGGATAAACGTAAACGTGCGGCGAGGCGGATTAGCTGAGGTGACGTGACGCTAACACACAGCAGACGAACGGCTAGTAGTGACATCAGCGGCAATCCACCTGTCACTCAAGTGGCCACGCCCTTAATTATGCAGAACTTTAAGGCTTAATATAATGTAAAGGTCACTTCCGTATTGGATTCAAGAGAGACGGGAAGGTCGCCGCTTGGGCGAAACACTGCGGTTCTCCGTACCTCCCAAACTTCTGGTTCTTCATGTGGTTCCAGGCGGCTCTCGTGACGAGGAACGAGCCTCTCAGATGCACACGGTGGATCAGGTCTGAAACACACACCTCCGTCAGCTTATCGCAACGCGGAGAATAAAACCAAATACAGTTCAACAAACTAAACACAGACACATGTGTTACATCAGCTCAACTCGGCTAAAGTCCCCCTGTAGTCGATCACTGTACCCCTTAAAGTCTGCGTGAACCGGAAGTTGCAAACGACTTTTCTCCAGTGTTGTGCCGTATGTCCCAGTATAAAATATCTTGAATGTAACTCGACACCCTCGCCTCATTTAGTATGTGTGGTTCTATGAATATGTAAATGAGCCCCGCCTCCACTCACTCACTCACTCAGAGATCCACTGGTGGACGATCACACGTTGATCTGATTGGTCAAGGTAGTGTGTGACGTCAGAAACACCAGCGATTTCACACCGTGTGTTTGAGACTGTCTTTGGTTCACTGCAGTTTTAAGCAGAAAATACTCAGCAATGCTGTCCACTTATGAACTTACACATGGTGTGTGTTAAAGCAGATTAATAACTCCACATACACACATAAACAACATTAAACGCTGGATTTACACCACAGGGGGACTTTAAATAATTGACGTATTTTGCAACACTGGGTCTCATTCATGAAACACGAGCAGAACGGATGTTTGTGTAAATCGTGTGTAAAGTGGTTCTGGCGTAATTTTCGGATTCATTAAAATGTTCGTATTTTCCAAATGTTAGTTGGTACGAAAGAGACCTGCTTCTACACCTGCTCACAGCCACGCGTGAATATGCGTTTAACATCCGAACGTTTGCTCATTAATAAGGCTGCATTTTAATTCCCCTTAATCTGTACATATTTACACAGCATTTTGAAAAAATATGATATATAGTAATTACATTCGGTTTTTCTTTTTACTTTTATTATGAGAGCCAGAGATAGCATCTGCAAACGGAACACTTTAATCACAATATTAATTGCTCAATAGGGCTGGGCTATAGTTTTTCGAAGTGAACTAATTAGTTTTTTGCAGTCGAGCTTCATGTCGAACCATTTTCTGTTCACTTCTGGGACTGTTCGATTAACAGATGAAACTCCAGTAACTGCGTCTGTAATATCTGCCAAGCTTCATTTCTTTAGGACCTGATACGCCACTATGTACGCTTGGAAATAAAATGTGGCGTTTTGAATGAACTTCTGATAATAAAATATTATCTGATAATGAGAAATTGATCTTTTTCATTCGCTTTTGAGAAGACATGTTGAAATCCTGCGTTTGGTGTCATAATATGACGCCCATATATGGCTGTCAGTCGGATTTAATGGGCGGGGTTTATGGTAATGGAGAATGAGCGTGCACGCGCGTCCCATTTACGACTGATTGGAGTTCATTAACACACACACGTTTCACTATCACATCTGACGTTTACGAAATATTTGTGAATCACGAGAAGAGTTTTCGGGAAGGTCTCTTTACACGCAGATCACTCACATATTTACTCGAATATTTACGAATGTTTCATGAATGAGACCCAATGACTCTATCTTGGCTTCACCGCAGAATCTGGTTTCACAAAGTTTGCATCAGTGATTTAGTTCATTACTGTGAAGCTGCTTTGGATCTGTACTGTTTGAACTGTGTGAAGCGATCTGTACTGTGTGAAGCGATCTGTACTGTGTGAGCGAGATGTTCCTCCACGTACCCCAGTCCACGTCACTGGTCCGAGCGAAAGACCGGTCCCGCAGGATCCTTCAGAACAGAGGAGATTTACAACTCACGCCGTTCGCTCTGGAGAGTCAGAGAATCATCAACTTACCCAGCGTTATTCACCACGATATCTGCAAAACAACACGCGGCGCTCAGCTCCAGACTCAACCACACACACATCAATGCATTTATTCTGAAGAACATCAGAAATTATTTGATGATGTCATTGGCAATGCATCATGGGATTGTAGTTATTATCCTCATTAAAGACTTTGTGTTTTCGTTGGATTTTTAACTACGTTTCCAGTGTTGTGATTCTGATGGATTGTAATGTTTTAACCAAGACTTTTTTCTTTTAAATCCCTATGGGAGAAACGACTGGACAAAATACCTCCGGAACCAGCGCTGTGGAACTCTATAGATTATGAATATGAATAATAATATCACATCATATTGCAGGTCACCTATTCGTCCGAACGCATCCAGCGCCGTCTGTATGAGCTTCTCCCCGTCCTCCACCGAGTCTGTGAGGTGAAGACACAGGATCAGCGTCCACATCAGGACAGGTGTGATTGATTGACAGGTGTGATTGATTGACAGGTGAATGTTACCGTAGTTGGCCACGGCTTTCCCTCCGTTGGCTCTGATCTCCTCCACAACTCGGTCCGCAGCCGCAGAACTCCGGCCTCCTCCTTTAATATCTCCTCCCAGATCATTGACTGTGGGACACAGAACACACAGCTCTAGAAAACAAGTCATAAGCATCGACTCATTTGAACTGAATCATTTAGAGATCCGATCACCGATGACAGCGGCTCCTCTCTGCCCGAACGCCAGCGCGTATTCCCGGCCCAGCCCTGCACAGAAACACACATGATGTTCATGATGTTCATGAGTTATGAATATGAGCAGCACATAATCACCAGGGCATCAGTCGCTCGGTCTTATCTGCTGTTTGCACTTTGATCGACTCAGAAAAGCTGATTCACTGCCAAACAACACGCTTACGCATTTAGAAAAGCCTTTAAACTCAATATAATACCCGCAATAATGCATGTTCATAAATATTGCACATCTATATTCGCGTGTCAGCGGTCACTTTCACAATAAGATATGGATAATACAGGATTATTATGCTCTCCGTGTCCTGCTGTAAACACACTCGGAAAGCGTTTGTCTGATGCATGTACACATTATATTTCTGCAAAAATAACTGCATCTTTCTGTTAGTGAACTTTGCATTAACATTAACATACTTGCATGTATTTGCATAAACGCGTGAGTTTGTGAAGCTAAAACTGACCTCCGCCGGCTCCCGTCACCAGCACCACTCGGCCGTCGAAAGTCAAAGGCACAGACATGTTCAGATGATATTTCTGCTTATGATGATGATGTTTCTCGAGAGTGATCAGTGTGAAAGTCTTCGGATCTGCTCTGAACACTCCACCGTGACTTTTGCCCTACTTCCGCGACAGAGCGCTGACGTCACCCGGCAACAGCCAATCAGATGCGCGCGTTTTCACTCCACCAAACAGCAGCACGTGACACTCATTTGTTTTTATTTTATTTTTATTAATATTATTTTATTTTTGTCAATTATTTGACTAATAATCGGATATAATCAAAATCGCAGTTTGAGCTGCTGTGAGAGTGTCCATGTGTAAAATGTTTTATAAAATCTGCCATCGTAAAAATGACAAAAAAAACGCTAAACCTTAAAATAAAAATAGAAAACTGTAAAAATAAAAACAAATTCAAAATATTAATAAAAAACTGTGCTAGAATCCCAATGGTTAAAATAACTGGTGTGAAATGTACTGTTCTCTGGTGCATTGGCTCCATGATTGGCTCTGCTTGCTGTGAGGCTTATTTACATATATTTGAATATACCATTATGTTGGACTGATCTACTATTTATAGTCCACATTAAATCAAAATTGATTTTTTTTTGGCTTTTAGTATGAATATGTTACTCTTACTGTAATCTGTAAGCTTGTGCTCCAAAACAATGACAAAATTATTTGACTGCCAATATGGATCAGTTATTTTCATGACATCACTATGCACTGTCCAATCAAATGCTCTCTATAATGTGAAGCCACGCCCCACTATAAATAGACATTAAGGAGCTGAAATCGGTCACTTGTTTACCAATCTACATGGTGAACGGCCCATAGTGCACTATATAGGGGATAGGGGGCGATTCGTTATGCTTTCCATTGGGGCGAATTAAGTCTGGTTTCACATTAGCGTCACGCGAATCGAAACATGATTAGAATTCTAGCAACATGCTAATCGTGCTAGCAACATGCTAATTATGTTAGCAATATATTAACAACATGCTAATCACGTCAGCAAAATGTTAAATCATGTTAACATGCTAGCAATGTGTTAAATCATGCTGGCAACATGCTAACAACATTTTAAATCATGTTCGCGACATGCTAATCATGTTAACAAACTTTTTTTTTTTTACATTTTCTGAGTAAAACCATCAAACTTCGATCTTTTCAAAGTTATTTAAAATGTTCAGACCTGGATTTGTCAAGTAAACATCAAAGTTTATTAAATAATAGATCTTCATTTTGTTAATTCATTGTATTTCATTATATTAAAATGACTGACAGGCGAAGAGCGTTTCTGATTGGCTGTGACAGCGCAGGCCCCTCCTTCAGTCACGTGCCTCACAGAAACAGGTGTAATTTCGCTCGGCACCTCTTTCATCTGTCAGATAATACCGACGTTTTATGTGTAATTAACAAATAAATAAATAATACATAAATGCTTACAGCACTATTACATTGTTGTCTGTTTCTTAACACTAATCAATAAGCACAGACAGGCGTTCATTAATCAGTGTGAGCTGCTGTACTGTAAATGTCAGATGAGCACTGAATCATAACAGATCATATCTAATATCTTCTCTGTATTATTCAGGATTCATGAGATTTGTGGTTTCCATCAGTGTTTGTGTGCGGACTGCGCATGCGCGTGTTCACCGGGACGCGCTGCTCGAGATTCTTCTGCATCTGTAAGAAAACATGCGAACATTAACATGTGTGATCGCCGTGAGAGGACAGGCAGCACAGCACAGGTTCGGGTGACCGGGTCCGGTTCGGGTTCCGGTTCCGAGGATGTCCGGGAGCGCGGCGGACGCGCACGGAGGCGTCAATAAAGTTCGAGTCAAACGACAGATCAGGGGCATCGTGAAGGATCTGGAGAACATCTTAGGAGACCTGAAGGATGTGGCGAAGGAGCTCAAAGAGGTGCGTGAGACTGCGACAACGATGATGATGATGAGAGGATGAAGATGTGATGATGTTCATGTCCTTCGAGGCCTCTTGTAAACAGGACATTTACTCGACACGAGTTCACTCACTCGTGTGAGTCAGAATCAAAGATTCGATTCGCGTGCTGTTCATCTTACTGACAGCTGTCAATCATTCGTCTACTGTTGTTGTTGTTTTTCATTATTCATGAGTAAACTGGGTCTGACAGACTTTAACAAGCATTATCTCACTTACCTTTACAAGATGAGCCTTGGTATATCGCTTTACACCAGAGTACTGTGTGTGCAGATAAAGCATACTTTATATTTCTGTGCAATAATATAGTTACATTTTGCAACGATTTGCTACACATATAGATTTGCTGTGTGTATATATATATATACACACACACACACACACACACATAACACATACAGATGTACATATATCGTATACAGTGTATCAGCTTTATATGAGTGCTGTACGTACGTGGATAATGTTATACATAGGCTAATTACAGTACATGTAGATTTGAGTTCTTGTTTTTATGTGTTGATAATTGTGTAGAATTAGGAGAGTTGTGTAGAATTAGGAGAATTGTGTAGAATTAGCACAGAGTCTGAAATGTTTGGATCTTGGTATCTGTGAGCGATGCTTCTACTGTATTTGTAGAAACACACACACACACACACACATTAATTCTTCAGTACTGTATAAATGTATTATGGCAGCACTGAACGAGTCGCTCATGTTCTCTTGTAAGTCGCTTCGGATGAAAGGAAAACACTCGCAGCTTCATGTCCTTTAAACTGGACATCAGAGGTCATTCACGATTAACTAATATCACTCACCTGGAGACGGTCAGACACAGAAGGATTTCTGACACAGAAAGAAATTGATTTAATTCATTATTGCTGTTATATAATGAAACATGTCTCTTTCACAACATTCTTTTAAATAGGTTAACAATAACGTTGGCGTTGGTGGAATCACATTAGCACAGTTCCGGTCACACTTATCTGACGTCATCAGTTTGTGGCAGCAGCAGAAGAAGAGTGACATCGATTGCAGGTTCAGTGTGGAGTTCCTCAAGGCTCAGTACTAGGACCTTTGCTCTTCACCCGTTAGCTCTATATCGCCATATCGCTATAGACTCGGGAAGAGTTTCACTTTTAGACGTTTAGTTAACATTGATCATCTCATCATCATGTTGAACTCTTACACAAGTGTCCACAGTTCCTGAGGTGTTTATAAGACAGCGCTGACATGTTCTGGTCACTAGTGTTCAGTCTGTGCTCGACCACAGAACAGTTTCATGCTTTGCTGGATCTTCTGCCATCGCCTTAGAACTGGTCTCTTTTGTCGCTTGAGGAACCAAATGGCGGCGCCGTGTGTGTAAATGTGCAGATTAAGGGCCGGTAATGTTGTAAATTTGCAGATTAAGGGCCGGTAATGTTATAAACGTGCAGATTAAGGGCCGGTAATGTTATAAACGTGCAGATTAAGGGCCGGTAATGTTATAATCGTGCAGATTAAGGGCCGGTAATGTTATAATCGTGCAGATTAAGGGCCGGTAATGTTATAACCGTGCAGATTAAGGGCCGGTAATGTTATAAACGAGCAGATTAAGGGCCGGTAATGTTATAAACGTGCAGATTAAGGGCCGGTAATGTTATAACCGTGCAGATTAAGGGCCGGTAATGTTATAATCGTGCAGATTAAGGGCCGGTAATGTTATAACCGTGCAGATTAAGGGCCGGTAATGTTATAAACGTGCAGATTAAGGGCCGGTAATGTTATAAACGAGCAGATTAAGGGCCGGTAATGTTATAAACGTGCAGATTAAGGGCCGGTAATGTTATAATCATGCAGATTAAGGGCCGGTAATGTTATAATCGTGCAGATTAAGGGCCGGTAATGTTATAACCGTGCAGATTAAGGGCCGGTAATGTCATAAACGAGCAGATTAAGGGCCGGTAATGTTATAAACGAGCAGATTAAGGGCCGGTAATGTTATAAACGAGCAGATTAAGGGCCGGTAATGTTATAAACGAGCAGATTAAGGGCCGGTGATGTTATAATCGTGCAGATTAAGGGCCGGTAATGTTATAAACGAGCAGATTATGGGCCGGTAATGTCATAAACGAGCAGATTAAGGGCCGGTAATGTTATAATCGTGCAGATTAAGGGCCGGTAATGTTATAAACGTGCAGATTAAGGGCCGGTAATGTTATAAACGAGCAGATTAAGGGCCGGTAATGTTATAATCGTGCAGATTAAGGGCCGGTGATGTTATAATCGTGCAGATTAAGGGCCATTGATGTTATAATCGTGCAGATTAAGGGCCGGTAATGTTATAATCGAGCAGATTAAGGGCCGGTAATGTTATAATCGAGCAGATTAAGGGCCGGTAATGTTATAATCGAGCAGATTAAGGGCCGGTAATGTTATAAACGAGCAGATTAAGGGCCGGTAATGTCATAATCGAGCAGATTAAGGGCCGGTAATGTTATAAACGAGCAGATTAAGGGCCGGTAATGTTATAATCGTGCAGATTAAGGGCCATTGATGTTATAAACGAGCAGATTAAGGGCCGGTAATGTTATAATCGTGCAGATTAAGGGCCGGTAATGTTATAAACGAGCAGATTAAGGGCCGGTAATGTCATAAACGAGCAGATTAAGGGCCGGTAATGTTATAATCGTGCAGATTAAGGGCCGGTAATGTTATAAACGAGCAGATTAAGGGCCGGTAATGTCATAAACGAGCAGATTAAGGGCCGGTAATGTTATAAACGAGCAGATTAAGGGCCGGTGATGTTATAATCGTGCAGATTAAGGGCCATTGATGTTATAATCGTGCAGATTAAGGGCCGGTAATGTTATAATCGAGCAGATTAAGGGCCGGTAATGTTATAATCGAGCAGATTAAGGGCCGGTAATGTTATAATCGAGCAGATTAAGGGCCGGTAATGTTATAATCGAGCAGATTAAGGGCCGGTAATGTTATAAACGTGCAGATTAAGGGCCGGTAATGTTATAATCGAGCAGATTAAGGGCCGGTAATGTTATAATCGTGCAGATTAAGGGCCGGTAATGTTATAATCGAGCAGATTAAGGGCCGGTAATGTTATAAACGTGCAGATTAAGGGCCGGTAATGTTATAATCGAGCAGATTAAGGGCCGGTAATGTTATAATCGTGCAGATTAAGGGCCGGTAATGTTATAATCGAGCAGATTAAGGGCCATTGATGTTATAATCGTGCAGATTAAGGGCTGGTAATGTT
>NC_136890.1:34897171-34909671 GCF_949152265.1 Phoxinus phoxinus | reverse complement strand
GAGTTAAGTCAAGCTGAGTTGTGTAGTGTTAAGTTGTGTTGTTGAGATTCGTTGAGTTGTGTTGAGTTGAGTTGTGTTGTGTGTTGTTGAGTTGTGTTGAGTAGAGTTGAGTTGTGTAGAGTTGAGTTGTGTTGAGTTGTGTTGAGTTGAGTTGTATTGTGTTGAGTTGTGTTGAGTTGTGTTGAGTTGTGTTGAGTTGTGTTGTGTTGTGTTGAGTTGAGTTGAGTTGTGTTGTATAGTGTTGAGTTGTATAGTGTTGTTGAGTAGAGTAGAGTAGAGTTGTTTTGAGTTGTGTTGTGTTGTGTTGTGTAGTGTTGAGTTGTTGAGTAGAGTAGAGTTGAGTTGTTTTGAGTTGTGTTGTGTTGTAGAGTAGAGTAGAGTAGAGTTGAGTTGAGTTGTGTAGTGTTGAGTTGTGTTGTGTTGTGTTGTAGAGTAGAGTTGAGTTGAGTTGTGTTGTGTAGTGTTGAGTTATGTTGTTGTTGTGTTGAGTAGAGTAGAGAAGAGTTGTGTTGTGTTGTGTTGAGTTGAGTTGAGTAGTGTAGTGTAGTGTAGTGTTGTGTTGAGTTGAGTTGAGTTGAGTTGAGTTGAGTTGAGTTGAGTTGAGTAGTGTAGAGTAGAGTAGAGTAGAGTTGAGTTGAGTAGTGTAGTGTTGAGTTGTGTTGAGTAGAGTTGAGTTGAGTAGTGTAGTGTAGAGTAGAGTAGTGTTGAGTTGTGTAGTGTAGAGTAGAGTAGAGTAGAGTAGAGTAGAGTTTAGTTGTGTTGAGTTGTGTTGTGTTGTGTTGTGTTGTGTTGTGTTGTGTAGAGTAGAGTTGAGTTGTTTTGTGTTGTGTAGTGTTGAGTTGTGTAGAGTAGAGAAGAGTTGGGTTGAGTTGTGTTGAGTTGTGTTGTGTTGAGTTGAGTTGAGTAGTGTAGAGTAGAGTTGAGTTTAGTTGTGTTGAGTTGTGTTGTGTTGTGTTGTGTTGTGTAGAGAAGAGTTGGGTTGAGTTGTGTAGTGTTGAGTTGTGTTGAGTAGAGTTGAGTTGAGTTGAGTTGAGTAGTGTAGAGTAGAGTAGAGTAGAGTAGAGTTGAGTAGTGTAGTGTAGAGTAGAGTAGTGTTGAGTTGTGTTGTGTAGAGTAGAGTAGAGTTTAGTTGTGTTGAGTTGTGTTGTGTAGAGTAGAGTTTAGTTGTGTTGAGTTGTGTTGTGTAGAGTAGAATAGAGTTTAGTTGTGTTGAGTTGAGTTGTAGCTATTGTGTTTTGTTGTTGAGTTGTCTCTAGAGTAGTGTAGTGTAGTGTAGTGTTGAGTTGAGTTGAGTTGAGTTGAGTTGTTTGAGTTGTGTTGTGTTGTGTTGTCTTCTCATTTCAACTATTATCGGCATTCATGCGTTTCTGGAATCATAAGTCAATTGATATAGTGTATGAACTGCAATAGTGTGTGTGTGTGTGTGTGTGTGTCTGTGTCTGTGTGTGTGTGTGTGTGTGTGTGTGGAGCATGTGTGTGTGTTGTAAACGCTGATCTGCTGCTGTGTTTCACATGTGGCGCATAAAGAGCTTCTTATTTGATTTTAATGAGCAGAGGTCAGTCCTCATGACCCTCATTAACACACACACACACACACACACACACACACACACACACACACACACACACACACACACACACTTTTTTAGATTCTCGGAATATTTTTTCGAGAAGTAGATTGTTGTGTACATCTACACTCTAAAACTGACACTGGGTTAAAAACAACCCGAATGGTTTAATTTTTACTATAATAATAGCTTTTTTTTTATTTTAACTTTACAGATTAACTTAAATCCTCTAAATAAATAAATACTCAGAACACAACCAGGTGTGCAAGATAATTCCGTTTCCTAAACTCGAAATTAATCATTTAGAAGTAATTCAAGTGTTACACAAAAACTACCCAAACATTGGGTTATACGTCTGACCCAGGAGCTGGGTAACAGAGAAACTACACAAACACTGAGAAAATAACACAACAGATGACCCAAAAGACACACACTCTAAAACATGCTGGGTTGTTTCAACGCAATTTTGGGTCAAATATGGACAAACCCAGCCGTTGGGTTACATTTATTAAGTAACTATAATATGTGTGAAAGTAAAGGATAAACAAATGTAAACATTCGTTTCTTTTGTTCTAAATATATCTGATAGTTTCTAATTGGCTGAATCAGCGACATTTACAAATGATGTATTTGTTATTTACACATTTTCACCCCAAACAAAAGGAACAAAAGTCATGGACTTTCATCTTACATCGATTACACTTTCATCGTTTCATCAACAAATACATTTCTCAAAATATCTTTTGGTTTGAAGAACGTGATAATTGATCATAGCCTACTTTACTAATAATAAATAATTGCATTGAACTTATCTATAAAGAACTCTATGGTTTGCTTTATTGTGTGTATGTAATGCAGTTGTTGTGAGATGTGTGTGTGGAGCTGATGATGTTACTTGTGTAACACCAGCTCCTCCTCATCATCATCCTCGCGCGCTGAGCTTCAGACGGCCGCGCGCGCTTTCTCGCACACACACACACCGCTGGTTACGCGTGTATTATGGAGCGCGGGAGTCTCGTTCTGCTGTTCATGTGTGTTTGTAGTTGCGTTCCGACAGTTTTCTCTCAGCTGAACGCCGGATCCACAGCGGCGGCTCGCGCGCAACAGGCCGGTGCACTGCGCGCGCGGACGCGATGGAGGAATAACGGGCGCGTGTTTGATCTGATGAGCCGCGGGTCCGAGTACGTGCCGCGGGAACGCGCCGCTCCATCGGAGACCGGGATCGGGAACGGGAAGAACGCGAGCACGAGCTCCGGTGATGAAGGGATGGTGTCCGATGATCCGTACGACCCCTACAAATCCATCAGGAACAGTCCCTACAACCCGTACTACAACTACTACGACTCGTACTACCGACCCCGACCGAGGAGCGCGCAGAGGCATCACGGGTACGGAACCAGATACTTCCAGAACGGTAAGAACCAGTCCAACATCAGAGAACGTTCTGCCAAGCTTCTCTCAGAGTTATGATCAAACGTTCTTCCAGTGACGGTAATGTTCTCAAACTGTTAGAACAGAACATTATTTATACATCATCCTTCAAACGTTTTTCTGAAACATTGTAGTTGTTTGTTCGTCTAACGTTTCTTTAAATGTTACTGCTGGTCTCAGAACGTTCACAGAACATTTAAAAGTAACGTTCCCATAATGTTTGAATGATGATGAAATGGAGAAGAAACAATATCTACCGTTCTCATAGACAAGAAAAACTTACTGATTTTTTTTTGGAACATTCAGAAATAAAGTTTTCATAATACATTAGTAACATCTTTGTGATTATTGTTATTATTATAAAGAAACACACACACACTACACACACACACACACACACACACACACACACACACACACACACACACACACACTCTATACACACACACACACACACACACACACTCTATACACACACTACACACACTACATACACACACACACTCTACACACACACACACACACACACACACACACTCTCTATACACACACACACACACACACACACACACACACACACACTCTCTATACACACACACACACACACACTATGAATCTCTCTCTCTCTCTCACACGCACTCTCTCTCTCTCTCTCACACACACGCACACTCTCTCTCTCTCTCACACACGCACACACTCTCTCTCTCTCACACACACACACACACACTCTGTGCTGTAGAGATAAAGCTGACTCGACTGCATCCTCCGCAGGTCTCCCGGATCTGGTGGTCGATCCCTACATGATCCAGGTCTCCACGTACGTCCAGAGAGTCCCGATGTACAACCTCAGATGTGCAGCGGAGGAGAACTGCCTGGCCAGGTCTAATTATGATCATTAATGATGAAGATGAGGATGAGGATGAGGATGATGATGAGGATGATGAGGATGATGATGAGGATGATGATGCACTCTTAAAAATAAAGCTTCTTTATCAGCATCAATGGTTCCATGAAGAACCTCGAACATCCATGGAATCTTTCCACTGCATAACATGTGCTTTAGATTATTAAAGACTTCTGTGGCATTGATGGAAGAACTCCGTGTTTAAGACTCTGTATAATGTGACAGAGACATCATGACAGTGTGCCACATGCTGGAGAACCAGAAAGAGCTGCTCTATTCTATTCTTCATTCTCTAGTTGTAAAGGGGATCCGCAGGAGAACGCAAGTTTATTCACACATAACCAGATCCAAGATCAAACATGGCGGGGCATCAAAACTCAAAATGAAGACGATGGTCTACAGGAAACAATACTTGACAAAGACACATGGCAAACATGAGGACTATACAGACTAATGATAAGATTACACCTGTGAACAATTAACCAATGACAACATGACAGACAAGGGAACACATGGCAGGATCACATGACTAACAGGAAATCACATGACAAGACACAGAAACATGACATGAAACGAGCCAATACAAAGACAAGACCAAACAATCGTGACACTAGTTCTTTAGGAAATGTCTCAGAGAACGCTGAGGAATAACGTTAGCTGGTCTAAAGAATCGATAATGAAACATCATGAGCTGTAAATAACCTTTAAGGCCATTGCACACTGAGTCCCAAATTTTCGTATGCGTTTTTTCATATTCGTGATTCGGTGGCTCTGAATTGTCAAACACCATTCAAACTGCTTGTTACGGATGCGAAAAACGCAGAAAATTGAACCCGTTTCCGCCACGCGTAAAAGCGTCATTTATTTTAAAACGCCTCGAGTTAGTTTTTTTGGTTTGACGCGCCGCATCAAAAACTATCCGACCAATGAGATTGGCGCTTTTGCTCACGTGTCTGGAGCTTCTGAAGTTACAGTAAAACACAACTTGGGGGCGCTCAAACACAAAACGGTCTTGCCGAGCACACATACGTAACGGCGAAGAAGATATACGGCAAGTATAGCGTCTACACTGCCGGGAAGAAATAAGACGAGGAAGATGCAAGGCAAGAAGAATGTAGAGCTGTTGGTCTCGCTGGTGTCGGAACATAAAGAACTATATGACAAACGTGCCAGCGGCTACGCGGGGTATTTCTGTTCTACATTAAGCGCCATCTAATGTCAGGGAATGAATTTGCAGGTTCACTCGGCTCATCGTCAGCGAAAATCGCTTGGGTGTGAACACAAAAAACACGTTGAAAAACGCTGACGGATAACGCGCGCCGATATTCGTCCCGGTGTGTACGAGCCTTTACAGTCACTCAGTAACTTTACAGCAACAGAAACTCTTTTCTGGTTTCTCCGCTGAACTGTTGAAGAACCTGAGATTAAATGTGTCTAACTTCAGAAGTCCGAAACATCTCCTTCTGTGTCCCTCAGTTCGGCAGCGAGCGCGCGAGACTACGACACCAGGGTTCTGTTGAGGTTCCCTCAGCGCGTGAAGAACCAGGGAACCGCAGACTTCCTGCCCAGCAGACCGAGGCACTCCTGGGAATGGCACAGCTGCCACAAGTGAGGACAGCAGACCAGACTAACTAATAACTCATAAAGCCACACGCGATGGTGAAGTTAAAGGGGGGGTGTAATGCCCTTTCACTTTCTACAAGATGTAAAATAATCTCTGATGTCCCCAGTGTGTGTGTGTGAAGTTTTAGCTCCAAATACCCCACAGATATTTTTATATCGCATGTTAAAGTTGTCACTTTTTGAGGGTGAGTAAAAACATACCGTTTTGTGTCTGTCCCTTTAAATGCAAATGAGCTGCTGCTCCCGGCACAGGGGGCGGAGCTTCAAGAGATTGTGTCCTTTTACCTCTCTCACACACACACACACACACACAGACACGCAATGAAAATAACAATGTGTTCAAACCGGAGTCAGACAATAATGGAGAGACTCGAGAAGAAGTGACGACATGTAGAAGCAACAGGACATTTCTGAATGGTTAGTTGATGAATTTAATAATAATAATAATAATAATTCATTACATTTATATAGCGCTTTTCTGGACACTCAAAGCGCTTTACATAGAAGGGGGGAATCTCCTCAACCACCACCAATGTGCAGCATCCACCTGGATGATGCGACGGCAGCCATATTGCGCCAGAACGCCCACCACACACCAGCTTACTGGTGGAGAGGAGACAGTGATGAAGCCAATTAGTATATATATATAGGAGGATGATTAGGAGGCCATGATGGACAGAGGCCACTGGGCAAATTTGGCCAGGATGCCGGGTTTACACCCTTACTCTTTCGAAAGATATCCTGGGATTTTTAATGACCACAGAGAGTCAGGACCTCGGTTTAACGTCTCATCCGAAGGACGGCGCTCTTTGTCAGTATAGTGTCCCCGTCACTACACTGGGGCGTTAGGACCCACACAGACCACAGGGTGAGCGCCCCCTGCTGGCCACACTAACACCTCTTCCAGCAGCAACCTGGTTTTTTCTCAGGAGGTCTCCCATCCAAGTACTAACCAGGCTCAGCCCCGCTTAGCTTCAGTGGGAAACCAGTCTTGGGCTACAGGGTGATATGGCTGCTGGCATATGATACACATAAACTAATTTATATAGTTTATGTGTAGTTACCTTCTAGTCATTGATTAGCATATTCTGTTTTGATAATCTATAAATCGTGTTCAGGGGGCGGAGTTTATGTAAATTTTAGGGTTGGTGATGTCACTAACCCGGGAGGAATGTCTTGTAGTTCCTACCAGCCGTTTGTTGTAGTCCTTAAAAAGCAATTTCTTTAAAAGCAAATATCTTCCTTTTCTTTGAACTTTGAGCGTTGTAACTTTGCAGATGTTGTTTATGATCAAACACAACATTACACACCAACTACAGTTAAAAAAGTCAAATCAGAATCAACCACCCCTTTAATATAAAATATATTAATACAACACATGAGAGAACGTACGTGCACCTAGACCACACATAAAACAGTCTCTAGACGTGCTACAATATCACTGAATGTGTTACACCAGCCCTAAACGCCTGACAACAACTGCTGTGATGTGGTTTCAAATGAAGCTGCTGGACAGAAGAATATGTGTGTGTATAATTGATGTTGGATTGTTCAGCATGATGTTGTGTGTTTCAGTCACTATCACAGCATGAACGAGTTCTGCCATTACGACCTGCTGGACTCCAGCACACAGCAGAGGGTCGCCGAGGGCCATAAAGCCAGTTTCTGTCTGGAGGACACGTCCTGCGACCCCGGGTACTACCGCCGCTACGCCTGCACGTCCCACACACAGGTGCGTTCACACCGCCGCTACGCCTGCACGTCCCACACACAGGTGCGTTCACACCGCCGCTACGCCTGCACGTCCCACACACAGGTGCGTTCACACCGCCGCTACGCCTGCACGTCCCACACACAGGTGCGTTCACACCGCCGCTACGCCTGCTCGTCCCACACACAGGTGCGTTCACACCGCCGCTACGCCTGCACGTCCCACACACAGGTGCGTTCACACCGCCGCTACTCCTACACGTCCCACACACAGGTGCGTTCACACCGCCGCTACGCCTGCTCGTCCCACACACAGGTGCGTTCACACCGCCGCTACGCCTGCACGTCCCACACACAGGTGCGTTCACACCGCCGCTACTCCTACACGTCCCACACACAGGTGCGTTCACACCGCCGCTACTCCTACACGTCCCACACACAGGTGCGTTCACACCGCCGCTACTCCTACACGTCCCACACACAGGTGCGTTCACACCGCCACTACTCCTACACGTCCCACACACAGGTGCGTTCACACCGCCGCTACTCCTGCACGTCCCACACTCAGGTGCGTTCACACCGCCGCTACGCCTGCACGTCCCACACACAGGTGCGTTCACACCGCCGCTACTCCTGCACGTCCCACACACAGGTGCGTTCACACCGCCGCTACTCCTGCACGTCCCACACACAGGTGCGTTCACACCGCCGCTACTCCTGCACGTCCCACACACAGGTGCGTTCACACCGCCGCTACGCCTGCACGTCCCACACACAGGTGCGTTCACACCGCCGCTACACCTGCACGTCCCACACACAGGTGCGTTCACACCGCCGCTACGCCTGCACGTCCCACACACAGGTGCGTTCACACCGCCGCTACGCCTGCACGTCCCACACACAGGTGCGTTCACACCGCCGCTACTCCTGCACGTCCCACACACAGGTGCGTTCACACCGCCGCTACTCCTGCACGTCCCACACACAGGTGCGTTCACACCGCCGCTACGCCTGCACGTCCCACACACAGGTGCGTTCACACCGCCGCTACACCTGCACGTCCCACACACAGGTGCGTTCACACCGCCGCTACTCCTGCACGTCCCACACACAGGTGCGTTCATACCGCCGCTACGCCTGCACGTCCCACACACAGGTGCGTTCACACCGCCGCTACGCCTGCACGTCCCACACACAGGTGCGTTCACACCGCCGCTACTCCTGCACGTCCCACACACAGGTGCGTTCACACCGCCGCTACTCCTGCACGTCCCACACACAGGTGCGTTCACACCGCCGCTACACCTGCACGTCCCACACACAGGTGCGTTCACACCGCCGCTACGCCTGCACGTCCCACACACAGGTGCGTTCACACCGCCGCTACGCCTGCACGTCCCACACACAGGTGCGTTCACACCGCCGCTACTCCTGCACGTCCCACACACAGGTGCGTTCACACCGCCGCTACACCTGCACGTCCCACACACAGGTGCGTTCACACCGCCGCTACGCCTGCACGTCCCACACACAGGTGCGTTCACACCGCCGCTACGCCTGCACGTCCCACACACAGGTGCGTTCACACCGCCGCTACGCCTGCACGTCCCACACACAGGTGCGTTCACACCGCCGCTACTCCTGCACGTCCCACACACAGGTGCGTTCACACCGCTGCTACGCCTGCACGTCCCACACACAGGTGCGTTCACACCGCCGCTACGCCTGCACGTCCCACACACAGGTGCGTTCACACCGCCGCTACGCCTGCACGTCCCACACACAGGTGCGTTCACACCGCCGCTACACCTGCACGTCCCACACACAGGTGCGTTCACACCGCCGCTACGCCTGCACGTCCCACACACAGGTGCGTTCACTCCGCCGCTACGCCTGCACGTCCCACACACAGGTGCGTTCACACCGCCGCTACGCCTGCACGTCCCACACACAGGTGCGTTCACACCGCCGCTACGCCTGCACGTCCCACACACAGGTGCGTTCACACCGCCGCTACACCTGCACGTCCCACACACAGGTGCGTTCACACCGCCGCTACGCCTGCACGTCCCACACACAGGTGCGTTCACACCGCCGCTACGCCTGCACGTCCCACACACAGGTGCGTTCACACCGCCGCTACGCCTGCTCGTCCCACACACAGGTGCGTTCACACCGCCGCTACGCCTGCACGTCCCACACACAGGTGCGTTCACACCGCCGCTACGCCTGCACGTCCCACACACAGGTGCGTTCACTCCGCCGCTACTCCCACAGCACAGACGACACAGAGCTTCATGATCTCGTCTCTCGCCGCAGGGTTTGAGTCCTGGATGCTACGACACCTACAGCGCAGACATCGACTGCCAGTGGATCGACATCACAGACGTCCAGCCCGGACGATATGTCCTCAAGGTCAGAAACCTTCACGCTTCTTTTAAGGAGTGATGCTGTTTTGTAGGTATATTTCACGAGTTCACACTTACATACCGTATTTTCTGGACTATATGTCGCTCCGGACTATAAGTCGCATCAGTCAAAAAATGCGTCATTAAGAGGAAAAAAACATATATAAGTTGCACTGGACTATAGGTCGCATTTATTTAGAAATGTATTTCGCAAAATCCAGGACCAGTTATTCAGCTCCACAACAGCACACAGAACAACAGCTGAATAGTGTCCGGTGTGTTAGCGTAACACATTAACAGTTATTCAGCGACACAAAAGCATAAAGAACATATACCTGAGGCTGAATATGCTAAACTAACATTAGCCAGCGAGACCAACAAGTTACCGGTCAGCAAGTTCACCAAGCTCCCGATCTCATTCCACAACACTGAATCCATTGAGTTCTTCCTCGGTGTCGCTTCGGAACAACTCCGCTAACTAGAGCGCCCTCTCGTGGCTGTAGACGGTAGTGTTTTCTCTCGGTTCATCTCAGTCAGTATGAATTAATTTTGATAATTATATAAGTCGCACCTGACTATAAGTTGCAGGACCAGCCAAAACTAGGGAAAAAAGTGCAACTTATAGTCCTGAAAATACAGTAATTAAGTAGAGTAAAGGTTGGGGGGGGTAATTATTTGATTAACCGAGTGTGCGCCTCTTGAGTTCATTTAAGTTAATTATCTGAACGTGCTCCTCCCGAACTTTGTTGATAAAACATCATCTAAATTACGTCATATGCTCTCAATGACAAATGCGGAACAGTTAGTTGATGCGTTCATGACCTCAAGGCTAGATTATTGTAATGCTCTACTGGGTGGTTGCCCTGCACGCTTAACAAACAAACTACAGCTAGTTCAAAACGCAGCATTCGCACATACAGTCAAACCAAAAATTATCCAGACCAGATATAATTGTTTTAATTTTTTTCACTAGTGTGCTCAGGACACTATAGTTGATTTCTGTAAGTGAGGAGAGCAGAATAAAGTAAACTGGGACATATTATACCCAGATATTCTTCATACAGAGACTACCAGTAACACTGATCGGGACACTTTGAGCTGGTCATGTTCTGCTGAAGTGTGTGTCTGTAACTGCTAATGCTCTTTTTACACACACACTGAACACACTAAAGCATTGCTTGGTCACTGGTTGAGCTAAACTGGTATTATCTAATTGTGTAGTTAAATTTACCAGCTGACAGATATTCAACATAATTCATGTGTGAGACAGTCTGTGTGTGTGTGTGTGTGTGAGACAGTCTAACAGTGTGTGTGTGTGTGTGTGTGTGTGTGTGTGAGACAGTCTAACAGTGTGTGTGTGTGTGTGTGTGTGTGTGTGTGTTGTGTGTGTGTGAGACAGTCTAACAGAAGGATGGACAAAACCTGTCAGATATCAACTGAGTTCTGTCATATTTTATCACCATTTTATAAACTATAGCGAATAAACTGATAATGTGAGAAATGTTGAAGGAGTCTGAATACATTTTAGTTTGACTATAAATTATGACATATGCTCTCAATTACATATGCAGAACAGTTAGTTAATGCGCTCAAGGCTAGATTACTGTAATGCTCTACTGGGGGGTTGCCCTGCACGCTTAATAAACAAACTACAGCTAGTTCAAAATACAACATTTGCACATATATATTCAAACGCTCATATCTATAGACTAAACACGTGATGCTCATGCCGTCACCATTTTCACAGATTCACGTTTTTGAAGTTTACACAGAGATGATCACGTTTTATTTATTTTTTAAACTTGCACCGGATCCGGTTTCAGAGTGTGTGTTCTCGAGCTCCAGACACTGGTGTGTGTGAATGAACGGCCAGAACACAGTAAAGTTTGTGTTTTCTGTAGAACGGTGTCGTGTTAGCGGCCGCTAAGTTCATCACTAATGATCTTTACAACGGAAGTGAATCAATCAAAACTAACTTTATCTGGACAATAACTTTATTCTAGATCTGCTGTAAAGCCTGAACACTGTTACTGTAATCTCCTGTGATCTCTGGAAAGCTGCTGTGTGTGTGTTGTAGAAGCGCTGTATAGATGGAGCTGACGTGACTGAGAGTGTGTGTGAATAGTGTGTGTATCTAAAACCCTTCAGACCCTTTTAACTCTTGTGATTCTTTGCAGTCTAAAAAAATGCTGGGTTGTTTCAACCCAAATTTGGGTCAAATATGGACTAACCCAGCAGTTGGGTTACATTTTTTAACCCAACGTAAAAACAACCCTGACAACCATTTTAGAGTGTGTGTTTGTGTGCAGATTCTGCTCGTGAGTGCATCCCAGATGTGAGAGGGTTTGATGTTTTTATTCCAGATTACAGTGAACCCGAGCTTCCAGGTGTCCGAGTCAGACTTCAGCAATAACATCGTCCGCTGTGACGTCCAGTACACCGGCAGCTCCGCTCACGTGTCCGGCTGCGCCGTGTCGCCGTAAGGTTTTTATATATGTTGTTTTTTATTATGCTTGCAAACCGTACAGAGATTACATTCATGATATACAACTTTGTATGCAATACACAAAATATATCAACAATATGTTCAATGTCATCTAAAAAGTTAACAATTATTTGCCAAAAAAAGAAAAATAACAAAGAAAAAGTAGAAGAATAATAAAAAATATATTATTTTATACATCAGTGTACAAATTAAAGTAATTACAAATTGAGGTTGTTTCTTATTTACTGAGGATGAAATAGTGTTAAGGTACATTTTAATTTCTTTAAAAAAACTGGTTTACATAATTTTACACATATATAAAATTTGCCAAGAAAATAAATTTAATTGATCTCAAAGCAAGCTTTGTTTTT
>NC_136890.1:34884671-34894671 GCF_949152265.1 Phoxinus phoxinus | reverse complement strand
TTAAATCTGAGTGATTTCACTCACTTTAAACTAGAAACTTTGAACTACTCACTTTAAACTATTCACTTGATCATCCCAAACGTTAGAGTTCAAATATTTTCCAGAAGTTATTATTTCCCATCTTCCCTGATGTTGGTTAACGGTCACATGACCTTCAGCCAAACAAGTAAAATATGTAATCTTCTTTAGTGTGTTATTTTGTGTTACTTTTAAATTATTTATTTCATTTATTAATTTTTTAGGATAAATTTTTTTTTGTGTGTGTGTTTAAAGTGTTCATTTACACGGATTTATTAAAATTGAAAAATTTCACGATCTAATGAATTTTTGTTAGCATTTTATTTTAGATGTTTTTATTTTTAAATTATCTATATATATATATAATTTTTTTTCAGTACGTTTTATTTTTATTTTTTATGATTTAATGAATTTTTTAGTAAATGCTAAAATTAAATTTTTATTTTTTTTCAGGTTTCAGTAAGCTTTTTTATTTTTTATATTTTTTTATTATTAGCTTTTCATCAACTCATGAACTCCAGTTTTGGAAGCCTTTAAGATATTTAAGTGTATATTAAATGTTACAGGAATAATACAGTAGGTTACAGTGTGGTACATTTACATTTGTTCATCCGTTTCAAAGTGACTTATTCAAGGTTTCCTTTATTGCTCAGATGTTTCCTGGCGGTCAAACCGTGTCCTTTCAATTAAAGTCACATTTATTTGTGTATTTGTGTGTATACATGTATTTCAGAAATGTACATATACAAAAAAAATAAAAAAAAATAATAATTTAAGGCAGAAACGATGAGCTCACTGAAGTAATGAATACTTGTTTGTTAACATGGTTATGACGTATAGGACATGTCAGTATTAATGCACGAGTGTGTGCAGTGCTGGACGTGAGCTGGTGTTTGAGCGCTAACTCTTCATGATGTGTCCCGTCGCAGTACAAGAGCATTCCTGAGCTGTGCCGAAGACACGATGGGCCGAGCGACGAGAGACACGGTACCACACTCACACACTGATGTTAAACTACAGCAAAATATTATAGACATCACTAATAAAATAATCAGAGTTGGTGTGTTTTACAAGAAAATACTATTTTAGTCTTTCAACTTCAAAATGTAATTCAGAGCTACTTGCCGTTGCTTTGTAGTTAGTTGTGAAATTTACGTGTGAAAACTGTTTCTAAGTATGTTTTTAGTGTGGTGAACATCCCAAAAACCGTGCAAATACCATGAAAGTAACTTGAGTTATGTAATCAGATTACTTTTTTCAGGTAACTAGTAAAGTAACACATTACTTATTCAATTTACAACAAAATATCTACGTTACTTTTTCACATTTATTGACTGACAGCTCTCATGTCCTCATGTTCAGAGAAATAAAGTGAGGAGATGTGTGTGTGTGTGTGTGTGTGAGAACATGATGGTTATTTTAGTTCTAGACTTAATGTGAACAGTATTCCTCAAAATGAATAAAAACAGTAAAATGCAATCTCAGAATTTTATGCAAAATTCTTTTTAATTTACTATATTAAAGTAAATTAAATTACTTTATAAAGTAATAAAGTAATATATTAAATTATATATTACTTTAATATATAATTATATTAAATATAATTATATTTAATTATTTATTTTAATAAAATTGTATAATTAACTATATTAAATTACACAAATATACTTTATGTATTTAATCTCACTTAATCAACCAATGTCTTTGCTGCTGACCTTCAATGATCTAATTCAACCGTACTAATAAGCAAATATAGCAAATATTAGTTACTTTTTTTGGGACTAACGCAATATTGTAATGCATTACTTTTAGAAGTAACTTTTCCCAGCACTGAATAACATGTGGCGTTTTGGCCCTTAAAGGAGCCGTATGTAAGATTGTGGCCAAAACTGGTACTGCAATCACTCTCAAATGACTGTAGAGCGGTGTAGGTGTATATTATCACTATACAAGTGAAATAAACAACAAAAAACAACAAAAAAGTCAAGTGTAAAGTTTCGCTCTATATTTGGCTTGTTTTCCAGCTCCGGCCATCAACTGGGGTCGTAACGCGGCGTCACACGGCGTCCCGGGAAACAAACCCACTGGAATCGCCGACGTCTACAGCAAGTTCAGGCCCGTCAAGCGCGTGTCTCCCCTCAAACACCAGCCGGAGGAGGCCGAAGCCGAGCCGAACGTGGACCGGAGCAAGGAGGATTCTCCCTGCGCTGGCAAGAGCAAAGCCCTGGGGAACGGAGCCCTGTTCGGGGAGCTGGAGCACTACGACCTGGACATGGACGAGATCCTCGACGTGCCGTATATCAATAAACCCAGTCAGCAGACGTCGACGCTTCCCCGCGTGGCTTCGGAGAAGAGGAGCGTCAGAGGAGCCACGCTTTCCCACTCCGAGAGCCTGAGCGCCGGGAGCCAGTTCTGTGTGCTGGCGCCCGTCAACTGGCCCGACATCAGGAAGACCAAGTCCATGGATCTCCGGGCTCAGAACGCGGGATTCGAGCTCAGTCACGGGTCAGACGCGGATAAGCCCCGCCTCTTCCCGGATAAACCCGGAGCCGACGGCGGGGAGACGGCGTTCCAGATTCAGGGAGCCAGAGGCACGAGGGGAGCGTTCGGAGACGGAGACGAGGAAGCCAAGAAGACGCAGAACATCCTGAACGTCGTGAGAGAGGGGCAGATCTCACTGCTGGTAAGAGTTCGCCAGTGTTTATAGTCTGGGTTTAATATTAAAGGGGTGGTTGATTATGATTTGACTTTTCTAACTGTAGTTAGTGTGTGATGTTGCTGTTTGATCATAAACAACATCTGCAAAATTACAACGCTCAAAGTTGCTTTTAAAGAAATCGCTTTTTAAGGACTACAACAAACGGCTGGTAGGAACAACACAACATTCCTCTCGGATTAGTGACATCACTAACCCTAAAATTTACATAAACCCCCAGAACACGATTTATAGATTATCAAGACAGAATATGCTAATCAATGACTAGAAGGTAACTACACATAAACTATATAAATTCATCAACTAACCATTCAGAAAAGTCCTGTTGCTTCTACATGTTGTCACTTCTTTTCGAGTCTCTCCATCATTGACATCGTTGACATCATCTGACTCTGGTTCTGCCTCTCAGTGTTTCTGCCCCTCAGTGTCTCTGCCGCTCAGTGTTTCTGCCCCTCAGTGTTTCTGCCCCTCAGTGTCTCTGCCCCTCAGTGTTTCTGCCCCTCAGTGTTTCTGCCCCTCAGTGTTTCTGCCCCTCAGTGTTTCTGCCCCTCAGTGTTTCTGCCCCTCAGTGTTTCTGCCCCTCAGTGTCTCTGCCCCTCAGTGTCTCTGCCCCTCAGTGTCTCTGCCCCTCAGTGTCTCTGCCCCTCAGTGTTTCTGCCCCTCAGTGTTTCTGCCCCTCAGTGTTTCTGCCCCTCAGTGTCTCTGCCCCTCAGTGTCTCTGCCCCTCAGTGTCTCTGCCCCTCAGTGTCTCTGCCCCTCAGTGTCTCTGCCCCTCAGTGTCTCTGCCACTCAGTGTTTCTGCCCCTCAGTGTCTCTGCCCCTCAGTGTCTCTGCCCCTCAGTGTCTCTGCCCCTCAGTGTCTCTGCCTCTCAGTGTCTCTGCCCCTCAGTGTCTCTGCCCCTCAGTGTCTCTGCCCCTCAGTGTCTCTGCCCCTCAGTGTTTCTGCCCCTCAGTGTTTCTGCCTCTCAGTGTCTCTGCCCCTCAGTGTCTCTGCCCCTCAGTGTCTCTGCCCCTCAGTGTTTCTGCCCCTCAGTGTTTCTGCCCCTCAGTGTTTCTGCCCCTCAGTGTCTCTGCCCCTCAGTGTCTCTGCCCCTCAGTGTCTCTGCCTCTCAGTGTCTCTGCCCCTCAGTGTCTCTGCCCCTCAGTGTCTCTGCCCCTCAGTGTCTCTGCCCCTCAGTGTCTCTGCCCCTCAGTGTCTCTGCCCCTCAGTGTCTCTGCCCCTCAGTGTCTCTGCCCCTCAGTGTTTCTGCCCCTCAGTGTTTCTGCCCCTCAGTGTTTTTGCCCCTCAGTGTCTCTGCCCCTCAGTGTTTATGTCCCTCAGTGTTTCTGCCCCTCAGTGTTTCTGCCCCTCAGTGTCTCTGCCTCTCAGTGTCTCTGCCCCTCAGTGTCTCTGCCCCTCAGTGTCTCTGCCCCTCAGTGTCTCTGCCCCTCAGTGTCTCTGCCCCTCAGTGTCTCTGCCCCTCAGTGTTTCTGCCCCTCAGTGTTTCTGCCCCTCAGTGTTTCTGCCCCTCAGTGTCTCTGCCCCTCAGTGTCTCTGCCCCTCAGTGTCTCTGCCCCTCAGTGTCTCTGCCCCTCAGTGTCTCTGCCTCTCAGTGTCTCTGCCTCTCAGTGTCTCTGCCCCTCAGTGTCTCTGCCCCTCAGTGTCTCTGCCCCTCAGTGTCTCTGCCTCTCAGTGTCTCTGCCTCTCAGTGTTTCTGCCCCTCAGTGTCTCTGCCTCTCAGTGTCTCTGCCGCTCAGTGTCTCTGCCCCTCAGTGTCTCTGCCCCTCAGTGTCTCTGCCGCTCAGTGTCTCTGCCCCTCAGTGTCTCTGCCCCTCAGTGTCTCTGCCCCTCAGTGTCTCTGCCCCTCAGTGTCTCTGCCCCTCAGTGTCTCTGCCCCTCAGTGTTTCTGCCTCTCAGTGTTTCTGCCTCTCAGTGTTTCTGCCCCTCAGTGTTTCTGCCCCTCAGTGTCTCTGCCCCTCAGTGTCTCTGCCCCTCAGTGTCTCTGCCCCTCAGTGTTTCTGCCCCTCAGTGTCTCTGCCCCTCAGTGTTTCTGCCCCTCAGTGTTTCTGCCCCTCAGTGTTTCTGCCCCTCAGTGTCTCTGCCCCTCAGTGTCTCTGCCCCTCAGTGTCTCTGCCCCTCAGTGTTTCTGCCCCTCAGTGTCTCTGCCCCTCAGTGTCTCTGCCCCTCAGTGTCTCTGCCCCTCAGTGTCTCTGCCCCTCAGTGTCTCTGCCCCTCAGTGTTTCTGCCCCTCAGTGTCTCTGCCCCTCAGTGTCTCTGCCCCTCAGTGTCTCTGCCCCTCAGTGTTTCTGCCCCTCAGTGTCTCTGCCCCTCAGTGTTTCTGCCCCTCAGTGTTTCTGCCCCTCAGTGTTTCTGCCCCTCAGTGTCTCTGCCCCTCAGTGTCTCTGCCCCTCAGTGTTTCTGCCCCTCAGTGTTTCTGCCCCTCAGTGTCTCTGCCCCTCAGTGTCTCTGCCCCTCAGTGTTTCTGCCCCTCAGTGTTTCTGCCCCTCAGTGTTTCTGCCCCTCAGTGTTTCTGCCCCTCAGTGTCTCTGCCCCTCAGTGTTTCTGCCCCTCAGTGTTTCTGCCCCTCAGTGTTTCTGCCCCTCAGTGTTTCTGCCCCTCAGTGTTTCTGCCCCTCAGTGTCTCTGCCCCTCAGTGTCTCTGCCCCTCAGTGTTTCTGCCCCTCAGTGTCTCTGCCCCTCAGTGTCTCTGCCGCTCAGTGTCTCTGCCCCTCAGTGTCTCTGCCGCTCAGTGTCTCTGCCCCTCAGTGTCTCTGCCCCTCAGTGTCTCTGCCCCTCAGTGTCTCTGCCCCTCAGTGTCTCTGCCCCTCAGTGTCTCTGCCGCTCAGTGTTTCTGCCTCTCAGTGTTTCTGCCTCTCAGTGTCTCTGCCCCTCAGTGTCTCTGCCCCTCAGTGTCTCTGCCCCTCAGTGTTTCTGCCTCTCAGTGTCTCTGCCCCTCAGTGTCTCTGCCCCTCAGTGTCTCTGCCTCTCAGTGTCTCTGCCCCTCAGTGTCTCTGCCCCTCAGTGTCTCTGCCCCTCAGTGTCTCTGCCCCTCAGTGTTTCTGCCCCTCAGTGTCTCTGCCCCTCAGTGTCTCTGCCCCTCAGTGTCTCTGCCGCTCAGTGTCTCTGCCGCTCAGTGTCTCTGCCCCTCAGTGTCTCTGCCCCTCAGTGTCTCTGCCCCTCAGTGTCTCTGCCCCTCAGTGTCTCTGCCCCTCAGTGTCTCTGCCCCTCAGTGTCTCTGCCTCTCAGTGTGTCTGCCCCTCAGTGTGTCTGCCCCTCAGTGTCTCTGCCCCTCAGTGTTTCTGCCCCTCAGTGTCTCTGCCCCTCAGTGTTTCTGCCCATCAGTGTTTCTGCCCCTCAGTGTTTCTGCCCCTCAGTGTCTCTGCCCCTCAGTGTTTCTGCCCCTCAGTGTCTCTGCCCCTCAGTGTTTCTGCCCCTCAGTGTCTCTGCCCCTCAGTGTTTCTGCCCCTCAGTGTCTCTGCCCCTCAGTGTCTCTGCCTCTCAGTGTCTCTGCCCCTCAGTGTTTCTGCCCCTCAGTGTCTCTGCCCCTCAGTGTTTCTGCCCCTCAGTGTTTCTGCCCCTCAGTGTCTCTGCCCCTCAGTGTCTCTGCCCCTCAGTGTTTCTGCCCCTCAGTGTCTCTGCCCCTCAGTGTTTCTGCCCCTCAGTGTTTCTGCCCCTCAGTGTTTCTGCCCCTCAGTGTTTCTGCCCCTCAGTGTCTCTGCCCCTCAGTGTTTCTGCCCCTCAGTGTTTCTGCCCCTCAGTGTCTCTGCCCCTCAGTGTCTCTGCCCCTCAGTGTCTCTGCCCCTCAGTGTCTCTGCCTCTCAGTGTTTCTGCCCCTCAGTGTCTCTGCCTCTCAGTGTTTCTGCCCCTCAGTGTTTCTGCCCCTCAGTGTCTCTGCCCCTCAGTGTCTCTGCCTCTCAGTGTTTCTGCCCCTCAGTGTCTCTGCCCCTCAGTGTCTCTGCCCCTCAGTGTCTCTGCCCCTCAGTGTCTCTGCCCCTCAGTGTTTCTGCCCCTCAGTGTTTCTGCCGCTGCACTTTGATCTTTGTAACTTTGCAGAGCTTTTGCACTCATAAACATCTCTATTACTCACTGCATGACTGGTAATATCCCAGAAAGCATAATAACTGTAGTAACGCGCTCGTGTGTCATTGCAGCCTCACATCGCGGCGGAGAACCTGGAGCGTATCCGAGACGAGGACGGGAATAACCTCCTGCACGTGTGCGCGTCTCAGGGTCACGCCGACTGCCTGCAACACCTGACCTCGCTCATGGGCGAAGACTGCCTGAACGAGCGCAACACACACCAGCTCACGCCCGCGGGCCTCGCCGTACGGGTACGTCTGTAGCGCAACAACGTTTCCGTTTCCTCGACTGTTAGTGGTGCAGCGGATCATTTACTGTTTTTGAGTCACGGATCGGATCAGAAAAAAATAAATATATATATATATTAGGGCTGTCCGTTAAACGCGTTATTAACGGCGTTAACGCAAACCCATGTTAACGGCGTAAATTTTTTTATCGCAAGATTAACGCCTAGCAAACTTTGGCATCCATTTTGGCATCCATCCAACTATGACATTAATGTGATTAATCGCGAGTTAACTATGACATTAATGTGATTAATCGCGAGTTAACTATGACATTAATGTGATTAATCGCGAGTTAACTATGACATTAATGTGATTAATCGCGAGTTAACTATGACATTATTGTGATTAATCGCGAGTTAACTATGACATTAATGTGATTAATCGCGAGTTAACTATGACATTTATTGTGATTAATCGCGAGTTAACTATGACATTAATGTGATTAATCGTGAGTTAACTATGACATTAATGTGATTAATCGCGAGTTAACTATGACATTTATTGTGATTAATCGCGAGTCAACTATGACATTTATTGTGATTAATCGCGAGTTAACTATGACATTAATGTGATTAATCGCGAGTCAACTATGACATTTATTGTGATTAATCGCGAGTTAACTATGGCATTAATGTGATTAATCGCGAGTCAACTATGACATTTATTGTGATTAATCGCGAGTTAACTGACATTAATGTGATTAATCGCGAGTTAACTATGACATTTATTGTGATTAATCGCGAGTTAACTGACATTAATGTGATTAATCGCGAGTTAACTATGACATTTATTGTGATTAATCGCGAGTCAACTATGACATTTATTGTGATTAATCGCGAGTTAACTATGACATTAATGTGATTAATCGCGAGTTAACGATGACATTAATGTGATTAATCGTGAGTTAACTGACATTAATGTGATTAATCGCGAGTTAACTATGACATTAATGTGATTAATCGCGAGTTAACTATGACATTTATTGTGATTAATCGCGAGTTAACTATGACATTTATTGTGATTAATCGCGAGTCAACTATGACATTTATTGTGATTAATCGCGAGTTAACTATGACATTAATGTGATTAATCGCGAGTTAACGATGACATTAATGTGATTAATCGTGAGTTAACTGACATTAATGTGATTAATCGCGAGTTAACTATGGCATTTATTGTGATTAATCGCGAGTTAACTATGACATTAATGTGATTAATCGCGAGTTAACTATGACATTTATTGTGATTAATCGCGAGTTAACTATGACATTAATCGCGATTAAATATTTTAATCGTTTGACAGCCCTAATATATATATATTACTTAAAGTTAACTTGAAGTTCTTCGATATTACAGCAAAAACTACTAGCCTAACTGATAATGTTCAAACTTTATTAAAATCAAGTGAACAGTCAGTAATAAAATAAGAACAAAAAAAAAATGACAAGCAGAGATGAATACTAAATAACAAAGTTAAAGTCTAACAGTAGTATTCAGGCACAGAAATTAATAATTAGGCCTAAATGTAAAATAACACTATTTGTTCACTGTAGAAATTAAATCTAGTTCATCTTTGTTAAAGCTGTGTTTAGTTGTTTTATTAACATTAATGACACAGACGACAGCAGGAATATTAGTCATCTGTCATTTTAAGACCGAATAAACTGACAAACATCCGGTTTCTTTCTCAACTGTTCCCTCATGACAGAACCGAGAGAATACTTGCCGAGACGGATATTTAGATATTTTGATATGTAAATTGGCAAGACAAAACGCGTCATTCTATGATGTTTAAACTTAGCAGTTAATCCGCGGATCACATGCGTGGCGAATCGTGGGTCAGCTGATCCGTACGCATCACGATCAACTGCGATCCATCACACTGACTGTGCTAGTGAACTACTGAACGAATACACATGTGAAACAGATTGTGTGTGTGTGTGTGTGTGTGTGTGTGTGTGTGTGTGTGTGTGTGTGTGTGTGTGTGTGTGTGTGTGTGTGTGTGTGTAGAACGGTCACCTGGAGTGTGTGCGCTGGATGGTCAGTGAAACCGAAGCCATCGCCGAGCTCAGCTGCACTCGAGAGCATCCCAGCCTCATCCATTACGCCGCGCGACACGGACAGGTGAGACTCCGCCCACACGCACAGGTGCGCTCGCGGTCACGTGACTAACCGCGCGCACACTAGGGCTAACATTAGCACATTAGCGCTGCATGATTATTCGCAATTTACATTTCTCGATGTTGAAATGGGGGCTGAGATTGTCAGTTCTGCGCCGCTGGTCAGTGATGATCGGTCAGTAAACGCGGCTCACTCTGAAAGCTCTGAGTTTGAGTCGCTTATAATGTGCGTTTGAAAAAGCAACACGCGTCACACACCTTTCCAGACACGAGACGCATTTATGAGCCTCAACAAAAGATGACATTAATAACACACTTTTACTCCAGACTCACTTCATAACGACAGTTGAGCTCATCCTTGTGTGTGTGTGTGTGTGTGTGTGTGTGTGTGTGTGTGTGTGTGTGTGTGTGTGAGACGCCCTCTGGTATTCAGAGAGATGTGTGTGTGAGACGCCCTCTGGTATTCAGAGAGATGTGTGTGTGAGACGCCCTCTGGTGTTCAGATGGAGTATTTACCGATCAGCCGCTGCACTGACAAACTGCGCATAAAATAATCACAGCCTTTACCAAATCGCGTGAACGTGCAGCTCTAACAAACACACACACACACACACACACACACACACACACACACACACACACACACACACACACATGTGTTTCAGGAGCGGGTGCTGCTGTGGCTGCTGCAGTTCATGCAGGAACAGGCGATTTCTCTGGACGAAGTGGATCAGAACGGGAACACGGCGGTGCACGTGGCGGCTCAGTTTGGACATCTCAGCTGCGTTCAGGTGCTCACT
>NC_136890.1:34877171-34879671 GCF_949152265.1 Phoxinus phoxinus | reverse complement strand
AGATGTGTGACGCTAAACTGATGAATCAGAGCTCGTGTGCCGGACTCAGCTCGCTACACACAGTTAATTGGTGTGTGTGAGAGAGAGAGAGAGAGAGAGAGACCAATAAACACACTCTCACTAATAGACCAAAAACACCCCATTACACACACACACACACACATAATGTTCAATTTCTAAGTTAAGTTGTTACATGATTTCTGTATTATAATATTTTTATTTATTATTCCTCCCTATTTTATTATTAATATTTTATATTTTTACTTTTATTCTTTTATTTGCTATATCCAGCCATGAATATATATTGTCTTTTTATTTAGTTGTATTATTATTTTCTGTACCATAAGCTTTACTAAATGTTCATGTTATAAAAAAACACACATAAAATAAAAAAGAGAGGGGCAAAAGGGCAAGAGAGAGAGATGCAAAGGGTGTGTGTGTGTGTGTGTGTGTCTGAGAGAGAGAGATGCAAAGGGTGTGTGTGTGTGTGTGTGTGTCTGAGAGAGAGAGATGCAAAGGGTGTGTGTGTGTGTGTAAGAAAGAGAGTGTGTGTGTGTGTGTAAGAGAGAGAGAAAGAGAAGGTGTGTGTGTGTGAGAGAGAGAGAGAGATAAAGTGTGTGTGTGTGTGTGTAAGAGAGTGAGTGTGTGTGTGTGTGTGTGTGTGTAAGAGAGAGAGAAAGAGAAGGTGTGTGTGTGTGAGAGAGAGAGAGAGATAAAGTGTGTGTGTGTGTGTGTAAGAGAGTGAGTGTGTGTGTGTGTGTGTGTGTAAGAGAGAGAGAAAGAGAAGGTGTGTGTGTGTGAGAGAGAGAGAGATAAAGTGTGTGTGTGTGTGTGTGAGGCTGTTGTGCTGCATGAAAATGCAGGAGACGAGTGTGTGATTTGACAGGAGGAGAGTCGTCTATAGATTTTTGTGTCCATTGTTCGGGCTTATTTGTGTGTGCTTTACTCAGTCAATCAAATATAATTGACAGCGCTGGGCTGCTGTTGTCCGGGTTAATGCTGGAAAACAGCAGCAGGAAAGTTTCTCCGTGAGCGAGGGAAAAGGTTTCTGCAGAGCGGCGACACACACACACACACACACACACACACACACACACACACACACACACACACACACACACACACACACACACACACACACACACATTACTGAGGCGGCGACAGACAGCGGAGGATCATAACGTAATCGACCTTTAATTGTGCCGCTGCTCCATCAGATACCAACTACACACACACACACACACACACGCCAGCGTTCATCAACCTGAGGATGAAGACCAGACGCAGAAAACACATCATCACTTTCATTTCTGTCAAATCCTTCCCAATTTAATTGGCTTTCAAAATCTGTCCGATGAACATCCCGTTTCTAAATTACTGACATGAATCTGTGGAGAAAATCTGAGGAGACAACTGAGAAAACCACAGAAAACAATCAACATATTTCAGAGATGCTCCTGCCTGTGACCTTTGACCTCTGACCTGAGAAATACTCTTTTCCTGCTGCGGTGTAAGGACATTTTTATCTTATTTTTCTTCTTTATTTGATCAAACTACGTCATTCTGATTCAATTCAACATCAGATCGTCATCATTAATGCTTCATTTACTCTGATGACACTTTCATATTCCTCCTGAACACGGGAGAGAAGTTCTCCACAGTGTTTAATCACACACACACACACACACACTCTCGCGGTGTTTAATCACACAACACACACTCGCGCTGGAGAACTCGACGGCTCCTCCAGATCAAATATTTACATGTTGAACTGAAATCTGAGGAATATCATTTCTGCCTCCAGTTCTCCAGAGAGAATCTGCCGACGGGAATCACAGGGTAAGTTATGGACACGAACATTCTTCCAGGAACGTTAAGAGAACGTTCCTTCAATGTTCTCGAAACATGGAGCGGTTTTATTTGAAATGTTTTAGTAATTTAGTTGGACATTCGTCTAACGTTTAGAACAATAATCTGTAATAAGATTATTACGGATTTAAAAAGTAGAAATATTGGCTAAAAAAGTAATATTTATGATGACAAAGACTCGATATAATGAGGTAAAAAGTCTTTGTCATAATTAAATCGAAATTCTGACTTAAAAAGTAGAAATTGTGTAAAAAAAAGTTAGAATTATGATGACAACGAGTCAGTCAATGACATAAAAAGTCAAATTATTTTTGTCATAATTACGATATACGATTTACCAAAATAATTTTGTCCCTCATGTGGTGAAAATGAGCTTCTATAAATTTACAATAAAATGTAAACTGACTGAGAAACAGCCGTAGTTCTGAGATATCTCATCCTGACTTTATAACTCGCCGGTGACTTTAACTCACGCAATTCTGAAAAAAAAAAAATCAGAATTGTGAGATAAAAAGTCGCAATTACTTTTTCTATTTTTTATTCTGTGTCGGAAACAAGCTTCCATAAATATGTCAAGATTTTCACATAAAAAGTGATTATTGAGGAAATTCTGACAGAAAAGTCGAAATTC
>NC_136890.1:34829671-34872171 GCF_949152265.1 Phoxinus phoxinus | reverse complement strand
CATGACCCCACGTGACCCCACATGAGCTCGTCTGATCTCACCGCTGTCTCACACACTCTCTTCTGCTCTCTAGGATGAAGAGGAAGAGGAACACAGGGACGTGTTTGACGTCCAGATCTCGGTGTCGGACCCGGAGAAAGTTGGTGAGGAGCTTTCGTGATGTTTGTGTTTGAGCGTTCGTTGTAAAATCAATAGACCAGGGGCCTGTACCATGAAGGTAGCTGAACAAACTCGGGGTTACAGGATTAGTTTTGAGTTGACAAAACCAAACCGATGCAATCAGGCTTTACTGGTACCATGACGCAGCTCATCAACTTTCTCTGTCAACTCAGGCTTTGATCTTAAGCTATGATTAATCCACGAGCGTGTGCACATACCAAAGTGACGTTGGCACCGAACAACCAATCGCGTTCGATATGGATAGAGCGAGAGCGATATATTTTTTTCCGCGGAGGAGCAAGAGATAATCATTCAGAATTACGATTAATTTAAATATGTATTACAAGCTCGAAACAATACGGTCTCTGCTGCCAAAGCAAGAGAAGACTGTTGGAGAAAGATTGCTGATTGCGTTAATGTGTAAGCTAAACAAATAGGCTATGTTCTATATTAATGTAAAATTATGTATATTATGTAGGCTATGAATGTATGTGTGTGTGAAATATAGCCTATATTTTTATAATATATAAAAATGTGCATGTATATACTAATAAAGATTAATATTCATTGATTTTTAGATGCAACTCCAAACGTTCTTGGCAGCAGATAAAGACAAAATATAAAAAAATAATTCAAAGTAGTAAGTATTTACACATAACCTTTTATTATTTTTTGTAAACATTTAATCACAAACACTTCTAGTTCTAGAAAAAAGAGTGAAATTCAGAAAACCAGTGGAGGGCCACTCCTCCAGAATACACTGAGTTGGCTCTGATTATGGATGGGATTACAGGTACTGAACAATCTGACCCTGTGCTGGCTCCTCTAAGCAAGTAACACTGGGTACGTGTGCGATACATTACTATTTTAAGTTTTAGATATGGCTGACTGTATGTTCTGCAGTCGAGGGAAATGCAGTGTCCCTGTTGAAGCCAGCACACACACACACAGTCTCGCACACAGAGGTCAGTATGCAGCAGACAGAACACCAGAAACATAACCTGCTTTATAACAGTTATGCTTTCTATTGGCCTACTTTTATTTATTAGGGTGGAGGAAATGATGAAGACACTCTGTCTGTGTTCTTAGACAGTTGCTGAGGTGAATGCACTGGGCTTTTTATTAAGGCAAACATTTGAATGTGTGGCATAAAACAGGGACTGGCCCTAACACATCTCTTTTATTGTAGGATTTTTCACAACCTGTCCCAGAAACTGAAGCCTCTACCTCAACAGGCTTCAGAGGAAATGTGAACAAGTTAAGGATTTAAAACCATTGACGTAAATTACAGGTGTTTGTCAAGGAACTTTTTGTGAGTTGATTAGCCTCCAGAAAACTGATGATCGTGGTGGAAACTTGTAAACTTGTTTGTGGTGGAATTATGTTTCAGGCGGAAACAGACTCAGTCAGGGCCCTTTACAAACGGAGCCTATAGAGCTAGACTGCACACTAAAGGAGCCTGACTGTGAGCTGAGGAGGCTCCACGTTTAAAAAATAAATAAATTGGAGATCAAACAGCTGGATTAAACTGATCTCAGTATGTGAACTTATTTAACCAAGTAACACTTTAGCATGAATATTTATTAATGCAACTTCATCTTGTCTCTTTCTCCCCCCCCCCCATCCCACAAAACCAATAACAAGTTTGAGACCTATCTGCAGTTTCAATGTGCTTTTATTAAGTGTAATATTGCATGGTGATTGCATCTACATCTGCACTGGGTGGTCAAGTGGCCCTGTCTGAGGGTCATGATAGGGGGTTATTGTGTAGGTTGCAAATTAACAGTGTTTTGTACTGTACCAAATTTAACTTGCTTTCCTCAAAGTGCTGACACAACACAGACTCACAGAAAGTAGATCATAGTTATATCTGTTAATGTTACTATTAATTTAAAGATTCATCTCACATAAAATAATAATTTCACATGTTCACATCATCTCTACCTGAACATTAAGGGTGAAAGGACTTTCTTATAACATAATCTGCCTAATGTTCTCTTAGAGAAGTGGAGATTGCAACATGTGTGCAGGCTTTTGCTCCAATGACTCTAGGGATTATTCGGTTAATAAGATTAACCGAATAATAATAAAACATATTTAAAATAATTCTTAACATGTACTGTAGTACATTTGTGAAATTAGCTTTTTGAAAAAAAAAAAAATTGTTCATGTGATGTCACCCTATCACTATATATTACCTGCAATTTTATAAAAGGCCTCTTTTATGGACATGGTCGATATATGTCCGGGGAACATTATAAATGAAACTACTCCTGCAGAGCGAGGACCACCTTGCAAATAGTTCGACAAACCCCTAGATTCTGTGCATCACCGATCGTGCAAGTATGTACCACTTGCAAAAAAACGCAACACAATACCATTTGCGGTACAGCAATTAATTCGACGTGTTAAATTATTTATGTGCAGCTCAAGAAGTTCGCAAAGATAAGATATTCCTTCCGCAGACAATCTGTATCTTTCATACAAACTATCAGGAAAGGCAAGGGGATTTTGTCTGGCTAAAAACTCTTTCTCTACGATGTGCTCGTCTAACAATTTGCGCTGAGATGTCCACAGGATTTGGAAGAAAATGTAAAGCCATTGCAACAGACACTGGGAATTAGTTACGTCACCTATATGTTTCTTTGCTCACAGCTGATTGGTCAAACTTCAGTCTGAGATCTCGAATCCAGAACTTAACCTGCCCCGGAGCAGGTTAGCCGTGCAGCGTAAGATACCATGGCAACGAACACCGATTAAAGCCGAGCTACTTTCATAGTACCTAAAACCCAGGGTTGGCGGAAACTAAGCTGAGACATAGCTGGCTAGCCACCTAAACCGGCTTCATGGTACAGGCCCCTGGAAAATAAATCAAACTCGTACAGAAGGACGGACAAAACCAGTGAAATATCTACTGAGTTCTGCTCATATTTTCTAAACTATAGCGAATAAACTGATGATGTGAGGAATGTTGAAGGTCTGAGTAATGTTGGCTTGACTGTATAAATATATGTTTGTTTTCCAGGCGACGGCATGAACGCGTACATGGTGTATAAAGTGTCGACGAAGGTGAGCAAGGCCTCTGGATCCTCATCTGAGATGTTCTGGACCTGCGGTGACTCTGAACCCTGTGTGTGTGTGTGTGTGTGTGTGTGTGTGTGTGTGTGTGTGTGTGTGTGTGTGTGTGTGTGTGTGTAGACCAGCCTGTCCATATTCAGCAGAGACCAGGTGTCCGTCAAGCGGCGCTTCAGTGATTTCCTGGGTTTGCACAGTAAATTAGCCTCCAAGTACCTGCACATCGGCTACATCGTGCCTCCCGCTCCGGAGAAGAGCATTGTGGGTAAGTTCTGCACGTGACGTTCACTGATGAGCGCAGAAGTGTCGTGATGTTCACACTCGTGTGTGTGTTCAGGGATGACGAAGGTCAAAGTGGGAAAAGAGGACACGTCATCGGGGGAGTTTGTGGAGAAGAGAAGATCGGCGCTGGAAAGGTAAAGAGTTCATACATAAACATTTTAGAAAAATATTTTAATAAATTAGATACATAAAAAAATATTATAGAAAAATTTATACAAATAAATCTGCATTAGAAGGGTATTTAAAAGATTTAATACATAAATGTTAAAATAAATATTTGTATATATTTATAATTAATAATTAATTAAAAATAATTAAAATACATAAATCATTAAATAAATGTAAATGTATTACAATTAATTATATTAAATCTGCTTTGTATCAAATATATAATATTAAGAAATAATAAAAATAATATTAAAATGAATATTTTAATAGAGTATTCTTGATTGATATTATAAATGTATTTTTTATAAATGTATATATTGAAATATGTTATAAATGTAAATATTTAATTTAATTGATATATATAAATTACTACTATAAAATATTATAATATTATTCATTTACAAATTATTATAAATATAAACATTTATGAATTTATGAATAAAAATAAATCAGCTTTAGAGAGGCATTTCAAAGAATTTATAAATGCATATTTGAATAATTATGTATATTAATTTTTTTTATATCAATCAAGAATATTCTATTAAAATTTTATTATTTCTTAATATATTTATTATATCTTTGATACAAGTACATTATTACTACTAATAAAATAATGAATTCATGCATTTTATTAATAATAATAATTAAAAATATGAATGAATTAAAATTAAATAAGTTCAAAATGTAATAATTTTTGTTAAGAATTAATAAATTAATATTTGAATTACATATTTTTAATGAATAATAATAAACTAAACTGAACAGTGTAATGATGTTAATGAATAATGACGGTTTAAATGTGAGTCACATGATCCGTTAACTCTGAGTTTCCTCGGCGTGTGAATCTCCGCGTCTCGTTTTCCTGCGTTTCAAAGATCACTCGTGTTCGGTGTTTTGTGGCTAAAAGGTTGAGCAACAAGTATTAGCGGAATAATCATGTTTGAGCGCGGGCGGTTTGCTGCTGTCAGCCTCGGCTCCGGCGATACACTCCTGGTTTTGCACAAACTGATGAATCGAATAGAAATTACAGTTCAGTGAAGCGCTGACATTTCTGTGGCCTTTTTATCAGGCCGTCGACTGACGTGAAGGTCAGCGGTGTGTGTGTGTGTGTGTGTGTTAGAGAACTGGTGCTGATGGACGTGTGTGTGTGCAGGTATCTGATGAGGACCGTCAAGCACCCGGCGCTGCTCAAAGACTCCGACGTCCTGCAGTTTCTGGAGAGCTCAGAGGTACGGCACAGCATGAGCTTCTGCTCCGTCTTATGCAGAAATATATATACATATATAGTGTCTCAACTGTTGCTGCTTTGGAGGAAATAACCATAAATACTGGAAAATATAAAATCCTGCACACTACTTGAGTTTTTTAAATCACAGAAATATTTTAATACGCAGTTTCGGTCGAGTTTGTAGAGAAAAGAAGATCTGAGTTTAAAAGATATGTAAAAAAAAAGATTTTAATTAATAATAATTAATTAAAATTAAAAAAATATAAAATTAATTAAAATAATTACGTTTGGTTTGCTGTTATAATATATATATATATATATATATATTTGTAATTAATAATAACTAAATACAAAATTAATCAAGTATAATCATATATTTATCAAAATAAATCTGCTCTGGAAAGGTATTTCAAATAATTAATTAAATTATTATTATTATTATTATTATTAACATAAGTATTCATTTATTATTAGGATAAATATTATAATATATTTTGATGAATATTTTTTGAAGTAATAATTAAGAATAAAATGAGTAATTAAAAATAATAAAGAATTTAAAGGTATTTCAAATAATTAATAAAAACTTTTATAAATATTTGTGCAAAATATGTTTAATTAATAATATTAAACATACGCCTCCTGGCGGGACGGGTGGAACAGCGCCTCCTGGCGGGACGGGTGAAACAGCGCCTCCTGGCGGGACGGGTGAAACAGCGCCTCCTGGCGGGACGGGTGGAACAGCGCCTCCTGGCGGGACGGGTGAAACAGCGCCTCCTGGCGGGACGGGTGAAACAGCGCCTCCTGGCGGGACGGGTGGAACAGCGCCTCCTGGCGGGACGGGTGAAACAGCGCCTCCTGGCGGGACGGGTGGAACAGCGCCTCCTGGCGGGACGGGTGGAACAGCGCCTCCTGGCGGGACGGGTGGAACAGCGCCTCCTGGCGGGACGGGTGGAACAGCGCCTCCTGGCGGGACGGGTGGAACAGCGCCTCCTGGCGGGACGGGTGGAACAGCGCCTCCTGGCGGGACGGGTGAAACAGCGCCTCCTGGCGGGACGGGTGAAACAGCGCCTCCTGGCGGGACGGGTGGAACAGCGCCTCCTGGCGGGACGGGTGAAACAGCGCCTCCTGGCGGGACGGGTGAAACAGCGCCTCCTGGCGGGACGGGTGGAACAGCGCCTCCTGGCGGGACGGGTGGAACAGCGCCTCCTGTCTGTCTTCATCAAAATAGCCTATCAGAAAGATTACCCAGAATGCGCACAGGCTTATCGGCTATGTTTATTGGGCGATAGAACAAAAATGGTTAAAATGAACATTTAAATTAAAATAAGTTACAAAATATGTTTGTAACAATATGTATAAGTTACTTGTCAGGTATTGTTCATAAAAACAAGCATTAGATGAATAGTTGCCGTTTAAACTGTTATCCCCCTCCCCCCCCCCCGCTCAGGTGTCACGTCTGATCTTTACTTAAATCACTCTATATTTGTACCGAATAACACATGATACTGAGAGAACACGTGTGTGTGAGCTGTTGATCACACACACCAATAAATCTGTCTGTAACCTTATCTTAGAAAATTATGTTTATCTGAAAAGTGTTTTAACCGTCCCGGCTCTCCCCTAATATTGAACTAAAGTAAATAAATAAATAATAAATCTGCTTTGGAAAGGTATTTCAAAGAATTGATTGAGTAATAAATGTATTAATACAATAAATAAATGTTACAATATATTTAAATAAAAAACAACAATTCAAATAAATAAATTATATATATATAAATATCAATAAATCTGCTTGTTAAAGGTCAAATATCAAAATATTGTTAATTCATAATATTGAACTAGAATAAATCAGTTAAATTAATTCAAATAAATCTGCTTTTGAAATCTCAGCATTTCTAATAATTCCCATATTTGGAGGCGTGGCTGTTATGAATGAGAGCTGATAACAGTAACTGATGTTCTGAATGCCGATCGAGGGAATCGCTGCTCAGTAAATGTGTGTGTGACTCGAGTGTGTGCAGGATTAATGTGTGTGTAGTGTACACAGTATTAAAGTGTGTGTAATGAAGGGCCGATTGAAAGCTATTTTTGCGCGCGGCCCTCTGAGAGTTTTCCGCCGTGAAACGTATTAAATTGGACCAGCATTGAAATGTATAGGACTGGAGAAAATCCCGGAGCGCTGGGAAAGCTTCCCGTGGGATCGGATCTGTTAACCGGTTTGTTTGGCCTTATTTGTCATGTTCTGCAGCTGCCGCGCGCGGTTAGCACACAGGCGCTCAGCGGCGCCGGGATATTGAGGATGGTAAACAAGGCGGCCGACGCTGTCAACAAAATGACAATCAAGATGAATGAATCGGATGCGGTAAGAGTCTGATTTCTGGACTTGAATAATGAGACGAATTAATGAGCTGCTCTCTGGCTTGAGGTGTGTGTGTGTGTGTGTGTGTGTGTGTGTGAGTGTGTGTGTGTGTGTGTGTGTGAGTGTGTGAGTGTGTGAGTGTGTGAGTGTGTGAGTGTGTGAGTGTGTGAGTGTGTGAGTGTGTGAGTGTGTGTGTGTGTGTGAGAGAGGTCATTTGATGTGTCTGTGCTCTTTATACACTGACTGCACAGTTTCTTATGTTTACAGTGTTGCTCACCCATCCGGCGCTCATGGAAATATGGAAACAATAACCCAGCATATACAGCTCAGTTTAGAGGAGGACCGTAAAACAAATACAATTAACTGGAAGCACATCAATAAGAACATTTATTAAAATAAACTTGTTTTATATCAAACATATATGCATAAATAAATTGGATTCAAATAAATAATAAAATGTATTAAGATAAAATTACTTTAAATTCAATTTAAATAAGTAAAATTGTAATCTAATAAGAACATTTTATATAATAAAATATCATAAATTCAATTAATAAGAAAATGTTTTAAAACAAAATACATTTAAATAAATAAATTGTAATCTAATAAGAAAATGTATTAAAATAAAATAAAATACACCTGATTTAAATAAATAAATTGTGATCAAATAAGAAAATTTATTAAAATAAAATAAAATACACCTGATTTAAATAATTAAATTGCAATCTAATATGAAAATGTATTAAAATAAAATAACATACATTTGATTTAAATAAATATATGAAGAAATAAATTGGATTCGATGTGTATTGTGTAAAGCGCTTTACAAATAAATGGGAATTGAATTGAATTCAAATAAATAAAATGGATAAAATAATTAAAAAAAAATTTAAATAAATAAATTGTAATCAAATAAGAAAATCTATTAAAAAATATAAATTTAGCCCAATTTAAATAAATAAATTGTAGTCTAAGAAAGTGTATTAAAATAAAATAACATACTTTACATTTAATTTAAATAAATTGTAATCAAATAAGAAAAAGTATTAAAATAAAATAAAATACACCTGATTTAAATAATTAAATTGTGATAAAATAAGAAAAAGTATTAAAATAAAATAAAATACACCTGATTTAAATAATTAAATTGTGATAAAATAAGAAAATGTATTAAAATAAAATGAATATAAATAAATGAATTTAAATAAAAAAATAGGATTCAAATAATCAAGAAAATTTATTAAAATAAAATTGATTAATAAAATATAAATAAAATTGTAATAAAATATACATTTAATTTAAACAAATAAATGAATTGTAATCAAATAAGAATATTATTTAAAATAAAATTAAAATGTAAATAAATTATAAATCTTACAGTAAAGTACAATAGTGAGTAGAAACAAATGATTACTGTAACGATTCCTCCTGAAGTGTGTGTGTGTCTGACGTGTGTGTGTGTGTTCACGATTCCTCCTGAAGTGTGTGTGTGTGTGTCTGACGTGTGTGTGTTCACGATTCCTCCTGAAGTGTGTGTGTGTGTGTGTGTGTGTGTGTGTGTGTCTGACGTGTGTGTTCACGATTCCTCCTGAAGTGTGTGTGTGTGTGTGTGTCTGACGTGTGTGTGTTCATGATTCCTCCTGAAGTGTGTGTGTGTGTGTGTGTCTGACGTGTGTGTGTTCATGATTCCTCCTGAAGTGTGTGTGTGTGTGTGTGTCTGTCGTGTGTGTGTGTTCACGATTCCTCCTGAAGTGTGTGTGTGTCTGACGTGTGTGTGTTCATGATTCCTCCTGAAGTGTGTGTGTGTGTTCACGATTCCTCCTGAATTGTGTGTGTGTGTGTCTGACGTGTGTGTGTGTTTCTGTGTTTCTGAAGTGGTTTGAGGAGAAGCAGCAGCAGTTCGAGAACCTGGACGTCCAGCTCCGCAAGCTTCACGCGAGTGTGGAGTCGCTGGTGTGTCACCGGAAGGGTGAGCGCCGCACAACCACGGCAGAAACCGCTTTAGGGATTACAGTAAAACACAGTCCGGCACACAGTCCGGCACACAGTCCGACACACAGTCCGACACACAGTCCGACACACAGTCCGGCACACAGTCCGGCACACAGTCCGACACACAGTCCGACACACAGTCCGACACACAGTCCGACACACAGTCCGGCACACAGTCCGACACACAGTCCGGCACACAGTCCGACACACAGTCCGACACACAGTCCGACACACAGTCCGACACACAGTCCGGCACACAGTCCGACACACAGTCCGACACACAGTCCGGCACACAGTCCGACACACAGTCCGACACACAGTCCGACACACAGTCCGACACACAGTCCGACACACAGTCCGACACACAGTCCGCACAGTCCGACACACAGTCCGACACACAGTCCGACACACAGTCCGACACACAGTCCGACACACAGTCCGACACAAAGTCCGACACACAGTCCGACACACAGTCCGACACACAGTCCGGCACACAGTCCGGCACACAGTCCGACACACAGTCCGACACACAGTCCGACACACAGTCCGACACACAGTCCGCACAGTCCGACACACAGTCCGACACACAGTCCGACACACAGTCCGGCACACAGTCCGGCACACAGTCCGGCACACAGTCCGGCACACAGTCCGGCACACAGTCCGACACACAGTCCGACACACAGTCCGACACACAGTCCGGCACACAGTCCGACACACAGTCCGCACAGTCCACACAGTCCGGCACACAGTCCGGCACACAGTCCGGCACACAGTCCGGCACACAGTCCGACACACAGTCCGACACACAGTCCGACACACAGTCCGCACAGTCCGACACACAGTCCGACACACAGTCCGACACACAGTCCGACACACAGTCCGACACACAGTCCGACACAAAGTCCGACACACAGTCCGACACACAGTCCGACACACAGTCCGGCACACAGTCCGGCACACAGTCCGACACACAGTCCGACACACAGTCCGACACACAGTCCGACACACAGTCCGCACAGTCCGACACACAGTCCGACACACAGTCCGACACACAGTCCGGCACACAGTCCGGCACACAGTCCGGCACACAGTCCGGCACACAGTCCGGCACACAGTCCGACACACAGTCCGACACACAGTCCGACACACAGTCCGGCACACAGTCCGACACACAGTCCGCACAGTCCACACAGTCCGGCACACAGTCCGGCACACAGTCCGGCACACAGTCCGGCACACAGTCCGGCACACAGTCCGACACACAGTCCGACACACAGTCCGGCACACAGTCCGGCACACAGTCCGGCACACAGTCCGGCACACAGTCCGACACACAGTCCGGCACACAGTCCGGCACACAGTCCGGCACACAGTCCGGCACACAGTCCGGCACACAGTCCGGCACACAGTCCGGCACACAGTCCGGCACACAGTCCGACACACAGTCCGACACACAGTCCGACACACAGTCCGACACACAGTCCGACACACAGTCCGCACAGTCCGACACACAGTCCGGCACACAGTCCGACACACAGTCCGACACACAGTCCGACACACAGTCCGACACACAGTCCGACACACAGTCCGACACACAGTCCGACACACAGTCCGACGCACAGTCCGACACACAGTCCGGCACACAGTCCGACACACAGTCCGACACACAGTCCGACACACAGTCCGACACACAGTCCGCACAGTCCGACACACAGTCCGACACACAGTCCGACACACAGTCCGACACACAGTCCGACACACAGTCCGACACACAGTCCGACACACAGTCCGACACACAGTCCGGCACACAGTCCGGCACACAGTCCGACACACAGTCCGACACACAGTCCGACACACAGTCCGACACACAGTCCGCACAGTCCGACACACAGTCCGGCACACAGTCCGGCACACAGTCCGACACACAGTCCGACACACAGTCCGGCACACAGTCCGGCACACAGTCCGACACACAGTCCGACACACAGTCCGACACACAGTCCGACACACAGTCCGGCACACAGTCCGGCACACAGTCCGACACACAGTCCGACACACAGTCCGACACACAGTCCGACACACAGTCCGCACAGTCCGACACACAGTCCGGCACACAGTCCGGCACACAGTCCGACACACAGTCCGACACACAGTCCGGCACACAGTCCGGCACACAGTCCGACACACAGTCCGGCACACAGTCCGACACACAGTCCGACACACAGTCCGACACACAGTCCGCACAGTCCGACACACAGTCCGACACACAGTCCGGCACACAGTCCGGCACACAGTCCGGCACACAGTCCGGCACACAGTCCGACACACAGTCCGACACACAGTCCGACACACAGTCCGGCACACAGTCCGACACACAGTCCGACACACAGTCCGACACACAGTCCGACACACAGTCCGACACACAGTCCGACACACAGTCCGCACAGTCCGACACACAGTCCGACACACAGTCCGGCACACAGTCCGGCACACAGTCCGGCACACAGTCCGGCACACAGTCCGACACACAGTCCGACACACAGTCCGGCACACAGTCCGGCACACAGTCCGACACACAGTCCGACACACAGTCCGACACACAGTCCGGCACACAGTCCGACACACAGTCCGCACAGTCCACACAGTCCGGCACACAGTCCGGCACACAGTCCGGCACACAGTCCGGCACACAGTCCGACACACAGTCCGCACAGTCCGACACACAGTCCGGCACACAGTCCGGCACACAGTCCGGCACACAGTCCGGCACACAGTCCGGCACACAGTCCGACACACAGTCCGGCACACAGTCCGGCACACAGTCCGGCACACAGTCCGGCACACAGTCCGGCACACAGTCCGGCACACAGTCCGGCACACAGTCCGGCACACAGTCCGACACACAGTCCAACACACAGTCCGACACACAGTCCGACACACAGTCCGACACACAGTCCGACACACAGTCCGACACACAGTCCGGCACACAGTCCGACACACAGTCCGACACACAGTCCGACACACAGTCCGACACACAGTCCGACACACAGTCCGACACACAGTCCGGCACACAGTCCGGCACACAGTCCGGCACACAGTCCGGCACACAGTCCGGCACACAGTCCGGCACACAGTCCGGCACACAGTCCGGCACACAGTCCGGCACACAGTCCGGCACACAGTCCGGCACACAGTCCGGCACACAGTCCGGCACACAGTCCGGCACACAGTCCGGCACACAGTCCGGCACACAGTCCGGCACACAGTCCGTCACACAGTCCGACACACAGTCCGACACACAGTCCGACACACAGTCCGGCACACAGTCCGGCACACAGTCCGGCACACAGTCCGGCACACAGTCCGGCACACAGTCCGGCACACAGTCCGTCACACAGTCCGGCACACAGTCCGACACACAGTCCGACACACAGTCCGTCACACAGTCCGTCACACAGTCCGGCACACAGTCCGGCACACAGTCCGTCACACAGTCCGGCACACAGTCCGGCACACAGTCCGGCACACAGTCCGGCACACAGTCCGGCACACAGTCCGGCACACAGTCCGGCACACAGTCCGACACACAGTCCGGCACACAGTCCGACACACAGTCCGGCACACAGTCCGGCACACAGTCCGTCACACAGTCCGACACACAGTCCGGCACACAGTCCGTCACACAGTCCGACACACAGTCCGGCACACAGTCCGGCACACAGTCCGGCACACAGTCTATGTGTATATTCACATAGAGAACTGATGATCTACATTACAATAATATTCCACTGTTTTACTGTATTTCTGATCAAATAAAAGCAGCTTAGATGAGCAGAAGAGACTCTCTCAGAAACATTAAAAATCATAATTATTCCAGACGTTAGATCAGAAGTGTATACGCTGCACATGCTTGATTTGATTTGATTTATTAGACACTCATTTCTCAAAGGATAACGCAATAAAGTTCAATCTTGTTTTCCGTTGCGGTCCCTGATGTAAAGCACAGACTGGCCGGTTACTCTGGCATTGCACACTATTATAAATACAAAGCTTCAATAATAAGTGTTCACATTTACAAATTTCACAATTAAACATCCACACACTACACTAATACAAGTCCATCACGAAACCAACCTTCTAATAACCGACTTCTAGCATTCGCACTAGAAACACTAGATCTCCCGAGAGCTCGACAGCTGAGCGTGGGTCTGCTCTCTCCCTGTGGTGCGCAGAGCTGTCGCTGAACACCGTGTCGTTCGCCAAGAGCTCGGCGATGCTGGGGAACTCGGAGGACCACACGGCTCTGTCGCGAGCGCTGTCCCAGCTGGCCGAGGTGGAGGAGAAGATCGACACGCTGCACCAGGACCAGGCCTGCCACGACTTCTTCCTGTTCTCCGAGCTGCTGGGGGACTACGTGCGGCTCATCTCCGCCGTCAAGGTCACTGCTAGCAGATGTAGAAGCGCTCACTCAGGGTGTGTCTCACGGCTGGTCATGTGACGCGTCATGTGTCTGCAGGGCGTGTTCGACCAGCGGATGAAGACATGGGGCAAGTGGCAGGAGGCGGAGATGATGCTCCAGCGCAAGAGAGAAGCCGAAGCCAAACTACAGTACGCCAACAAACCCGACAAACTGCAGCTGGCCAAAGACGAGATCAAGGAGGTACACACACACACGCACGCACACACACACACCGAACACGCACGCACGCGCACACACACACGCCGAACACACACACACACCACACACACACACACCGCACACACACACACTCACTGCACACACACACACCTACAGTACGCCAACAAACCCGACAAACTGCAGCTGGCCAAAGACGAGATCAAGGAGGTACACACACACACACACACACACACACACGCATGCACACACACACACCGCACACACACACACTCACCGCACGCGCGCACACACACACTCACACACACACACCGCACACACACACTCACCGCACGCGCACACACACACACACACACCTACAGTACGCCAACAAACCCGACAAACTGCAGCTGGCCAAAGACGAGATCAAGGAGGTACACACACACGCACACACACACACACACACACACACACACACTCACACACCGCACACAGACACACTCACTCACACACGCACGCACGCACACACACACACACCACACACACACACACACCGCACGCGCACACACACACACACCGCACGCGCGCACACACACACACACACACACAGAAATATGACATAGACGCGCACGCACGCACGCACGCACGCACGCACACACGCATGCACGCACGCACACACGCATACACCGAACGCGCGCACACACACCGAACGCGCACACACACACACGCACACACACTCTCTCACACACACACACACACACACACCCGCACACCACACACACACACCACACACTCACACACCGCACACAGACACACTCACACGCACACACACACACTCACACACCGCACACACACACACACCGCATACAGACACACTCACACACACGCACGCACACACACCGCACGCGCACACACACACAGAAATATGACATACACACACACACGCGCACACACACACGCATGCACGCACGCACACACATGCACACACGCATACACCGAACGCGCACACGCATGCACGCACACACACGCACAGAAATATGACACACACACGCGCACACACACTCACACTCACACACACACAAAAACAAACTCACACACATTTAATATTCAACAATATCATAGATCTGCCTTAAAGGTGGATGATGATGAAATTTTTTATTTTTTATTATTATTTTCATGTTATCACTGTGAAGCTGCTTTGATACAATCTGTATTGTAAAATAAATAAAGGTGACTTGACACACACACACACACAACACACTCACACACACATTTTCAAGGGTCTTTTATTGTCATTCATACACATTTTTACATGAAGGAATGAAACTTAAGTAATAAACCCCCGGTCAAAACATTAATCAATAAACACATCAGAAATGTGTGTGTGTGTGTGTGTGTGTGTGTGTGTGTGTGTGTGTGTGTGTGTGTGTGTGTGTGTGTGTGTGTGTGTGTGTGTGTGTGTGTGTGTGCGTGTGTGTGAGTGTCTAAGCAGCTTCATCAATAAATAGCATAATAGCAATACAAAAAAACTAGAATGTAAGTATAAAAACAGTGCAATAATTAGTAATTAATTGCTACATAAATATTATTGCACATAAAATGTCTAAATAATACTGTTATTGCTGTATATAATTGGGACACGTTGAGTGTGTGAGCAGCGCCGGGCATGATGGGAATGATCCAGCATGTGTGTTTCCTCCGGGTCATTCATATCTACGGCTCCTCAGCCCTCGACCGCTGCAGTTCATGACAGTTATTGATTCTTTTAAGCATGAAACATTTTCAGCCTCTTTAATTTCTGCATTTCCCCCGTCACGCCCACCAGGAGATCGAGGAGGTAGGACGTGGCTCAGTTTATCTGCTGTCTTCATCTTCATCATCTTCATCACACACACTTCTCACCACATGCTCACAAACACACCACATCTCTCACTCTAACAGCCGAGTTGTGTTTTGAAAGCTCATTGGCTGATGTGTTGTGTTGTTTATTAGTAGTTATTAATGCAGGACTCATTATAGATCATCATCTCATCCCATAAACGATCATCACGATCACTAGATCCTCTGCCCTGACGTCACTGTGTTTATTCTGCTTGAGACGGACCGTTTTTCAGCTCTCGTTCCTAAAGCGTGTGTGTGTGTGTGTGTGTGTGTGTGTTCAGTGGGAAGGGAAAGTGCAGCAGGGTGAGAGAGATTTCGAGCAGATCTCTAAAGTCATCCGGCGAGAGGTCGGCAGATTCGAGGTGAGTTCGGCTGTCAGTGTGTGTGTGTGTGTGTGTGTGTGTGTGTGTGTGCGTGCTCTCCAGCGCTGGCTTCTCTGACGAGTGTGTCTTTTTCTCCTCACAGAAAGACAGAGTGAAGGATTTCAAAGTCGTCATCGTTAAATACCTGGAGTCACTAGTTCACACACAACAGCAGGTACACGTTTAACCCTCGAGCTGTGCTGGAAACACTCCGAATACTGGATTCAGGCTTTTTATCTATTCTCATCTCATCATCTCATTAGCTAATTAAATAAATGAGCGAAGGCAGTGTGTGTTAGTCCAGTTAAACATTACCTGCATTCTTACACTGTCCTCGCCAGACGCGGCGACGCGCGATAAACCGCATGTTTTCCAGGTTAATCAGAGTTTTGGCTCAACTAGCCGCGACGGTGATAATCGACGATACGATTTTATAAACGGTTGTATTTCTGTGATGTTGTGGCTGGAACAACATACAAAGTGTGACAATGCTAATATCAGCTACTGATTATGTGCTTTATAATGTTAAATCTACTGTGACTTTGAATATCATTTTGCGTGACCTTTATAGCCTCCTCTGATTGGCTGATTTTTTGAATGATTTGGTTGCGAGGGCAGTGCGCTTGCAGAGAGGCTCCGCCCACACACTCCTCTGATTGGCTGATTTTTTTATTGATTTGGTTGCGAGTGTAGTGCGCTTGCAGAGAGGCTCCGCCCACACACTCCTCTGATTGGCTGATTTTTGATTGATTTGGTTGCGAGTGCAGTGCGCTTGCAGAGAGGCTCCGCCCACACACTCCTCTGATTGGCTGATTTTTGATTGATTTAGTTGTGAGTGCAGTGCGCTTACAGAGAGACTCCGCCCACACACTCCTCTGATTGGCTGATTTTTGATTGATTTAGTTGCGAGTGCAGTGCGCTTGCAGAGAGACTCCGCCCACACTCTAATCTGATTGGCTGTGACTTTTGATTTATTTTTGTCACATCTAGGGTTGCCACCTTCAGTGTGGCAAAATAAGGGACCCCCCCCCCCCCATAGAACTTTTCGACTTTTTCCAATTTCAAACATCTGTTTTTTAATATCATCTGTAGTTTGCCACTTTGCCATGGTTTATGTGTTTTTTGCGTTGTTTCTGATTTTGAGGATGAATTTTGTCAATCATAATGTAACATTATTGAAAAACAGATTTTTGTCAGTACAAAACATGCTCAACTTTGACAAAGTAATTTTTATTGTTATAATTCTGATTTCATAATATGTATGAATCCAACTAAAAACTAGTGAAAATATGTATTTTATTCAAATAGCAAATGGTGTAGCTCTGCATCTACTAAAGTGATCATTTCTTTACTTTTAAAACGGCTTTTTCCAAAAGATGGGCAAAAATCTTACACTAAACCATGTCAAATTATCTATATCCATGAACGTTAGAAATGTACGTGGGTGTTTTATAAAGTGAATTTTTTTTTAAACTGTTATATAGCCTAAATTAAAAAAATATATAATAAATCCTCTTAAAACTATAAATCCTAAAAACATAAATACTATTATGTTGTTTCAAAATTACATTTTGTTGAAACAACACAAGAGTGACTTTTCCCCCCCACACTAACATAAAAACGGATATTATTCAAATTTATTTCAAATTTTTTTTGTAGATCTAGAAAGTGTTGTCAACCGTGCAAAGTCTCACGCCATTTGGACAAATATAATGTTTTATTTATTTCAGCAAACGTCATTTGGGGTCAGAGACCCGACCAGCGCACGAGGGGTTAAACACGTGCAGGTTTACAGCGCATGTTCACGAGACTCAGTCGCTATAGAAACAAAGACACTAAAATGCAATCACGCAATGAGCTTCTCTACTACGAAATGGATTAATTTATATTTGCTATTAGTATTATCCATACTGCAAAATCCTTATGTGTTTATTCAACTGTATGTGGGCCTGATGTAAAATACGGGACAAATCGCGTCCCTCATTGATTTGATACGGGACGCATCATCTTGCTTGTAGATACGGGAGGATTCCGTGTTTTAAGGGACGGGTGGCGACCCTCGTCATCTCAGAAAACAGAAAACTGCTTGTCGCATCACGTCTGGTTCAGACACAGTGTTAGAATAAAAGTTCTGTGGTTCTAATATATTTTGAACTCTTGGGTTTGTATATAAGGAGAAATCTTAAATGATTGCATGTTTAACGGGTTATTGCAATTCTTTCTAGTGATAACGTATGTTTATGAGCTGCTTAATTCAGAAAATGTAATCAGAATAAAATGTATTAAAACAAAATTAATGAATTTAAAGCTATATCATGATGGAGCCCCTGAAAGGTTCTCTCCGGTTAACATGATCGACCAATCAGAGTAAAGCCCGTGTTCTCCTGATCAGATGCCATGGGAAAGTTCACGTGTTTCTTGTGTGTTGTTTTCCAGCTAATAAAGTATTGGGAGGCGTTCTTACCCGAAGCCAAAGCGATCGCGTGATCGGACGACTCGGCTCATCCTCTTCTCTGTCCTCCATTAATGATCCTGCAAGAACGGCTGCACAGACTTAATCCGGCTCTAATGATAGCACTACAATAATAAAGCATCTCAATCTCTTCCTCCTTTGTTTGGTGTCACGCTGTCGTTCTCCACTGATGTGCTGAGGGGTGAGTGTGTGTTGGGCCATGATCTCCGTGTTCGGGTGTGTGTTCAGATTCTCCTGATCAGTGTGTGAGAGTTTCACTAATAAAGGCTCCGGCAGCACGTGCGCTCGGACTCTGCTACTCGCGTCCACCTATACTATATACATATGTATATTTTTTTATTTTGCTTTGTAGCCTGAAATTTTGGAACGTTTCAGTTGATTCATTGTAACAGATTTTTTAATCACAAGTATTTTTTACTCTACATTCCTGTGCAACAATATCTGAACCTAATAAAGGAATGACTCTGCATCAGAACCTCATGTGTTTGGCTATTGTGAATATTCGGTTTTCTAGTTCTGCTCTAAAATGTATTTTTTATATGAAAGCTCGTTTCTTTCACGGAACAAAAAATAAATGAGGCAATTATGAATTTTTATCTCAAAATTTACGTTTACATTGCACAATTGTCACTTTTTTTTCACTATTGCACGTTTATATCTGAAAATTGAAGATTTTTCTTGCAATTGTGAGTTTATATCCCACAATTCAGGCGTTTTCTCGCAATTGTGAGTTTATATCCCACAATTCAGGCGTTTTCTCGCAATTGCGAGTTTATATCCCACAATTCAGGCGTTTTCTCGCAATTGCGAGTTTATATCCCACAATTCAGGCGTTTTCTCGCAATTGCGAGTTTATATCTCAACTCTGACTTTTTCTCGCAAATGCGAGTTTATATCCCACGACTGAGAATCTTTCTCACAATTGCGAGTTTATATCCCACGACTGAGAATCTTTCTCACAATTGCGAGTTTATATCCCACAATTCAGCCGTTTTCTCGCAATTGTGAGTTTATATCCCACGACTGAGAATCTTTCTCACAATTGCGAGTTTATATCCCACAATTCAGGCGTTTTCTTGCAATTGCGAGTTTATATCCCACAATTCAGGCGTTTTCTCGCAATTGCGAGTTTATATCCCACAATTCAGGCGTTTTCTCGCAATTGCGAGTTTCTATCTCAACTCTGACTTTTTCTCGCAAATGCGAGTTTATATCCCACGACTGAGAATCTTTCTCACAATTGCGAGTTTATATCCCACAATTCAGGCGTTTTCTCGCAATTGCGAGTTTCTATCCCACAATTCAGCCGTTTTCTCGCAATTGCGAGTTTATATCCCACGACTGAGAATCTTTCTCACAATTGCGAGTTTATATCCCACAATTCAGCCGTTTTCTCGCAATTGCGAGTTTATATCCCACGACTGAGAATCTTTCTCACAATTGCGAGTTTCTATCCCACAATTCAGCCGTTTTCTCGCAATTGTGAGTTTCTATCCCACAATTCAGCCGTTTTCTCGCAATTGCGAGTTTCTATCCCACAATTCAGCCGTTTTCTCGCAATTGCGAGTTTATATCCCACAACTGAGAATCTTTCTCACAATTGCGAGTTTATATCCCACAACTGAGAATCTTTCTCACAATTGCGAGTTTATATCCCACAACTGAGAATCTTTCTCACAATTGCGAGTTTATATCCCACAACTCGGGTGTTTATCTTGCATTTGTGAGAAATAAACATGTTTTTCTTTTCTATTCCGTGGCGGAAACAAGCTTCCATCTCACTCCTGATAGGCTCCAACTAAACATGTGTTTCTTGGTCTCTTCAGAAAGAGAAGAGCTCGTTTCCTAAGAAATGTTCGCTTAGCTTTGACTTTTTCACAGGGAGCAGAAGCAGCAGTCGATCTTGTGTCTTCAGGATGTCACATCGCTGCTTAAACTCACTTAAACAGAGAAGTAAAAGAAAGCGTGTTCTTGACAGGCCCGCCGAGCTTCTCAGCGCTCTGCATATACGTCAAAAACCCCAGCGCCGTCGTATCGGCAAGCTGTCACGGCGCCGTCACATTATGAGCTGCATCTGTGAGGAAGATGATTATGAAGGCTGTCTGTGCGTCTGTAGGGCAGACCCATTACTCTTCTCAATGTGCTTTACCTGCAGGTGTTTCTGATGTGCAGGTGAGTGTGTGTTTCTGATAGTGCAGGTGAGTGTGTGTTTCTGATAGTGCAGGTGAGTGTGTGTTTCTGATAGTGCAGGTGAGTGTGTGTCTGTGGGCCTTTCCCAACACAATATGCCAGCTAAATACATTTTGCATAAAGAAAATTAATCCTGTTCATAGAATCATTAAGGGTTGTTGCACATCACATGGTGTTCTTAAGCATATTTGCCCACCAATATCACATTTGTGTAGTACTGACAGGAGACACGACGGTAGATATATATGCCATGATGTATATGTTCTGTCCATGATGGTCAAGATGCCATAAAATATGACTATTGTTTACTATTTTTTGTCATTTTACGTTCATATTTTACAGTCAATTATTACTGTAGTAAAATGTTTTCAGTACAACACTAGTTTATTAATGTAGCAGACACTTTTATCCAGAGCAACTGTGGATAAAAAGGAATGTAACCAGGATTCGTGCACATGGTAATTAACTGCAGCAATTACTTTTAGCAGAACAGAACTCTATATGATTTGTTTATTTTTGCTGTGTGTGAATCATTCAGTTACTCTGAGGTGATCAAATATATTAAAGGATTTCAATTGATAATTATAATGCAGTCATTTTTATGGTTACATTTTATTTTATCCTTTCAAATCATGATAAACAAACTTTACCTTTAACAGCATCATTTGCATAACCGGAAATGCATCATATAAGGAGGAGAAGGGAGAGGAATTTCATTGGCTCTATGTAAAAAAAAGGTTTTGTAAATCATAAATAATTATGATATAAGTCGAAATGAGGATATAGACATACTAAATTTAAATTATAAATTTAAAAGTCACAATTATGACAGAAGTCAAAATTATGAAATTTTATAAAAAAATGAAATAAAATTAAAATTATGACTTGTTAATTTTTTTTAAACGTCCCTTCAAACCTGAATAAACACCTTAACATCTTTATTTGCATATAATATGTCATAATTGGGTTTTTATTTCATAATTTTGATTAACCAAAGCATGTTTTTTTTCTTATGTTGCAAATGGGCTTCCATATGCAAATTTGAGAAACGGCGGGAAGGTTTTCAACGGTTCTGTTGGTGACTCTGACTGACTTCTGTGGAAAACAAAAGAAGATATTTTGAGAAATGTCTTGCTGTTTTTATTCTTACAGTGAACTGACAGGGTTTTAACGAGGCGAGGGTGAGTAAATGATGACAGAATTGTAATTTTCATTGAACTGTTGCTTTAAAAAAATAGACTCGAATATATTAGCGCGTCTGGAATATTTAACTGAATTATTGAAGTGCAGATTCTGGGGTCAAACTGCTTAAGATGTGTTATTATTTCCTTTATTTAACCAGGAGAATCACTTTGAGATATTACTCTGTCTTCTTCCATCGAGACCTGGTGTTGTAGAAATCAGTTTATTTAACATTTAATACTATAAACGAAGGCCAATTCTCGCTGATTCGGACTGAGAACGAGACTGTCAGTCGTTTGTTGGTATTTTTTAGACTCTAGTGTTTATAACACTGACAAAAATATATTCTAAGAATTTTGCTAATCCCAATAAGTTATGGAAACGTTGTTTATGAATGTTCTCAGAACGTTAAATTACATTTTTTATGTCATGGTCATGTGAACGTTAAAGGGAACACTCCATTTTCTGGTTTATCAAAACAATATGGGAACGTCACTTTTGAATGTTTTCTGAACGTTCTGAAACAAGTACATTTATAAACTTTAGACGAACGTCAAACTAAAACGTTTAATAAAAAACGCTCTATGAACGATGTAGGCCTATACATGCTAACGTTTTGAGAACACTATTAAAGACCAGATAACGTTGAACGAACGTTACTGGACGAACGTTTGTTCATAACTTTAAGAAAAACGTTCCCTGTTCGCTGGTCAGATGTTACACTTATTGATTATTGTTGATAAAACTTCGTGTTTTGTCAATAATAACATACTGATGACCATTTTGTGAGGGAAGTACATTTCCATAAATAACAGGCAAATAATTAACTCACATAAACTGTGGTATTAAAGACTACATTTCAATGTGTAAAATATCAAACTACACACGCTAACACGCCCCCTGCAGGTCAGATGATGTACTGAATATTAAAATCGCATTTAAATTCAGATCAAATGGCCCTTAAATCATCTGCATTGGAGGAGAATCTCGACATTCAGGCACACTTGTAGCAAACACACACACACACACACACACACACACACACACACACACATATAAACACAACTGATAAAACGGTGTCCTGCTTTTATTTATCGTATCTCCAAATAGCAGTGTTATGTTGTGTTATGGCCAGAATACAGTGACCTTACTTGATCAAACGCACGCAGGCCTTCAGATAAGAGGAGCAATATAAGAGCCGATGAAGAGAGCGGCCGTGATTATTTGTGTGCTGTCAGGAGAAGGGCCTCGGGACCCTGCGATTCAAATCTGGGAGCCGGAAGAACAAATATCAGGCCGTGCTCGCGACACCGACGAAATTACACCAGTTTGTCATGAACGCCAGAACAATATCATACGCTTGCTAATGCGAGTCCCGGTTCTCTGGGTGAAACATGGGAGGAACGTCTCTGAGTGCCGTAATAACTGCAAATGAAATATATGATCCTTTTCATATTTCCTCTCTGTATTTATTTAGGTGCAGATATATCGCACAGCTTTATCTCTCCTATTCCAAGATTTTATATTAATTAACTGTGACTGTGATCAGTAGTGCTGTGCCAAAATAAAACTTTGTGTTTACATCGTGTGTGTGTGTGTGTGTGTGTGTACTACTGTATATCATTATTTTGTTTATAAATACACACACATGCATGTATACATTTAAGATTTTTTATTTATTTATATATAAAATATTTATATTTATATATAATATAAATATATATACATGCAAATATTTCTCAAAAATATACATGCATGTGTGTGTATTTATATATACAAAATAATTATATACAGCACACACACATATTATGAAAATACAAACTTTTATTTTGTATGCGATTAATCGTTGTTCAGTCCTAGATCAGTTTTAAAACTAAAATTACAGTTTTTTTTCCCCGTTTCGATTTTTTAGGAGTGCCGGCGCGGTGGTTTGAGGAACGGCTCGACACGCGCGATTCCTGATTTGGCAAATTTGAAGTTCACCGCCGTGTTGGCAAGCGGCGCGATAAGGCCGGTGTTAATTCATTTCTCTTATCTGTGTGTGATGGTTCTTTATAATCCAATGCCTGCTCATTTCCAGCGGCAGGAGGGATGATTTGTGTGGCCGGACCTTCGTGTGTGTCTGTGTGTGTCTGTGTGTGTGTGTGCCTCTCGTGAGGGTCAGAGCAGATGAAGCTGCAGTGTATCAGATGTGGAGTGTGTGGATAAACACGGGTGACTATTAAACCCTGTGTTGAATATAAGGGTCGTGGATAAACAGGCGCTCGCGTCTGAAGCGCTAATCTGAGCAAACTACACTCGACGGCTCAGGGTCATGCGGAAGCTTGTTGCCAACACAGAATATAAACATTTAAAAGGTAATTGTGACTTTCTGTCTCACAATTCTGACTGTATAACTCACAATTGTGACTTTATATCTCGCAATTCTGACTTTATAACTCACAATTCTGACTTTATATCTCACAATTCTGAATTTATAACTCGCAATTCTGACTTTATATCTCGCAATTCTGAATTTATAACTCGCAATTCTGACTTTATATCTCACAATTCTGACTTTATAACTCACAATTCTGAATTTATATCTCGCAATTCTGAATTTATAACTCGCAATTCTGACTTTATATCTCGCAATTCTGAATTTATAACTCGCAATTCTGACTTTATATCTCACAATTCTGACTTTATAACTCACAATTGTGACTTTATATCTCGCAATTCTGACTTTATAACTCACAATTCTGAATTTATATCTCGCAATTCTGACTTTATAACTCGCAATTCTGACTTTATATCTCGCAATTCTGACTTTATAACTCACAATTCTGAATTTATATCTCGCAATTCTGAATTTATAACTCGCAATTCTGACTTTATATCTCACAATTCTGACTTTATATCTCGCAATTCTGAATTTATAACTCGCAATTCTGACTTTATATCTCGCAATTCTGAATTTATAACTCGCAATTCTGACTTTATATCTCGCAATTCTGAATTTATAACTCGCAATTCTGAATTTATAACTCGCAATTCTGACTTTATATCTCTCAATTCTGAATTTATAACTCGCAATTCTTGACTTTATATCTCGCAATTCTGAATTTATAACTCGCAATTCTGACTTTATAACTCACAATTATGAATTTATAACTCGCAATTCTGACTTTATATCTCGCAATTCTGAATTTATAACTCGCAATTCTGAATTTATAACTCACAATTCTGAATTTATAACTCGCAATTCTTGACTTTATATCTCGCAATTCTGAATTTATAACTCGCAATTCTGAATTTATAACTCGCAATTCTGACTTTATATCTCGCAATTCTGAATTTATAACTCGCAATTCTGACATTATATCTCACAATTCTGACTTTATAACTCACAATTATGAATTTATAACTCGCAATTCTGACTTTATATCTCGCAATTCTGAATTTATAACTCGCAATTCTGACTATATCTCACAATTCTGACTTTATAACTCACAATTCTGACTGTATATCTCGCAATTCTGAATTTATAACTCGCAATTTTGACTTTATATCTCGCAATTCTGGATTTATATCTCGCAATTCTGAATTTATAACTCGCAATTCTGACTTTATATCTCACAATTCTGACTTTATATCTCACAATTCTGACTTTATATCTCGCAATTCTGACTATATCTCACAATTCTGAATTTATAACTCGCAATTCTGACTTTATATCTCGCAATTCTGACTTTATATCTCACAATTCTGAATTTATAACTCGCAATTCTGACTTTATATCTCGCAATTCTGACTTTATATCTCACAATTCTGACTTTATATCTCACAATTCTGAATTTATAACTCGCAATTCTGACTATATATCTCGCAATTCTGACTTTATAACTCGCAATTCTGACTTTATAACTCGCAATTCTGACTTTATATCTCACAATTCTGACTTTATATCTCGCAATTCTGACTTTATATCTCGCAATTCTGAATTTATAACTCGCAATTCTGACTATCTCACAATTCTGACTTTATAACTCGCAATTCTGACTTTATATCTCGCAATTCTGACTTTATAACTCGCAATTCTGACTTTATATCTCGCAATTCTGACTTTATAACTCGCAATTCTGACTTTATAACTCGCAATTCTGACTTTATATCTCACAATTCTGACTTTATATCTCGCAATTCTGACTTTATATCTCGCAATTCTGAATTTATAACTCGCAATTCTGACTATATATCTCGCAATTCTGACTTTATATCTCGCAATTCTGAATTTATAACTCGCAATTCTGACTATCTCACAATTCTGACTTTATAACTCGCAATTCTGACTTTATATCTCGCAATTCTGACTTTATAACTCGCAATTCTGACTTTATATCTCGCAATTCTGACTTTATAACTCGCAATTCTGACTTTATAACTCGCAATTCTGACTTTATATCTCACAATTCTGACTTTATATCTCGCAATTCTGACTTTATATCTCGCAATTCTGAATTTATAACTCGCAATTCTGACTTTATAACTCGCAATTCTGACTATATCTCGCAATTCTGACTTTATAACTCGCAATTCTGACTATATCTCGCAATTCTGACTTTATAACTCGCAATTCTGACTTTATAACTCGCAATTCTGACTTTATATCTCACAATTCTGACTTTATATCTCGCAATTCTGACTTTATATCTCACAATTCTGACTTTATAACTCGCAATTCTGACTTTATAACTCGCAATTCTGACTTTATATCTCACAATTCTGACTTTATATCTCGCAATTCTGACTTTATAACTCGCAATTCTGACTTTATATCTCGCAATTCTGACTTTATATCTCGCAATTCTGACTTTATAACTCGCAATTCTGACTTTATATCTCGCAATTCTGACTTTATAACTCGCAATTCTGACTTTATAACTCGCAATTCTGACTTTATATCTCACAATTCTGACTTTATATCTCGCAATTCTGACTTTATATCTCACAATTCTGACTTTATAACTCGCAATTCTGACTTTATAACTCGCAATTCTGACTATATCTCGCAATTCTGACTTTATAACTCGCAATTCTGACTATATCTCGCAATTCTGACTTTATAACTCGCAATTCTGACTTTATAACTCGCAATTCTGACTTTATATCTCGCAATTCTGACTTTATAACTCGCAATTCTGACTTTATATCTCGCAATTCTGACTTTATATCTCGCAATTCTGACTTTATATCTCGCAATTCTGACTTTATATCTCGCAATTCTGACTTTATATCTCACAATTCTGACTTTATAACTCGCAATTCTGACTTTATAACTCGCAATTCTGACTTTATAACTCGCAATTCTGAATTTATATCTCGCAATTCTGACTTTATATCTCGCAATTCTGAATTTATAACTCACAATACTGACTTTATATCACGCAATACTGACTTTATATCTCGCAATACTGACTTTATAACTCACAATTGTGACTTTATATCACGCAATACTGACTTTATAACTCACAATTGTGACTTTATATCTCGCAATTCTGACTTTATAACTCACAATACTGACTTTATAACTCGCAATTCTGACTTTATAACTCGCAATTCTGAATTTATAACTCACAATACTGACTTTATATCTCGCAATACTGACTTTATATCTCGCAATACTGACTTTATATCACGCAATACTGACTTTATATCTCGCAATACTGACTTTATAACTCACAATTGTGACTTTATATCACGCAATACTGACTTTATAACTCACAATTGCGACTTTATATCTCGCAATTCTGACTTTATAACTCACAATACTGACTTTATAACTCGCAATTCTGACTTTATATCTCGCAATACTGACTTTATAACTCACAATACTGACTTTATAACTCACAATTCTGACTTTATAACTCACAATACTGACTTTATAACTCACAATTCTGACTTTATATCTCGCAATTCTGACTTTATAACTCACAATACTGACTTTATATCTCACAATACTGACTTTATAACTCACAATTCTGACTTTATAACTCACAATACTGACTTTATATCTCACAATACTGACTTTATAACTCACAATTCTGACTTTATAACTCACAATACTGACTTTATATCTCGCAATTCTGACTTTATAACTCACAATTCTGACTTTATAACTCGCAATTCTGACTTTATAACTCGCAATTCTGACTTTATAACTCGCAATTAAAGTCACTGTAGCTTTATTCCTACAGTGCTTGAGTAGTAAACAGGAAAATAACAGAATCAATGATGCAAACTTCATCAAATATGAGCCTAATTCAGATTCAGACTCTACAGAAGGCATTATTCAGATCAGTTTAGTTCATAAATGAATCCGCAGTGGCCGGGCCTCCATGTGTTCTGTGTTTGTGAACGCACACGCCGCTGTTAATTGTGTATTTGCATGCATTAGCGCTCTTTAATAGAGGCAGTTGTGCCCTCGCCTGATTTCAATGTTTCTGAAAAATATTGATCTCCACTAATTGACTTTCTGTCTGAGGCCTAATGATTAAACTCAAACTGCAACCTTTGCTTTGAATTTGTGAAGTCCCGCGGGGCCCTTTAAGCAAATCGAGGGAATATGATCACGGGACGCTCATAAACGCTCATGGAAAACTGCCTTAAGACATCAGACGAGCTTTACCGGAACACCAGGAAGAAGGAAGAGAGAAGTCTGGGTAATGCGAGTCTGGTCCTGCTCGCGTCGCCTGGCTTTATCTGACGGAGAACGATCTCACGGACAGCCAGCGTTACTGTGCATTTAGGCGCCGGTGGAAGTATTGACCGCTCATTTGCATACATAAATCTATTGGCGATGTGACATTCATCAATGAATCTCCAGCCACACACAAGGCTGCTGACTCGCGCGCACTGCATTATCATATGTGACGAGCCTTTAATGAACTCTGACAGCCGCTGTCACATGATGTTTATGGCGTCTGCATTATGGCGTAGCTTCCAGAAAAACACGACCCAGCGAACATGAACATAACCGTTCGACTAGTAACATTAATGTAACGTTTGTTCAAAGTTATCTGGCCTTTAATAATCTTCTCAAAACATCAGCACAAAAACATTATTTATGGAGCGTTTTTCGAACGTTTAACGTTTTTTAAATGTTCATTAGTTAATATGAACTAAGAATGAACAATACTTCAGCATTTATTCACCTTAGGTTATATTAATTTCAACATTTTCTAATACTTTATTCAAATCAAAGGTTGTGTTTGTTAACATTGTTCATGTTAGTTTACAGTGCATTAACTAAACAATGAACAGCTGGATTATTATTAACTAACATTAACAAAGATTAATAAATACTGTAACAATGTATTGCTCATAGTTAATATGTTAACTAATGAACCTTATTGTAAAGTGTTACCAATGTAACTTATTCAGAGAACATTCATAAGTAACATTTCCATAATGTTTGAAGAATGATACAATGTAATGTTTCCTTAACGTTCTTACATGTTTAAAAGCGTTTAGAATGTTGAGAAGATAACGTTTTCAGAACTTAATGGAATATATTTTTTATTTAACTGGGAAGCATTTCATATTTTAAAAAATAAAAATGTATACATCGTACATGGAACGTTTTAGTTGGACGTTCATCTATCGTTTTTTATATGTTGCAACTTGTATCAGAACGTCAAGTAACGTTGATAATATTTGAAAATGATTCAATGTAATGTTTCCTTCACATTCTTAAATGTTTAAAACAAACTGGATGTTTAGAATGTTGAGACAATTGTTGTTTTTCATATATATATATATATTTTAGCTGGGAAGTATTTAATATCTTTTCCAGTCAATCCCAATGAATGCGACTAAAGGAAGTTCGGCCGCTTTCAGAAAAACACGACCCAGCGAACATGAACATAACCGTTCGTCCAGTAACGTTAATAAAACTAAAGGTATCTTTAATAATGTTCTCAAAACATCAGCACAAAAACGTCATTCATGGAACGATTTTCTGAAACGTTTCATTTGTTTAAATGTTGCTACTTGTTTTAGAATGTTCAAAAGTAACATTCCCATAATGTTTGAAGAATGATACGATGTAATGTTTCCTTAACGTTCTTAAATGTTTAAAAGCGTTTAGAAGATAACGTTTTCAGAACTTAATGGAATATATTTTTTATTTAACTGGGAAGCATTTCATATATTTTTTTTAATAATTTATACATCGTACATGGAACGTTTTAGTTGGACGTTCATCTATCGGTTTTTATATGTTGCAACTTGCATCAGAACGTCAAGTAACGTTGATAATATTTTAAAAAGGATACAATGTAATGTTTCCTTCACGTTCTTAAATTATTAAAAAAACGTTTAGAATGTTGAGAACATTTTTGTTTTTCAAATATATATATTTTATTTTCTATTTGTATATTATTTCCCCGTCAATCCCAGTGACTGCGACTAAAGGAAGTTCTGCTGGTGTTCCTGAGAGAGTCGGTTTGCTCTTTTCAGCCGTTTGATCCGCACTTTAATTTATGGACATGTGAAGCGTTGATTCAACAGCTGATGAGAGATTCCTGCCGCTCTCTTTTGTTGTGTTGTGCTAAAGGTCAGAATGCAGTGGGAATTCATTTAATTGTGAGACGGCGAAACGCTGGCAGTGTCAAATGACTTTGGCCGTGAGTTCTTCCCATTTCATTAGCTGGCCGGTTTCCAATCCCTCACCCCGTAAATGCGTCGTGACACACCGGGCGTTTAGTATGCAAGAGATTATGAATGACCGCAGTGAGAAGTTAATAGCCACGATGAGACCCATCAACATCTTTACCAGCCAATCAGCAGGTCTTTAGCGGCACAGGAGCGCACCGGCGCGGTGTAATGGAGTTATAACCTCTCCCAGCCATAACCTCATCTGCTCCGTTGAATAGTTTTACGCTGATCAATAAGCAGTTTTCTGTGGCCTTTCGCTGGTGTCACTTGTCATTGGAGAATGTAAATGCGTGTCAGAAACTAGCCTGACAGTTTCCCTTTGCTACGCTACGAACAGAGAAAAACCCGTCAGCAATAAAACAGACAATGCTGTTATTCCACTGGCGGACCAATACATCCACAGATTATGGGTTTGCATTCATATTTTATAATTCATAAGCGGATATAATGAAGTTGTGTCCCATATATATGTGTACTGATGCTATTCTATTTGGCTCTAATAATAAAGTCGCCCTGTAGTCGATGAGTTTATCTTTAAAACTCATCTTTGATCACCCAAATTACATATTTTAACGCTCATACACTCGAGCCGTGTCCCAGATGATGTGTTACGCTCTGTGTAGGCGACCAGCGAGTGTGAGGTTTAGAAGGTTATTTTGTCTTCGGCTACGTAATTAAAGCTGCGACATTCCAGACTTCTTCTTAAATGCCTGAAATATAAATTAAAAAAACTAAAATTGGAGTCTTTTTTAGACTTTTAAATTAATTTCATGAATTTATAGTCCCCCTGTAGTCAATAATTGTATCTCTTAAAACTCATCTGATCACCAAAATGACATATTTAAATGTTTTTTCGTTCATGCCTTAAAATATCTTGAATGTAACTCGACACCCTTGCCTCATTTAGTATGCGTGGTTCTATGAATATGCAAATGAGCCCCGTCTCCACTCACTCCCTCACTCAGAGATCCACTGGTGGACGATCACACGTTGATCTGATTGGTCAAGGTAGTGTGTGACGTCAGAAACACCAGCGATTTCAAACCGTGTGTTTGAGACTGTCTTTGGTTCACTGCAGTTTTAAGCAGAAAATACTCAGCAATGCTGTCCACTTATGAACTTACACATGGTGTGTGTTAAAGCAGATTAATAACACCACATACACACATAAACAAACATTTTAACATTTTATTTTTGTCTTTCATGACAGGTTGTGTTTTCATTAAACACAAATTATTCGATAATATTACAAAGCATTATATTATAATGACCATGATGCTTATGTTAACCTTTGACCTGTTCTGTAAACTCCTTTATTGACATCCTCAATGACACAAAAGAGCTCGCACACACTAAACAGATATTGATTAGTATCATTGCGGAGAGTCATAATTTAAAGCAGTTCTTCACATTGTGAAGCAAGGAAAGCAGTATTATATTTAGTTTTATTCAGCCGCTTTGATTTGTGTTATTTAACAGCGCGAGTCTCAAAGAAAATCCCCCATATCCCTGTACATCTGCTCTCCCAGCACAACTTCTTCAGCTTATTAAGATTTCAAAGATACAAACCCGAGTTCAGTAATTGCTTTCTTGAATCTGCCTTTAATAATTACACGTGGCAAAGCAGCAGTGAAAATTAGAAAGGCAGAGACTAATGGAAAACTAGATTTTTTCACTGAATTAGAGAGCAGGACGATCCATATATTGACAATCCATCAAGATGAACGAGATCAGGAAAAGTGTTTCAGACTGTCCGGGAACAGCGAGGCAAACTGGGTGTGATGCAGCGTGGCACGAGCGCCGGGGATTCTGGGAGAAAAGAGAGAAACCAGAAGCGTCTCGTGGGTGTGTCACATGACTGTCCAGGCTAGTAGGAGCGCTGTAGCCCCTGACTGAACATTTTAGGAGCGCAAGCAGGACATTTAGGGGCACACCGTAAAATCAGCTTGCAATGCAATTATTCAAATTTCCCCCAAAATAACTGTAATGCTGACAAAACCTTTAATCATAGACTTAACGTACGGATATTACAATGTGCAGTTTTAAGTTCACCGGCTCCAGACTAACATTTGAGGGCAGCCGCACGGAGCCACTGAGTTCTGCAGAGAGTATCTGGTAGCACCGGGGCTGACAAAGCACTAAGCTTAATTTAGGGTGTAGATGAAATTAACTTAAATTATTATCATTCATAATGTCTTAATATTAATTAAAAAGCAAAATGAGTGAAAAAAAACGTACCTTATTGAATATTAATGATACGAGACCGTACGTTATTGAACATTAATGACATCAGACCGTGTGTTATTGAACATTAATGACATCAGACCGTGTGTTATTGAACAATAATGACATCAGACCGTGTGTTATTGAACAATAATGACATCAGACCGTGCGTTATTGAACATTATGATACGAGACCGTACGTTATTGAACATTAATGACATCAGACCGTGTGTTGAACATTAATGACATCAGACCGTGTGTTATTGAAAATTAATGACATCAGACCGTGTGTTATTGAACATTAATGACATCAGACCGTGTGTTATTGAACAATAATGACATCAGACCGTGTGTTATTGAACATTAATGACATCAGACCGTGTGTTATTGAACAATAATGACATCAGACCGTGTGTTATTGAACATTAATGACATCAGACCGTATGTTATTGAACATTATGATACGAGACCGTACGTTATTGAACATTAATGATACGAGACCGTACGTTATTGAACATTAATGACATCAGACCGTGTGTTATTGAACAATAATGACATCAGACCGTGTGTTATTGAACACTAATGACATCAGACCGTATGTTATTGAACATTATGATACGAGACCGTACGTTATTGAACATTAATGATACGAGACCGTACGTTATTGAACATTAATGACATCAGACCGTGTGTTATTGAACAATAATGACATCAGACCGTGTGTTATTGAACAATAATGACATCAGACCGTGTGTTATTGAACAATAATGACATCAGACCGTGTGTTATTGAACATTAATGACATCAGACCGTGTGTTATTGAACAATAATGACATCAGACCGTGTGTTATTGAACATTAATGACATCAGACCGTGTGTTATTGAACATTAATGACATCAGACCGTGTGTTATTGAACAATAATGACATCAGACCGTGTGTTATTGAACATTAATGACATCAGACCGTGTGTTATTGAACAATAATGACATCAGACCGTGTGTTATTGAACATTAATGACATCAGACCGTGTGTTATTGAACATTAATGACATCAGACCGTGTGTTATTGAACATTAATGACATCAGACCGTGTGTTATTGAACAATAATGACATCAGACCGTGTGTTATTGAACATTGACATCAGACCGTGTGTTATTGAACATTAATGACATCAGACCGTACGTTATTGAACATTAATTCAATTCAAGTTTATTTGTATAGCGCTTTTCACCATACATATTGTTTCAAAGCAGCTTTACAGAAAATGCATTTCAAAAATATACACACAAAATACAGTTAGTTAATCATAAAATTTAGGGCATAACATATTGCCGGCGTTGGGTCGTCTCTTCACAGGCGTCGAGTCGTCTCATCACAGGCGTTGGGGCATCTGAAGTCTCCATGAGGGGCTGGATACATAACTGGAGCTGACGAACTCTATTTGAGTTATCTCGGGACAGGCGTACGTTATTGAACATTATGATACGAGACCGTACGTTATTGAACAATAATGACATCAGACCGTGTGTTATTGAACATTAATGACATCAGACCGTACGTTATTAAACATTAATGACATCAGACCGTGCGTTATTGAACATTATGATACGAGACCGTACATTATTGAACATTAATGATACGAGACCGTGCGTTATTGAACATTAATGACATCAGACCGTGGGTTATTGAACATTAATGACATCAGACCGTGCGTTATTGAACATTAATGACATCAGACCGTGGGTTATTGAACATTAATGACATCAGACCGTGGGTTATTGAACATTATGATACGAGACCGTACGTTATTGAACAATAATGACATCAGACCGTGTGTTATTGAACATTAATGACATCAGACCGTACGTTATTGAACATTAATGACATCAGACCGTGCGTTATTGAACATTATGATACGAGACCGTACGTTATTGAACATTATGATACGAGACCGTGCGTTATTGAACATTAATGACATCAGACCGTGGGTTATTGAACATTATGATACGAGACCGTTCGTTATTGAACAATAATGACATCAGACCGTGTGTTATTGAACATTAATGACATCAGACCGTACGTTATTGAACATTAATGACATCAGACCGTGCGTTATTGAACATTATGATACGAGACCGTACGTTATTGAACATTATGATACGAGACCGTGCGTTATTGAACATTAATGACATCAGACCGTGGGTTATTGAACATTAATGATACGAGACCGTGCGTTATTGAACATTAATGACATCAGACCGTGCGTTATTGAACAATAATGACATCAGACCGTGTGTTATTGAACATTATGATACGAGACCGTACGTTATTGAACAATAATGACATCAGACCGCGTGTTATTGAACATTAATGACATCAGACAGTGCGTTATTGAACATTATGATACGAGACTGTGCGTTATTGAACATTAATTACATGAGACCGTGTGTTATTGAACATTATGATACGAGACCGTGCGTTATTGAACATTACTGACATCAGACCGTGTGTTATTGAACATTACTGACATCAGACCGTGTGTTATTGAACATTATGATACGCGACCGTGCGTTATTGAACATTAATGACATCAGACCGTGGGTTGTTGAACATTAATGATACGAGACCGTGCGTTATTGAACAATAATGACATCAGACCGTGTGTTATTGAACATTATGATACGAGACCGTACGTTATTGAACAATAATGACATCAGACCGCGTGTTATTGAACATTAATGACATCAGACCGTGTGTTATTGAACATTAATGACATCAGACAGTGCGTTATTGAACATTATGATACGAGACCGTGCGTTATTGAACATTAATTACATGAGACCATGCGTTATTGAACATTACTGACATCAGACCGTGTGTTATTGAACATTAATTACATGAGACCATGCGTTATTGAACATTACTGACATCAGACCGTGTGTTATTGAACATTAATGACATCAGACGGTGGGTTATTGAACATTAATGATACGAGACCGTGCGTTATTGAACATTAATGACATCAGACCGTGGGTTATTGAACATTATGATACGAGACCGTGCGTTATTGAACATTAATTACATGAGACCATGCGTTATTGAACATTACTGACATCAGACCGTGTGTTATTGAACATTAATGACATCAGACGGTGGGTTATTGAACATTAATGATACGAGACCGTGCGTTATTGAACATTAATGACGTCAGACCGTGGGTTATTGAACATTAATGACATCAGACCGTACGTTATTGAACATTAATGACATCAGACCATGCGTTATTGAACATTAATGACATCAGACCATGTGTTATTGAACATTATTAACGTTATTGAAAAGTATTTTTTCCCCTGTCTTTTATCAGTTTTTTTTCTGATTTATGGAGTGATAAAAAGAAAAATCTGTAAAAACTCTAATATGCAAAATCTTGGGTTATTTTTTTTCTACCGGAATCCTGTGTCGAGTCTTTTGGGTCATTTTTGGGGTTATTTTCTCAGTGTTTCGGAAGTTTCAATGTTTCCCAGCTCCTGGGTCAGACGTAACAACCCAGTGTTTGAACACTTGAATTACTTCTAAATGTTTATTTTTTACTTCTAATATTTGTTAATCAAGCTTAAATGTATGCAATATTTATAAAAAAAATAGGCTATACAGTAAAATATGATAAAAATTATGAATTATCATGCAAACCAGTGGTGGTGTGGAGTATTTTTTTTTTAAAGGTTAGAGGATTTAAGTTAAACATTTATTAATGTATGAGGATGCATCTGTAAATGTATGAAGTAAAAAAAAAAAAATATTGTAGTAAAAATGAATCAATCCAGTATGCTGGGTTAAATTAACCCAACATGTGCTCTGTCCTTAACCCAGTGTTATTAGTGTGTCGACAAAATCAAACTAGAATTTTGAACCTGCTTTATCCAATGTTCAGATTTCTGTTCTGGAAATGTATGCAAATTACTGCATATTTAATTAGATAATGCCTCATTTGCATATTTAAACAGTGCTTTTCTCAGTTTTACCCTGTTCACCTGTAGTGTCTTGCCTTAAAGAAATGAAATATTGATCCGAGTGAAATTACATGCATGAGACAAAGATCAATTATACATTTACAGTCACAATCACGTTTATGGAAACATTGCAGTAAAGCTTCTCTCCTGAAGTTTCTCCCAAACGTCTGACGTTTGATCCGTCCCCGTGAATCGGTCCCACACATGTCTACGCACAGATCCACGTCGTCGTTGCGTTTCCCCGCTTGACGCAAAGGTACAAATTACAAGATTATGATGTATCATGTATTCGCAAAAGTCTCTTTGTTTGGGAAAAAAATCAATAGCGGAGCTCCTGGAGCGGCTCTTCCCGGGCTTTACGTTTCCGGATAGGACGAGTCCAGAATTGCTGATTCTACATTTAGAATGACAGTGATTCATATGGTGCTGCTGTCTGGTTATCCGGCTAACTTATACCTGAGGGTCTCCAGCTGACATTTCATCTACAACTTTGGGAAAGGTTAAGGGCCGCGGGGCTACGAGCCGCTGGAAACCTTTAGCATCGGCTTATTTTTAGACTCGGAGTGAAAAACTCTGCTTTGTTTGGACTCGTCCGCCTCCTGAGGGCCGATGAGTAATTTAGCAGCTCTGTTTTACAGGAGAGGTAAACAGGTAAAGTTGTTGAACCAGAGAAAGACCTGTTTCTGTGCTGGAAACAAGGCCGAAGGGAGTGAGCGGGAATGATGAGGAATTACACACACGGATTATAAGATGCATTTCATTCCTTTCGTTTCCCGTTAAAATTTAAAAAAGTGCACTTAAATTTTTTTCATTATATGTATACATATATATTTATATATATACCCTGCAAAATATTTTTTAAGAATTTGATTTATTGTTTTATGTAGAATAGATACTCAATTCTCTATTTTTTTTTTTTTTTTATTCATATAAAAAATTTTGTTTTGTTTTTCAGATTTAGTTTTTCTTATTAATTAATTAATTCTGACACAATTCACAAAGTTTTAATCCGTCAGAATCAATCAAAACCAACAGCCAATCAGAACTACGTGTGGGCGGAGTCTCGCGGCAAGTGCACAGCCAATCAGAACGGCATATGTGCGGAGTCTCGCGGCGAGTACACAGCCAATCAGAACAGCGTGTGGGCGTAATCCTGACGGCACTCGCAAGAAAATGGATAAGTACATAATCAAATTCACAAATATTACATCATTAACATTAATAAAAATACTGAGTTACTAAAACAATCTTTGTCAAAGAATACACTTGTTTGTTCACAGTTTGAACGTTCTTGTTTCCATGTGTTTAATCTCAAGATCTGAGGAGAATTATCCAGTGTTGCTTTTACAGCTCAAAGCTGGAGCACTAATGATATTCAAAGTCACATGACACGCTTTAACATTAAATAAAGCACATAAACAGTGCCTGAGATTATCATCGCCACACTTTGTGTTTGTTGTTCCGGCGCGACGTCACAGAGAAATACAAACCGTTTCTACAATAGAATCGTCGCGTGTCGCGGCTGGTCAGGACAAAACTCTGATTAACATGGAAAAGAGGCGTTTACCGCGCGTAGTGAGGACGCGGTGTCATGTTTTACTGCGTGTGGTGTGTAGTGAGGACACGTGTCGCGTGTGGTGTGTGGTGTGTAGTGAGGACACGTGTCGCGTGTGGTGTGTAGTGAGGACACGGTGTCATGTTTTACCGCGTGTGGTGTGTATGAGGACACGTGTCGCGTGTGGTGTGTAGTGAGGACACGTGTCGCGTGTGGTGTGTAGTGAGGACACGTGTCGCGTGTGGTGTGTAGTGAGGACGCGTGTGGTGTGTAGTGAGGACACGTGTCGCGTGTGGTGTGTAGTGAGGACACGTGTCGCGTGTGGTGTGTAGTGAGGACACGTGTCGCGTGTGGTGTGTAGTGAGGACACGTGTCGCGTGTGGTGTGTAGTGAGGACACGTGTCGCGTGTGGTGTGTAGTGAGGACACGTGTGGTGTGTGGTGAGGACACGTGTGGTGTGTGGTGAGGACACGTGTCGCGTGTGGTGTGTAGTGAGGACACGTGTCGCGTGTGGTGTGTAGTGAGGACACGTGTGGTGTGTAGTGAGGACACGTGTCGCGTGTGGTGTGTAGTGAGGACACGTGTGGTGTGTGGTGAGGACACGTGTCGCGTGTGGTGTGTAGTGAGGACACGTGTCGCGTGTGGTGTGTAGTGAGGACGCGTGTGGTGTGTAGTGAGGACACGTGTCGCGTGTGGTGTGTAGTGAGGACACGTGTCGCGTGTGGTGTGTAGTGAGGACACGTGTGGTGTGTGGTGTGTAGTGAGGACACGTGTGGTGTGTGGTGTGTAGTGAGGACACGTGTGGTGTGTGGTGTGTAGTGAGGACACGTGTGGTGTGTGGTGAGGACACGTGTGGTGTGTGGTGTGTAGTGAGGACACGTGTCGCGTGTGGTGTGTAGTGAGGACACGTGTCGCGTGTGGTGTGTGGTGAGGACGCGTGTGGTGTGTAGTGAGGACGCGTGTCGCGTGTGGTGTGTAGTGAGGACGCGTGTGGTGTGTAGTGAGGACACGTGTCGCGTGTGGTGTGTGGTGAGGACACGTGTCGCGTGTGGTGAGGACACGTGTCGCGTGTGGTGTGTAGTGAGGACACGTGTCGCGTGTGGTGTGTGGTGAGGACACGTGTGGTGTGTGGTGTGTAGTGAGGACACGTGTCGCGTGTGGTGTGTAGTGAGGACGCGTGTGGTGTGTAGTGAGGACACGTGTCGCGTGTGGTGTGTAGTGAGGACACGTGTCGCGTGTGGTGTGTAGTGAGGACACGTGTCGTGTGTGGTGTGTAGTGAGGACACGTGTCGTGTGTGGTGTGTAGTGAGGACACGTGTCGCGTGTGGTGTGTGGTGAGGACACGTGTCGCGTGTGGTGTGTAGTGAGGACACGTGTCGTGTGTGGTGTGTGGTGAGGACACGTGTCGCGTGTGGTGTGTAGTGAGGACGCGTGTGGTGTGTAGTGAGGACGCGTGTCGCGTGTGGTGTGTAGTGAGGACACGTGTCGCGTGTGGTGTGTAGTGAGGACACGTGTCGTGTGTGGTGTGTGGTGAGGACGCGTGTGGTGTGTAGTGAGGACACGTGTGGTGTGTGGTGTGTAGTGAGGACACGTGTGGTGTGTAGTGAGGACGCGTGTCGCGTGTGGTGTGTAGTGAGGACGCGTGTGGTGTGTAGTGAGGACACGTGTCGCGTGTGGTGTGTAGTGAGGACACGTGTCGCGTGTGGTGTGTGGTGAGGACACGTGTCGCGTGTGGTGTGTGGTGAGGACGCGTGTGGTGTGTAGTGAGGACGCGTGTCGCGTGTGGTGTGTAGTGAGGACGCGTGTGGTGTGTAGTGAGGACACGTGTCGCGTGTGGTGTGTGGTGAGGACACGTGTCGCGTGTGGTGAGGACACGTGTCGCGTGTGGTGTGTAGTGAGGACACGTGTCGCGTGTGGTGTGTAGTGAGGACACGTGTCGCGTGTGGTGTGTAGTGAGGACACGTGTCGCGTGTGGTGTGTAGTGAGGACACGTGTCGCGTGTGGTGTGTAGTGAGGACACGTGTCGCGTGTGGTGTGTAGTGAGGACACGTGTCGCGTGTGGTGTGTAGTGAGGACACGTGTCGCGTGTGGTGTGTAGTGAGGACACGTGTCGCGTGTGGTGTGTAGTGAGGACACGTGTCGCGTGTGGTGTGTAGTGAGGACGCGTGTGGTGTGTAGTGAGGACGCGTGTGGTGTGTAGTGAGGACACGTGTCGCGTGTGGTGTGTAGTGAGGACACGTGTCGCGTGTGGTGTGTAGTGAGAACACGTGTCGCGTGTGGTGTGTAGTGAGGACACGTGTGGTGTGTGGTGTGTAGTGAGGACACGTGTGGTGTGTGGTGTGTAGTGAGGACACGTGTGGTGTGTGGTGTGTAGTGAGGACACGTGTGGTGTGTGGTGAGGACACGTGTGGTGTGTGGTGAGGACACGTGTGGTGTGTGGTGTGTAGTGAGGACACGTGTCGCGTGTGGTGTGTAGTGAGGACACGTGTCGCGTGTGGTGTGTGGTGAGGACGCGTGTGGTGTGTAGTGAGGACGCGTGTCGCGTGTGGTGTGTAGTGAGGACGCGTGTGGTGTGTAGTGAGGACACGTGTCGCGTGTGGTGTGTGGTGAGGACACGTGTCGCGTGTGGTGAGGACACGTGTCGCGTGTGGTGTGTAGTGAGGACACGTGTCGCGTGTGGTGTGTGGTGAGGACACGTGTCGCGTGTGGTGTGTGGTGAGGACGCGTGTGGTGTGTAGTGAGGACACGTGTCGCGTGTGGTGTGTAGTGAGGACACGTGTCGCGTGTGGTGTGTGGTGAGGACACGTGTCGCGTGTGGTGTGTGGTGAGGACGCGTGTGGTGTGTAGTGAGGACGCGTGTCGCGTGTGGTGTGTAGTGAGGACGCGTGTGGTGTGTAGTGAGGACACGTGTCGCGTGTGGTGTGTGGTGAGGACACGTGTCGCGTGTGGTGAGGACACGTGTCGCGTGTGGTGTGTAGTGAGGACACGTGTCGCGTGTAGTGAGGACACGTGTCGCGTGTGGTGTGTAGTGAGGACACGTGTCGCGTGTGGTGTGTAGTGAGGACACGTGTCGCGTGTGGTGTGTAGTGAGGACACGTGTCGTGTGTGGTGTGTAGTGAGGACACGTGTCGCGTGTGGTGTGTAGTGAGGACACGTGTCGCGTGTGGTGTGTAGTGAGGACACGTGTCGCGTGTGGTGTGTAGTGAGGACACGTGTCGCGTGTGGTGTGTAGTGAGGACGCGTGTGGTGTGTAGTGAGGACACGTGTCGCGTGTGGTGTGTAGTGAGGACGCGTGTGGTGTGTAGTGAGGACACGTGTCGCGTGTGGTGTGTAGTGAGGACACGTGTCGCGTGTGGTGTGTAGTGAGGACACGGTGTTGTGCACGCCTGGATATACGTTTCGCTCCACATGTTGCAGGGAATGGGGACTGAGGTCTGGTGTGTGTTCAGTCTCAATCGCACGGAGTAAAGAGGAACTGAACGGTGTTTCACATGCACTGGGCCGTTGCTGTGCCCTCCCCCACGCTTGACCTCTGACCTCTGACGCCTGCGCCGCATGTGTTTGGCTGTAATTAGGGTGTCCGGTGCACCTGATGTTGACCTCGCGCCTCAGACCCGACGAGGCTCTTGTGCTTTAATGGCTTGTGCTGTTGCTCCCAGAACAACACAGTTACAGCGTTTAAACACGAGTGTCACATGTGCTTCAGACGCTGCTCAGTTCAACGTACAGTAAAACAGTGAAATATTATAATAATGTAGATCATCAGTTCTCTATGTGAATATACAGTAAAGTGTAATTTATTCCTGTGATCAAAGCTGAATTTATCATCATTACTCCAGTCTTCAGTGTCACATGATCCTCCAGAAATCAGTGTAATATGATGATCTGATGCTCAAGACACATTTATGATTATTATCAGTGTTGAAAATAGTTGTGTACACTTTTATTTCAGGATTTTTTGATGAATAGAAAGTTCAAAAGAACAGCATTAATTTGAATCAGAATATTTAAAAGCAAGCCTTTTAATATTAGTCT
>NC_136890.1:34809671-34824671 GCF_949152265.1 Phoxinus phoxinus | reverse complement strand
TTTTTACTTCATCGGAATGGTACGAAACTTAGTAAAGGTTCTGGCACTTGCTGTGTACACACACACACACAACACACACACACACACACACACACACACACACACAAACACAGAGACAGAGACACTCACACGCACACACACACACACTCTCACACACTCTCACTCTCACACTCTCTCACACACACTCTCACACACTCACTCACACTCACTAAATCTCACACACACTCACTCTCACACACTCACTCTCACACATCACTCTCACACACACTCACTCACACACACACACACACACACACACTCTCTTATGCAGTCCATCGATTTCGAAGATGACGTCACTTCTAGGATGCGTTATTGGAGTGTTGAGGCAGCCGCTGCTGTCGGCGGTGCCATTGAAGGTGGCTGTGAAGCCCGATCCGGGAGCCACATGTCCTGCTGCAGTCGGGACATGTGAGTGCTGAAACTGAGGATGGGTACAGATGTGGCTGTACGCGTTGGTGTCGGCGCTGACGTAGCACAGTTCTATGTTGAGCGAGCTGTAATTCGATCTGTTGGGACCCCAGACCACATGCAGAGCTCCATGCCTGGCGGTTGGCAGCTGTTGTTTCCAGGACTCCAGGGTTGATGCTGCAGCTTTTGAGGGTCGACTTGATGTGGTTCTTGTAGCGAAGCTTCTGACCCCCAGGTCTCCTGTTGGCTGCGTATATCTGCCCATAGAGGACCTGCCGGGGTAGGCGGTGGGAGGGCATGCGGATAACATGTCCAACCCATCGCAGTTGCCGCCTAGCAAGGGTTGCCTCCATGCTGCTGGAGTTGGTGTGCTGTAGGATGTCCGTGTGGGGGATTTTGTCTTTCCATGTGACACCTAGTATGCGCTGGAGGCATTGGATGTGAAAGCCCTCGAGACACCGAATATGCCTGCGGTAGGGAGTCCAAGCTTCTGCACCAAACAGCAGGGTGGAAACGCTGATTGTCTGGTAGACTGCCGCCTTGGTGAAGGTACGAAGCTCTTTATTAACAAAGACTCGAGATCGAAGTCTACCAAAGGCAGAGGAGGCAAGGTTTATGCGTGCCTGGATCTCGTTGTCTATGAGGCAGGTGGGTGTTAGAATACTTCCGAGGTAACAGAAGTGCTGAACAACCTTTACTGGTGTACCATGGATGTAGAATTCAGGAGGTGAAGGGGTGGGGACCGTGATCTGAGCAATGATCTCAGTCTTTTTGATGTTGACTTGTAGGCCACAAGCTTGGTAGACTGCACATACAACATCCAGTGTGTGCTGCATTGCGGTAGGGCTGTGGGCTAAGAGGGCACAGTCATCAGCGTATTGCAGTTCATGAATTATGGTGGTGGTGGTCTTGGTCATGGCTTGCAGGCGGCGGAGGTTAAAGAGGTTCCGGTCCAGACGAAACTGCAGGCAAACACCATCGTCGGGGCTGAGGGAGTTGCGGGAGAGGAGGGTGACTGCTGCCAGGAAGAGATTAAAGATCACTGGAGCCAGCACACACCCCTGTTTCACTCCCACCTGCACAGGAAAGGATAGGGATTGAGATGTACCCACAATCACACGAGCCTGCATGCCATCATGAAACTGTTGTAGGATTTCCAGAAACCTTGGTGGCACCCCAAACTTCTCCAGAATGACCCAAAGGACTTGGCGGTCAATGGTGTCAAAGGCCTTTAACAGATCGATGAAGGCAATGAACAGGTCTTTGTTCTGTTCTCTAGCCTTCTCCTGCAATTGGCGCAGGACAAAGATCATGTCGGAGGTAGATCGATCCTTCCTGAAGCCGCACTGTGACTCAGGAAGGATCCTCTCTGTGATGTGCTTGGTAAGACGTAACAGCATGACCCTTGTTAAAACTTTCCCTGCCACAGAGAGCAGGGATATGCCACGACTGTTTCCACAGATGGACTTGTCACCCTTTTTCTTGTGGATAGTAACAATGTGTGAGTCTTTCCAGCCTTGTGGAACAGTTTTTTGTGCCCATATTGTCTGGACAAGTTGGTGGAGATTTTTGGTGAGTAGATACCCGCCTTTCTTTAGAGCCTCTGCAGGGATTCCATCAGGACCAGCAGACTTATTGTCCTTGAGGCTTCGTACTGCTGCCAGGACTTCTGAGAAACTGGGAGGGTCATCAAGCTCATACACAGGTGGGAGCTTTGGGAGGCGCTGCAGGACAGTGGGGTCAGTCGGATTCTTTTGGTTAAGGAGGGCGTTAAAATGTTCAGCCCAACGCTCAAGAATTTCTTGTTTATCCTTGTGCAGAATTGTGCCGTCTGTAGATCTGATAGGGGAGATTCTGTGTTTTTGGGGTCCATACAGAGATTTTATTGCATCATAAAAAGCTTGAGAGTTGTTTGTGTCCGCATAACCTTGGATTTCATGGGCTTTCCTAAGCCACCAGTCATTCTCCATTATGCGAAGCCGTCGTTGCACCTCAGCACGGATATTGCTCCAGTGTGAGCGTAAAGAGGCAGATTGTGGAATGGAGAGGTGGGCAGAGAGGGCTTTACGCTTCTCCTCCAAAAGTTTAAGTATTTCGGGGGAGCTGTCGTCAAACCAGTCCTGGTGACGTTTGGAAGTAAAACCAATTGTGTCGGAAGTGGCTTGTTGTACAGCTGAGCTAAGGTTAGCCCATGCACTTTCAGCTGTATTGTGTAGGGGATGAGTGAGAGCGGAGGAAAGGTTATCAGCCAAGCAGCGGCGGTACGATGCAGTGATTTCAGGGGATTTCAGGACTCGAGAGTTGAGCCGTCTTGAGGGTTGGTGCCTGGTGTGTTGAGGTCGGACCTTTAGGTGTATCTTGGATCTGATCAGCCGATGATCTGTCCAGCACTCCGCCCCACGCATTGCTCGGGTGATTGAAAATTCATGTAGATCTTGTTGCCGGGTTATAATGTAGTCCAGTAGGTGCCAGTGTTTTGATCTGGGGTGCATCCATGATGCTTTGTATTTATTTTTCATTTGGAAAGTTGTGTTGGTTATGACCAGTTTGTGCTCAGAGGAGAGGGAGAGGAGTCGTAGGCCGTTCCTGTTCATGTTGCCCAATCCATGTTTCCCAATTACCCCAGGCCAGAGCATGTTGCTAGTGCCTACTCTGGCATTGAAGTCTCCCAGAAGCACAACTTTATCAGTGTGAGGAGCTTTATGGAGAGCCGTGTCAAGAGACTCGTAAAAGGCGTCTTTGATGCTTTCTTCAGCATCCAGAGTTGGTGCATAAGCGCTTATCAAGGTTGCATAGCGACCCTTCGCAAGGGGAATGCGCCAAGTCATCAGCCGCTCACTGATTCCCACAGGAGACTCTGGGATGTTCTGTAGCAATCTGCTTTTAATGGCAAAACCTACTCCATGTAGACGGCGGGTATCTTCTGGAAGGCCCTTCCAAAAGAAGGTGTATCCTTGCCCGACTTCTATTAGCGAGTCCTCTCCTGCAAGCCGGATCTCACTCAAAGCTGCGATGTCGATGTTATATTTGTTAAGCTCGCTCGCAACCAGGGCAGTACGCCTGCGGGGTCGGTCAGTTCCAATCTGTACATCAAGAAGTGTGCGTACGTTCCATGTAGCCAAAATTAGTAGTTTAGATTTATATTTTCGACCGCGTAATGGGAAACCTTGACGACAGCGGTGGGCCGCCCAGGAGTGTAGGGAACAGGCAATGTTTGGGTCACCTTTTCTAGACCCTCCCCCCCTCAGGGGGTGAGCAGTGCGGACCCTAAATAGGGCTGCTCAGTCACACAAGAAGCTGCCGAAAGTGGACGCTGTTCCAACCCATCCACACAACGACCATCACGCTTGTGCCGCCTCCGTGCAGGGCTCAGGCTAGAGGCTGCCAGTCTGATCCAAGACCTGCCTCCGTCACATTTACCCTGTCGCCGAAGGGCTTGTACACACACACACACACACACACACACACACACACACACACACACACACACACACACACACACACACACACACTGAAAGAACATTTACTGAGATATCACACTCATATTTCAACACAACTTGTTTAGATTTATGGCTTTGATTTCCTCAGTTTTAGAGTGAAATATTTATTTCATATAAAAATTTAAAATAGTATTTTTTTGCATTTTTCATAACAATAAACGTACAATTCTGTTACTTTTTTAATTTCACTTTTTAAAAACTTTTTTCACTTCAGCAATAATCTGCCGAGTGTCGTGTTTAATAAAGAGATCAAACTTCCGTCTGTCGCTCTAAAGCGTTCAAGATTTACCAGTTTAAGCTGGAAATTAAATTATCAGGTCAAAACGTGAATAAATGGATTATAAATACAGCTCAAATATAATTTAGTATAAAAAAATCCACCAAAAATACAAAATATGAAATAAAAAACATTATCAAACTAAAATATAGTACATTAATTTCATTGACCAAATTTTTTTTTAATAAAAATTGGTAATTTATGTTCGACACGCGAAGAGCACCAGAGGGTAAAGTCTTAATAGTCATATAATATGTCTATTAATATCTTAATATCTTCAACATGTTGCTTCTCCAGTAAATTAATCTTGATCTAAGAATGTTTAGATATTGTTTTGCTGGGAAATGAGACCAGTGTGTGCATGTACAATTAAAATATGCAACATCAGTCATTATATGTATATTTAATATCACTGATATGCATCCCTCCTGAAAATCCTGGTTACACTTTATTTTAAGATGTCATAGTAATAGTAATATAGTAATAGTAATATGCATAGTAATATTAAGCAACTACATGTTCTCACTGTAGGATTATGATTAGGATTGAGGATTAGTTGCATGTAAATATTCATAATTGACTGTTATTACTATAGTATGTAACAAGGACACTGTAAAATAAAGTTAATCCGTAATAATAACGATATGTTCCTGATAAATCTGCACGTTTGAGATCCCGGTTCAGTTTCTCTCCGTCGCGAGCGCTACACACACTGATCAGTGGAAGTGTTAAAACAAAGAAAGCTCATTGGAGCGGCTCCCGGCGTTATTGATAATGCTGGTTGTGTTTTCCCGGCCCGGCAGAAGCTCTTCCTGCTTATCCGACTGTGAACAGAACACTCCGGCTTAATTTGATTAAACACTTTGTTAGGAGCAGCAATTAATGCAGCGTTTTTAATGGCTCGCAGCAATTAATACATTGGATGTGGTTAATTATTGTGCTGTTCTTGGTCATAGGTGATGTTCCAGCGGAGATGGTGTGTGTGTGGGTGCAGGCGTGTGTGTGTGTGTGTGTGTGTGTGAAAGCGCCGGCTGTCACGGGCTGAAAGCTCAGCACACTTGAAGCTGGAATCCATTTATTCCCCAGGCCGGGTCTAATTACCCCCCCACAGGTACGCCCGAGCCCCTTCTGCACACAACCAATAGGAAAAGATTAATTGTTTGCTTTCTTTTGTATCTCCGGGGACACGGGTCACTTAATAAAGAAAAATAATTCTCCCTCGCACAGGATTGGGCTTCTTTCCCCAAAATGTGTGTGTGGACACGAGAGTGGCTTTGTTCTTGTTAGCCGCCGCTTTCAGGAATCCGGCAGAAAACCGCGCGGGGAAACTGATGAGCGTTGTGTGTGAGTCGTATCATCATTTGTAAAGCCGTTCGCCTCTAATTCCTCATTATGGACGTGGCGTCGGGCCGCGCGCTCTCACGTACGGCGCGCATGATAATAACACCGCTGAATAGAGGCGCAATTAGAGATCTCTGTTAATTGACCGGCGCAGCGTTTGCTGAGTGAACACATCACGCGCAGAAAGGCATTAATGGCAAGCGCTCAGCGTAGAGGTCAATAACGCACTGAGGAATGCAAATGCACTGTAACGTGTCAGATAAGTGACCTTTTGTGTGTCCAGCCAAGATGATTCACCGTCACAGCGGGTTACAGCGCGACTGATTCTGTGTGTCCTCGGATGTCTGTGATTATGCTCTCTTATAGATAATTGTTGTTGTTTTCAACCCAAGTGCTGGGTCACTATTAGGACAGAACACATGTTGGGTTCATTTTACCCTGCAAATAGAATCATTTATGTAACCCAGCATAATGGGTTGATTCATTTTTATAGTACTAACTTTTTTTTCCGTTCTTTTTTTATTAATGTTTACGGATTACACAAGGTCCTCTCAACTTTAAAATAAAAATATATAATTCCTTTATTCGTGACCCTGGACCACAACACCAGTCACATTGGTACATTTTTTTTAAATTGAGATGTATACATAATCTAAAGCTGAATAAATAATCTCTCCACTGATGTGTGGTGTGTTAGGATAGGACAATATTTGGTCGAGACACAACTATTGAAAATCTGGAATCTGAGGAGCAAAAAAAACTAAACATTGAGAAAATCTCCTTTAAAGTTGTGCATTTATGTTCACGATTGTGCTGCATTCACTCACAAAAATACATGTTTTATATATTTACGGTAGGACATTTACTAAATATCTTCATGGAACATGATCTTAATATCCTCATGATTTTTGGCATAAAAGAAAAATGGATAATTTTGACCCATACGATGTATAGTTGCTATTGCCACAGATATACCCGTGCGGCTCAAATTTTACAGTATAGCATATTTTGTATACACTCTAAAAAATGCTGGGTTGTTTCAACCCAATGTTGGGTAAAATATGGACAAACCCAGCCGTTAGGTAAAATTTTTACATTACATTTTTAACCCAAACTTTGGGTTTGTCCATATTTTACCCAAAATTGGGTTGAAACAACCCAGCATTTTTTAGAGTGTAGTTTTGAATACATATTGCATACATTCAAGCTTGTTAGTAGAATATTAGATATTAGAAGTAAAAAAATAAACATTTAGAAGTAATTCAAGTGTAATCGACCAGTCTCTGTTGTCCCGTGTCCACTGACCGACGTGACACTCGTGACTCACATCGAGCCCCTGTATGTTGCTATGCATAAAATCAAATGATATACAGATCAATAACGAATTTATAGATATTTTTTACAAAAACCTGTATTTTACCGAAAACATGCACAAATTTGACAGAACTGCACTGTTCTCTCCCGAGGATCTCGCAGAAAGCCTACGCTAAATAACTCAAGCCCTGGGTTATACGTCTGACCCAGGAGCTGGGTTACACAAACACGACCCAAACACTGGGTTATATGTCTGACCCAGGACCTGGGTTACACAAACACGACTCAAACACTGGATTATACATCTGACCCAGGAGCTGGGTTACACAAACACGACCCAAACACTGGGTTATATGTCTGACCCAGGACCTGGGTTACACAAACACGACTCAAACACTGGGTTATACGTCTGACCCAGGAGCTGGGTTATACAAACACGACCCAAACACTGGGTTATACATCTGACCCAGGTGCTGGGTTACACAAACACGACTCAAACACTGGGTTATACATCTGACCCAGGTGCTGGGTTACACAAACACGACTCAAACACTGGGTTATACATCTGACCCAGGACCTGGGTTACACAAACACGACTCAAACACTGGATTATACGTCTGACCCAGGAGCTGGGTTACACAAACACGACCCAAACACTGGGTTATATGTCTGACCCAGGACCTGGGTTACACAAACACGACTCAAACACTGGGTTATACGTCTGACCCAGGAGCTGGGTTATACAAACACGACTCAAACACTGGGTTATACGTCTGACCCAGGAGCTGGGTTACACAAATATGACCCAAACACTGGGTTATACGTCTGACCCAGGAGCTGGGTTACACAAACACAACCCAAACATGGAAAAAATATGTTTATCAAATTATGTTCTTCCTCAGTATTTTTGACTTGTTTTTCGGTACAAATATCAGTAATGTGATTTTTTCCTCTTTTTTTTTTTTTTTTACAGATTTCTGTGTTTTCCCACATGAAAAAAGTAGTTGAGGTGTGTTTACTGTATTACGATTAGTCTTAATCAATTACTAAATAAGCTGCTAAATGTTATCTAACTCATTAATGTCGTGCACAGATTGCTTCTGGAAGTTCTCAGTTGAAATGGTGCATCTCTCCAGTTGCCTGGCAACTTTTTTATGAATGTCGACAATGCGTGTTTGTGAGACTGTGAGAGTCGTAGTGCGCTCATCAGATCTCAGTACACTTGTGATGTAATGATATAAATCTATAGTCTGACGCGCTGCGTGTTCCAGAGTAAAGTACAACACTGTTCATTCCCAGAAACCACTTCGAGTCGCTCATCATCTGCATTCGGGAACCCGCTGTTCCTTCTTCTCCTGTCTTTAGCTGACCACATCCTGGAAATATACAAACATTCTCAAATCAAGATACATTTACTTGGTATTAAGTCTGGTTTCTGACAGACAAATGCATGAAAATGAAGTGAGTTTGTGCTTAAAACAAGAAGTCAGAAAAATAATCTTAATTCAAAGTGAAATCATTTATTTCTCAGACTCCGTTGTCAGAGATGTTCTTATTTTAAGCACAAACTCATTCATTTTCATGCATTTTCCATCGTAATACCGTCAGTAATTCTTGATTTCAGAATGTTTCGATATTAGCGCTGGAAATGAATGTTGTGTAGTGTTGTGTGTTTTCCACATGCCGACTCTGAAAGCGCTTCTGGTTTTCCGTGTCGGATGAAAGAAGACGGATGTCAGGCGGTCCGCCGGTGACATAATGCGCTGTGGCGTGCAGCTCGCTTTTATTAGCACAAGCCTGTTATTCTGTGCGGCCGGTCGGGACTCTTAAGTGTGGTCGGGCAGTGATAAATGCTGTCGTACACGCTTGATGCAATTCATTTGTCACCGGGCTGAAAAAGGTTAATCAGTATTCTCCAGCCGGGTTACGCTCGCCTGGCGCACCAGTGCTTCTGCTCTCGTTACGGGCCAGACGGGGGACCGTCGTAATAACCCCAGCGATCTTCAGGAACATTAATAGAGCGCTCTTTAATAATGTCCTCAAAACATCAGGACAAAAACATTATTTATACATCGTTCATGATGTCGAACGCTGTGAAATGTGACTGCTCGTTTATAGAACATTCAAAAGTAACATTCCCATAATGTGTGAAGAATGATACAATGTTTCTATGCTAACCACATTTACTGAACGTTCAGTTTTCATCAATGAAATGCAAATGACAGTGACGTGTTTTTAATTATGCTTTCTTATATTTTACACTCTAAAAAACACCGGGTTAAAAATAACACATGTTGGGTTAACTTTACCCAGCAGATTGGGTCGTTTATTTAACCCAGCATAATGGGTTGATTAATTTTTACTACACTCTAAAAAATGCTGGGTTGTTTCAACCCAATTTTGGACAAACCCAGCCATTGGGTTAAATTTTTACATTACATTTTTAACCCAACATTTGGGTTTGTCCATATTTTACCTAAAATTGGGTTGAAACAACCCAGTATTTTTTAGAGTGTATAGAACTCGCTTTTTTTCTGTTTTACTTCATACACTAATTAATGTTTACGGATGCACATGCTCTATAATAGAGCGCTCTTTAATAATGTCCTCAAAACATCAGGACAAAAACATTATTTATACATCGTTCATGATGTCGAACGCTGTGAAATGTGACTGCTCGTTTCTGAACGTTTATAGAACATTCAAAAGTAACGTTCCCATAATGTGTGAAGAATGATACAATGTTTCTATGCTAACCACATTTAGAACATTTAGAACGTTCAGTTTTCATCAATGAAATGCAAATGACAGTGACGTGTTTTTAATTATGCTTAAAAACACTGGGTTAAACATAAAACATGTTGGGTTAACTTTACCCAGCAGATTGGGTCGTTTATTTAACCCAGCATAATGGGTTGATTAATTTTTACTATAGAACTCGCTTTTTTTTTTTTTTTTTTACTTCATACACTAATTAATGTTTACGGATGCACCTAAATCTTCTCAACTTACAAAAATAATTTTTGATCATATTTGATATAGTTTTAAATACATATTGCATATTGACGCAGAAATGACGTCAGCTTTTGATAATTCATACAGCGAGTATTTCACACACAGACCTGAATTATCATGGGAAACGCTGGGGGGGGGGGCTTCTCAGAAAATCAATGCAAATTCATATTTCATAAGGCCATAATTGCGTTTGAAAGTGTGCGGCGGTCGTTTGTTTCATCTGACAGATCCATGCGTTTGAGCTCGGCTCTTATTTCATCTTTCGATCTCTTTACGGCTTCGGCTGCTGAAAACAAGGGGTTTGTTGTCAAAGAAAACGAGGCTTTTTTTAACACTTGACAACGTTCTATCATCTGTGAAGTTATCGATTTGCCAGTGTTTTAACCATCAAACTGGATCTGTTTGAGCGACTCTGGTTTTTAAACAATTTCTTTGACAGGCGAGGCGTCACAGCAATTGCCCCGCTTTTAAAGACAGTATTTCAATTTGCCGAGAGCCCTTGAAGTGCGGCGCCGGCTCTGTGAGGAGTCTCGGGCCGACAGAGTTGTCACGGTTCGGCCGGGGTAAAAAATGAAGCGCCTTTGCTTTATAGATTGCTGTTAGGTCCACAAAACTTTGGCAGCATTGATTAACTTGACAGTGAATGCAGCAGAACATTTATCACTAATAGCTGGACTGCAGGAAATCTAATGCGAGCGGAACAATCCCCCGCGGAGCCGTAACAGGTTCGGCACGACTAGCGCTGGAAACATCCGCGTCTCGGCATCATCGTCCCGTCAAACGCATCTGTCCTCGGGTCGAGCCGAAAAACAGGAGCGAGACGGCCCCGGCGTCATTAATTGAAGCTAAAAAGTATATTCTCCTGGCGCCGAGTGTCTTATCTCCGTCTCGGGGCGGTTAAAGAGTTCAGTGCGTGTGTTGTTAGGGTTTGGATTTGCATGAGCGGCTATAAAACACTCTGACCGCACGTCACAGTTTCGCAGAGAGCGCATCGATTACTTGTCACCTGGGCGTCAGCTTCACTCCTCTAGGATTCAATTTTTTTTCCAGGCCGTTTTGCATACGCTATCGACCCGCAGCGGGTAAATGAGCAGAACGCGTGGAGACCAGAGGATGAATTGTTTACTTGCATAAAAATAACCTTTCGATAGTGTAAGATGCATGCGCGGGTTCTGCTGATGGCATTCAGCTGCTATTGATCCGGTCCTGGAGACCCGCAGCTTTCATGAACATCAGCAGAGTCTGAAGCACACGGTCTCCGGGTGAACATCAGCTCACTGCTAACTGGACAGAACCAAATCACACGACTTCAGCCTAAATATGATCTAATATTCACATGTGTTCGGTGACCCATCAGGCTTTACGGCTCTTACACTCTAAAAAATGCAAACAACCCAATTTTGGGTCAAATATGGACAAAGCCAGCCGTTGGGTTACATTTTTAAATTACATTTTTAACCCAACGTTTGGGTTTGTCCATATTTGACCCAAAATTGGGTTGTTTGCATTTTTTAGAGTGTATAGTGAGAATAAACAGATTTATTCAGAGACTCAAACTGATATTTATATCAAATGTTTGTAATGTAAATCAATCAGATTTATAACAGTTTAGCAGATAAATGCATCAAAAATATCAATATCTGCCAATGATATGTCTTAAGATTATATTAAATGCTTAGTTTGATGATCAAAGCGCTGTAGTTTTAATGCAATGAACAAATAAACCTTCCTCAAAAGCCTGATGATTATATTTGATTCTCATGATTTTTCTAAAAAAAGTATAATCTATTAAACCTGCTCCCGTTAAAATATCACTAACAATATCAAAGTTATACTTGTGTTTACTTAATTAAATCAGGTTTGGCAGCAGAAAGACTCGTGAAGCTCGAGGACGCTGTACAATTACTCTAATTGATTAGATTAGTTCATTAATAGATTGAGTGCGACAGGAAAGTTTTGTGAATTGAATATTATATGATCAGCTTTATGTGGTTAAAACATGTTTGGGATGTATCTTCGTATTCATATGTTTGTTCTTATTATTTCAAAGGCACCATCATTACAACTAAACTGTGGGAAGTCCAAATGTTTGATGCCAAATACAGTAAAATAACAAAGGCTTGTTTTGTACTAAATTAACACAAAATGTCTGACTTTTAATCATTTTTGTTGATATGCACCAATGTGGTTTTGTATTTAAAAAAATTATAAGCACATTATAATCGTCGCGATACTTGATATCGGCTGGGTTAGAATTAAAAAAAAACAAGCCTTTGCTATTTTACTAGATTTTTACTGTATTCGCCATAATTTTATGGTGAATACAGTAAAAATCTAGTAATATTTTATGGTGAATACAGTAAAAATCTAGTAATATTTTATGGTGAATACAGTAAAATCTAGTAATATTTTATGGTGAATACAGTAAAAATCTAGTAATATTTTATGGTGAATACAGTAAAATCTATTAAAATAGCAAAGGCTTGTTCTTTTTACAAAATGAACACAAATATGACTGACTTTTAATCATTTAAGTTGATATGCACCAAAGTAAAAATGGCTGTTTAATCCAATTTTTACAAAAATATTATTGATTTAATTGTATTAATGATCCTTTTGTGTTCCACAGAAGAAAGTCATAGAGTGCCATGATGAAGGCCTCGGTAAAAACGCTTTATAATTTAGTTTGTTCAAAAGCATCATCATTTTTTACACTGTAAAAAAATATTTTCATGATTTGTTATCACAACTTTTTATCTTTTGTCAAATCAACTTTGATAACTAATGTGTGAAGATCACATATTTTGAGTTTCTGTTTATTAAACCATTCTTCTTTATTGTATTAACTCAAATTTTACAACGAACTCAAAATTGTAAGGCAACAAGGTAACTTGCTTTTTTTAAGTTAAACCAAAATTTTTTTTACAGTGTAAACGATGAGAAGTCCAAATGTAGTACAGTAAAAATCTAGTAAAATAGCAAAGGCTTGTTTTTTACTAAATTAATATTCAATTCATATGTGTAAAGCGCTTTTCACAACACGCATCAGCTTTACAGAAGTGCACGAGTCCATATTATAATTTACAGTGTTATCAGAGGAAACTGAGTTATGTATTTCAGAAATGTACATAGAAATGTACAAATGAAAATTTAAACTGTAATAATTTAATGTGGAGGAGCTTTATGAACACAGATATGACTGACTTTTAGTCATTTTGTTGATATGCACTAAGCTGCATTGGTGTTTAATACAATTTTACAAAAATATTATTGGTTTAATTGTATTAATGATGCTTTAGTGTTCCTCCACAGAAAGGGTCATAGAGTGACACGATGAAGGCCTCGTTATAAGCGCTCTATAATCGCTGTTCTTGACATCGGCGGGAGATTATGGCGAATGCTGTCCGGATATTAACCCGAGTGACTGACTGGACATCATCGGTGAGTTATCGGGCGATAATGAGGCGATCAGGTTCTCGTACGCCGGCGTCTGTAGTTTCCTCGAAGCTTCAGCGCGTCACACACACACTCCCCGCGTCACACACACTCCCCGAGCCCCGGCCTTCAGCGCTAATGAGTTTCCGAGGGATCCGAGAACGAGCTCTTCCCAGTCATCCGAGAGAGAGGCGTTCACATTATCCAGACAAATACTGAGCTAAAACTGCCATGTCCAGCTTTCTCCGAGCATCTCCAGCCTTAAGAACAGCTCCGAGCCGCAGTCCACGCCACACTCACGCTCCGTCTATACAGCGCTTTATCTATACAGCGCTTTATCTATACAGCGCTTTATCTATACAGACACTCACGCTCCATCTATACAGCGCTTTATCTATACAGACACTCACGCTCCATCTATACAGCGCTTTATCTATACAGCGCTTTATCTATACAGACACTCACGCTCCATCTATACAGCGCTTTATCTATACAGCGCTTTATCTATACAGCGCTCCATCTATACAGCGCTTTATCTATACAGACACTCACGCTCCATCTATACAGCGCTTTATCTATACAGCGCTCCATCTATACAGCGCTTTATCTATACAGCGCTTTATCTATACAGCGCTTTATCTATACAGCGCTTTAACTATACAGCGCTTTATCTATACAGCGCTTTATCTATACAGCGCTTTATCTATACAGACACTCACGCTCCATCTATACAGCGCTTTATCTATACAGCGCTCCATCTATACAGCGCTTTATCTATACAGCGCTTTATCTATACAGCGCTCCATCTATACAGCGCTCCATCTATACAGTGCTTTACTATACAGCGCTTTATCTATACAGACACTCACGCTCCGTCTATACAGCGCTCAATCTATACAGCGCTTTATCTATACAGCGCTTTATCTATACAGCGCTCCATCTATACAGCACTTTATCTATACAGACACTCACGCTCCATCTATACAGCGCTTTAACTATACAGTGCTTTATCCATACAGCGCTTTAACTATACAGTACTTTATCTATACAGCGCTTTAACTATACAGTGCTTTATCTATACAGCGCTTTAACTATACAGTGCTTTATCTATACAGCGCTTTATCTATACAGCGCTTTAACTATACAGTGCTTTAACTATACAGTGCTTTATCTATACAGTGCTTTATCTATACAGCGCTTTATCTATACAGCGCTTTAACTATGCAGTGCTTTAACTATACAGTGCTTTATCTATACAGTGCTTTAACTATACAGTGCTTTAACTATACAGTGCTTTAACTATACAGTGCTTTATCTATACAGTGCTTTAACTATACAGTGCTTTAACTATACAGTGCTTTAACTATACAGTGCTTTATCTATACAGTGCTATACAGTGCTTTAACTATACAGTGCTTTAACTATACAGTGCTTTAACTATACAGTGCTTTATCTATACAGTGCTTTAACTATACAGTGCTTTAACTATACAGTGCTTTAACTATACAGTGCTTTAACAGTGCTTTATCTATACAGTGCTTTAACTATACAGTGCTTTAACTATACAGCGCTTTAACTATACAGTGCTTTAACTATACAGTGCTTTATCTATACAGCGCTTTAACTATACAGTGCTTTAACTATACAGCAGTTTAACTATACAGTGCTTTA